>NW_006408626.1:9628372-9634377 GCF_000296735.1 Chrysochloris asiatica
GTTTGGCCATCTTGGCCTCCAAGAAGCACTCTGTTTGCTCTATGCTCAGTCCATGGCACTTTCAATATTCTCCTCCAACACCATAATTCAAAAGCATCAATTCTTCTACAGTCTTCCTTATTCACTGTCCAGCTTTCGCATGCATATGAGGTGATTGAAAATACCACGGCTTGGGTCAGGTGAACATTAGTCCTCAAGCTGACAATCATTGCTCTGCAACACTTTACAAAGGTCTTGTGCAGCAGATTTTCCTAATGCAATACGAAGTTTGATTTCTTGACTGCTGCTTCCATTACTCTTAGTAAAGTAGAGGGTCAAAGAAAAAGAGGAAGACCTTCAGTGAGATAGATTGTCTGAGTAGCTGCAGCAATGAGTTCAAACCTAGTAATGATTGTGAGAATGGCTCAGTGTTTCATTCTGCTATAAAGTGGGTTACTGTGAATCAGAACCTACTCAAAGGCACCTATCAACAATAAAGTTCTTCTTTACATGTAACACAGGTCATGAAAACATATCTAAATTTAAGTGACCAAATTTAGCAAATGGCTTCTATTCTTTTTTCAGTTTTTAAAAACATTATTACTTAAGTGAATAGAATTACCTAATACCCAAATGACAGCAGCATCTGTAAGTATAAAAAAATTTTTTTTTAAATCACCCATTACATTCACAGAAAAGAAAGTACATGGAAAGGACATTTTCTGAATTAATTACAAGAAATAGAAAATGGTTCTAACTCCAAAGCACATATACTCAAATTTTCAGGAAGAGATGAAAGCAAGGGCAGATTCTATCTTCTTCTTCATTAGCTTCTTAAAGTAGTATGGAGCTTAGTGTCTTAGGTAAGATAAATACATCAAATGTTAAAGGATATTATTAAAACTAATTAAACCTAATTCCCTCCTAAATATAAATGGAATTAAATGAGACATAGAACTAAAGTTTCCATTTTCTGAACTTAATTAATACATACGCATTTCCATTAAGCATCAAAAGGTAGTTATACTATCTTGCTTAAGTATTTCCCATCATACATTTTGACACATTGTAGAGTATGCCATTAGATTCCATAATCCCTTTCAATGAAAATGAATTTTTCTATAGTTTTCGTTTCTAAGAGGAGTACTTGTGGCACAGTGATTACACACTCAGCAGTTAGCAGAAAGGCCAATAGTTGAACCCTCAAGCCACTCTGAGGGAGAAAGATGTGGCAATCTGCTTCTGCCAATATTGTTGCTGTTATTAAGTGCCATCCAGCTGGTTCCAACTCATAGCAACCATGTATAGGGTTTCCAAGAACCAGCTTGTAAGTTTGAACCACTGATTTGAAATTCAAACCCACCTTTAGGTCCAGTGCTGTATCCTACAACATTATACCAGGATTCCTCTGTAAAGAGTATAGCCTTGGAAACCCTATTGGACAGACACTCCTACTCTATCCTATGGGAAATCTTCACAGCATCGTGGTTGCTTTTTAGATTCTAAGGAAGCTAAGGTCACTTCCATATTTCTTCAATATAAGCCACAAAACACTATTAAGAGTTTCATTGATCAAATATACCAATTGAGATTTGTTTTGTTTTCTTCTACAAACCATGGCAATTGCCTTATGTTTCTTGTTACAGAACTTGGCATATTACACCTTCCCTATGGTCATTTAAATGCATTTTTGCACACCTCTTCCAAACCAGTTTCTGTTTTTAAAATCTATAACCACTGAGAATTGACCTTGCTCATTTTTGTATTTCTAACACCACTTACTCTAAACATAAAACTTGCTCAGTAAATGCCATGTGAAGTAAAATTTAGAATATGTAAAAACTAGTACGTAAACATGTAGTGGGAAAGGGCATTAGATTTTAAGACAATAATTTGCCATTTACTAACTGTATTGTCTATACATTTCAGCTCAGATTCATCATCTGTAATACACATATCATGGGTATTCACCCTGTTCCGAGTCGTCCTCAAAAACTGAAGTTTTTAAAAATACTTGGGGGGTTATAAATTACTATGTAATTATAAGGAAATGTGGTGGTTCTGTAGGGTGAGCACTGGAAAGTGAACCACAAGATCAGTCGTTTGAGCCCACCAGCAGATCGGTATGAGAAAAATGAGGCTTTTTGCTCCAGCAGAAAAGCTTCAGAAAACCTATAAAGTGTTGCTCTGAGTCAAAACCCATCTGATGACACTTCACAACAACAAAAACATGTACTTATATTTAAAAACAAAAGTTATGAAGTACTAACAGCTCCATGGAGGCCTGATGTGGCACTGTAGGATATGCACTGAACTGCAAGGTCATTTTGAACCACAAAGTCGGTGGTTCAAACCCACCAGCCGCTCCTGGAAATCCTAAACAAGGTTGCTGTAATTCAGAACCAACTCGACGGCACTTAACAACAACAACCACAACAGCTTCTCACATTATTAACTGTTGGGGGAAAAAATCTGCCAGGAATGTATCTAATTATCTTTATATAGATTTTAGGCCAAATAAATCAGTTTGTCATCCAAAATGTAAAACTACTAATTATTAATATGAAACAGATCTTTTACTATTGAAAGTGACTAAAATTAGAAGACAGGGCTCATGATTTTCCTTCATCAGTTACCAGTTATGTCAGTTAACTTCTTCACATCATAACTTCCTTAACTTCGTATGTTAAGTGCTGTCAAAGCAGTATATTATGATGATGATGATCAGCATCACTGATATATGATGATGATGATATTAATCATCATCATCATATAACAATCTCTCAGAGTTTTGGAAAGAGCCCGGGTATCACAGTGGCTTATAAACTAGGCTGCTAACCTCAAGGTCATCAGTTCAAATCTACCAGTTGCTCCACATGAAAAAAAATGACGTTTTCTGCTCTTGTAAAGATTTACAGCCTTGGAAACCCTATATAGTGGGAACCTGCTTGGAGGCACACAACTATCACCACTAGAGCTCTGGGGACGATTAAATATGTTGCTTACAAAAGTGATTCACCAACTAAAAAACATAATGAACTATTTTATACAAATAAGTTATACATAGTTAATTTTTTTACATGCAAATGATTGTTGTTGTTAAGTTCCATCAAGTCAGTTCTGACTCACAGAATCCCTGCATAGGGTTTCCAAGAAGCAGCTAGTAGAAGTGAACTGCCGACCTTGTAGTTAGCAGTCAAATGTTTATCTTACAGTGTCCAGTGCTTATCCTACAACACCATACCAGGACTCCAACATGCAAATAGGTATCTTTATTAAAGAAGTGCAAAAAGAAGCATGTTGGTATTAAACTGTTGTTGTTGAGTGCCACCTAGTCAGTTCCGACTCATAGTTACCCTGTATAGGGTTTGTGAAAGTGGCTGGTGAGTTTGAATTGCCAACCTTGCAGTTACCAGTTCAGTGTTTGTCCTATAGTGCAATACCAGGACATACATACCTTGTACATACTAGGACTGGTACATTTTAAAAGAATGACCACACCAAGTTCAGCAAGGATGCAAAACAGTGCAACACCACTGCTAGGTGAGTCTTTAAAATTAGTACAAATACATTGGAAATTATTTTGTTATACATATAAACAATTTTAGTTTATTTAACTTTTAAGGCAGGTGAAGTGACATCTACAACAACATTGTATTTATTTATTAATGCATTCATGTTTTCATTCATTCATGTATCTTCCCTTTTATCCAAGATAACATGTGTCTACCTCTGGAGTCCTGGTATGGTGCTATAGGATAAGCACTAGACCCTAAATTTGGTTTCAAGCCCCAGAGCAACACTAGCCCTCTAATTAGTAATTTATTCCCTCTTCCCCCTCTTCCCTGGTAACCAATAAAAGATGTTTCTTGACTTTTTATAACAGTGGTCTCATACAATACTTGTCCTTTTATGATGACTTATATTGCTCAGCATAATGTCCTCCAAATTCATCCTTGTTATTAAGAGCTTCACAGATTCATTCTTATTCTTTAACATCGTGTAGTATTCTGCTATGTTCCATAGTTTGTTTATCCAGTCTTGCATTAATTGGTGCTTAATTTTTTCCATATTTTTGCTATTGTGGGTAATTCTGTGATATGAGTATGAAACTTAGATATATATATTTGTGTCAAAGCAATAATTTCTTTAGTGTATATTCCAAGTGGTGAGATTGCTGGGTCACATGATATTTCTATTTTCAACTTTTTAAGGAAGAACCATACAGTTTTCCAAAGTGTTTACATAATTTTGCAGTACCAATAGCAATGTATAAGGGTTCTAATCTCTCCATACACTTGCCAGGATCTGTTGCTTTATTTTTCTGGGTTTTTTTTTTTTTTTTACTATTTTATTTTACTATTAATGCTAGGGTGAGATGATATTGCATTGTTGTTTTAATTTGGTGTGGCACTCTAGAAAAAGCACTACATCACAAGATCGGTTGGAATCGCAAGCTCAGTGGTTCAAACTCACAACCACTACTTGGAAACTCTATCCAGGGTTGCTATGAGTCAATGGCACTTAACAACAACAATGGCTAATGAACAAGAAAATTGCTTTATGTGTTTGTTAGCTGCCTGAATGTCTTCTTGGTGAAGAGTCTGTTCCTGTTCTTTGCTCCTTTTTCTACTTGTATTTATTTATTTATTCTATTGTGAATTGAATGAAGATTTACAGACAGGATCATAAGTTTTTATGTTCAACAAATCATACACTTTGTTTCATTTCAATGAATGCAATTCCTTCCATGCAACAATTGGTCCCACTTCCTCTCTGTGTTTATAAATGTACATATATTCTCTTTAAACTTATATATATATATATGTGTGTGTGTGTGTGTGTATATATATATATGTTTATATATATATATACACACACACACATATATATACACATATATATATATACACACACACACACATATATATATACATATATATATATACACACATATATATCACTCTTTCTCCCATAATACCTTCAGCCTGTGTCACTGTTCCTATAGCTACATATATATATATACAGACACACACACACACATATATATATAGACACACACACACACACACACATATATATATATATATCACTTTTCCTCCCATAATCCTTCAGCCTGTGTCTCTGTTCCTATAGCTACATAAAGAACACTGTTGTTCTAAGGTTATGCATATATCACTATTTGCATCTATCCTATTTAGCACTAATATACCTCAGCTGTGTTTTCATCTTTCTTCATCATTCTCTTGCCAGTCTCCCTCTTCTTATATATTGCCTTCCTCCTTCTTGCATATTGCCTTCACATCACCTGAGTTAACAGTGTGTACCATATAGCCAGTGAATTACTCACTCTTCCCTCCCAACTCTGGTAATACTGGTCTCACAACAGTGGTCTCATACAATATTTACGTTTGGTGATTGACTTATTTTACTCAGCATAATGTCTTCCAAGTTCATCCATATTCTGAGGTGTTTCACAGGTTCATCATTATTCTTCAATATTGGATAATATTCTATTGTGTGTATGCATGAAAGTTAATTTATCCACTCTTCCATTGATGGGCATGTAGGCTGTCTCCATATTTTTGCTATTGTGACTAGTGCTGTGATGAAAATCAGTGTGCATATATCTACTCATGTCCTGACTCTTATTGCTTGTTGTTGTTGTTGTTAGGTGCCATCGAGTCGGTACCGACCCATAGCAACCTTATGCACAGAACGAAGCACTGCCTGGTCCTGGGCCAACCTCACTACTGTTGCCACACTTGAGTCCATTGATGTTGCCACCTAGCCAATCCATCTCATTGGGGGTCTTCCTCTTTTTCTCTGACCCTCCATCTTACCAAACATGATGTCTTTCTCTAGCAACTGGTCACTCCTGACAATATGTCCAAAGTATGAGAGACGAAGTTTGGCCATCTTGGCCTTTAAGAAGCACTCTGGCTGCACTTCTTCAAAACGAATATATTGGTTCTTTTGGCATCCCACGGCACTATCGATATTCTCCTCCAACACCATAACTCAAA
>NW_006408626.1:9634847-9650340 GCF_000296735.1 Chrysochloris asiatica
TTCAGTCTTTTTGCACACTGCTTTCTAGTTCTGCCAGCACTATCTGGTGAAGAGACTAGGATCTCCCAATGCAATAAACTTAGGTACTCTGTGGAAAATCAGTTGGCTGTATGTAGATAGGTTAATTTCTGGTTCTCAATTCTGATTCCATTGATGAATGTATCTTTCATTGTGCCAGTACCAGACTGAAACAAGACCTTTACTTCATGCCTTATACAAAAAACAACTCAGTATGGATTAAGCACCTAAATGTGAATCCCAGAATTACAAAGGTCATCAATGAAAAAATAGGGACAAATGTGAGGGGTCTAATACAGGGCATACACAGACTACCAAATATTTTGAAAATTACACAAACAAAAGTAGACAAAAATAGATGAATGAGACATACTAACAAACTTACGTGCATCAAAAGACTTCAACACCTCTACAAGAAAAGGACAAATAACTCAACTAAAAAATGGGCACAGGATATGAATAGACATTTCAACAAGGAGGAGATCCAGACAGCCAACAAACATATGAAGAAATGTTCACAATCACTATCCATTAGAGAATTGCAAATAAAAACAACAATAAGATATCATCTCACACCAGCAATAATAGCAAAAATCAAAAAAGTAGAGGACAATAAATGCTGGCAGGAATGTGGAGAGACTGGGACCCTCCTATATTACTGGTGGGATTGCAAAATGGTGCAACCACTCTGGAAAACAATATGGCGCTTCCTCAGAAGGTTGGAAATAGAAATACCTTATGATCCATCAATTCCCCTACTTGGTACTTATCCACAAGAAATACAAGCCATAAGAAGAGTAGATATATGCTCACCAATGTTCATAGCAGCACTATTTACAACAGCCAAAAGATAGAGACAACCTAAATATCCATCAATGGAAGAATTGATAAACAAACTGTGGTACATATACACAATGGAATATTATGCTACCTTGAAGAATAACAAGGAAGCTGCATGCCATCACATAACATGGATGAACCTTGAGGACATTATGCTGAGTGAAATCAGTCAGTCACAAAAGGAGAAATACAGTATAGGACCATTATTGTAAAATATTAAGTTAAAGCACCCACACTAAAAGGGGAAAAAATTGTTTTTGGTTACCAGGATATATGGGTTGGGGTGAGGTGTGGGAGGGGAAGGTGGAGCATGGGGTAGGGAATAGACACAGGATACTTTGGGTGCTGGGGGTGGGCATATATTAGAAGACGAAGGGTAAAGGAAAACAAGGCAGATGGGAGACTAGCTAGGCAGGTTTACATGGGCTAAATAGGACAGAGGTGAATAATGATGAAATCAAAACCATGGAACAACATGGCTCAGGGATACAAAGATTGAGGCATGGTCTGAATGGCTAAAAGTGGGGAAACTATGTTAAAATGCCTGGCTGTCTTTTGAATCTTGGTTTCCCTTACCTCCTATTGTAAAATAGACACTTGAAGGGGGAGAGAGAGAAATAGCCAAAAACATCACCATAGAAAATTTGTAAGTCTGTCTTCAGCCTATAACAGATTAGAATACTTTAAATGGGGCTAGAACTTGCCCAGTGTAGGAGGCTACCTACAGAGCCTTTGCATTGCATAAGACCATAGGTGGAATTGTGATCCCCATCCAGAATCTTTTAAGGTGTGACATTTCCACTTAAAAGGGCAAGCAGACCAGCCTGGAGCAGCTAGAAGAACAAAAGATTATTCTTGAAAGAAAGACCAGCAGGAAAAAAACAAAACAAAACAATAATGGCAGTCCAATTGACTACTATAAAAACAAGCAAGTTGTTCCCCTGGGAGCCATTAAGGTAAGTGGTCAGATCCCCTCAAGGCAAACCCCCTTCCAAGACTGAAACTCAAGTGGAATACACGAGCAGGCATGTGGTCTTGCTCCTGACCATGTTGGTCACTAATAAAGGGAAGTGAGGGAAAAACAGCACTGAAGTTGTGAGCTAAATCTGACCACATTCAATAAACTCCTGTTAACCTGGATTGAGACCTGGTTAACCAGCAATATGAGAAGACCTGAGGACTCCTGGACCCAGGGGCAGGGACATGGCCCCAGAGGACTAGAGCGGCATGTGAAGCGTCCTGCTGATATGAAGTGAGTGGAGATGCACAGGAACACCGACACTTGTAGATAGTACCTATTTGACCTGGCATCAATGACTGGATGATCAGAACATGACTAGATGAAGAAAGAAGAGAGAGAGAGAAAAAAAAGAGTAACCCACTACAATTGGATGAACTTGATCTATGCTTGTGGATGCAGTATGACAAAGGAGCTAACAAATCTTTACAGTGAGGATCATTTCCACCCCCTTGCTACACAGGGTCAACAAGGATGGTGAACTTAGACACAGTTTACTCAAAATGAGGGTGCTACAAAGACAAGAAGTGATTGACTTACAAGCTTTCAATAGGCACCCTAGTTCCAGAGGGTATGGGGAAAGGTAGAATCTCCACTGAGTTGTTTCCAACTTATCTGGATAGGGTTGATAAAAGGTGAGTGGGATAGGACTCCTGTGGTTCAATAGGAAATGATTGCTATCTGGTCTGACAATGAGTGTTGGAAAAGTAAATGTAAATGTTTTATAACAAAAGGAAGGAAGTGGCTGATTTTGCAGTCCAGGAGTGGAGATCCCTGGAACCATCAAGGGAAAAAACTGAAGTGCAGGACCCTGTCATGGGAGGCAGTGACACCAGGGATGGAGGCAGAGATGATGATGACATAGAGAGAAAGAGCTTCTGGGGACTCTGGACTCAGGGAGGGAGAGGGGCTATGTGTTGGCGGCCAGGGGGCAGGCATGCGGGGTATACCCTTTGTTTGTTTGATGATGTATGCAGGGGAATGTAACCATGTCAATGAAACCAAATACAATAGGATGAATGTAAAGATAATGTTCACCCATGTAAACTAACACATAATTCACAATAAAAACAAAAAAAGAAAGAGAGAAATTGGGGATGTTACTAAAGATCTTACAAATGAAAGGATTATAAAAGAAAAAAAACAAACAAAAAAAACCATGGCTTGGATCAGGCACACCTTAGTTGTCAAACTGACATCTTTGCTGTTCAACACTTTAAAGAGGTGTTGTACAGCAGATTTCCCTAAAGCAATGCGTTGTTTGATTTCTTGATTGCTGTCTCCATGAGTGCTAATGGTTGATCAAAACAAAATGAAGTTGTGACTTCAATCTTATTTCCATTTAACTTGGATGCTGTTTATTGGTCCAGTGGTAAGGATTTTGTTTTTTTTTACATTGATCTGCAACCCATACTGAAGGCTGTGGTCTTTGTTCTTCATCAGTTAGTATTTCAAGTTCTCTTAGCTTTCAGAAAGCAAACTGTATCACCTGCATATCGCAGATTTTAACGGATCTTCCTCTTCTCCTGATGCCATCTGCTTCATAGAATCCAGCTTCTAAGATTATGTGGTCAGTTGTTATTGTTAGGTGGCATCGAGTCGTATCAACTCATAGTGACCCTATACACAGCAGAATGAAACACTGGCCGGTCCTGGGCCAATCTCACTACTGTTGCCATGCTTGAGTCCATCGATGCTGCAACTTGGCCAATACATCTCGTTGGGGGCCTTCCTATTTTTTTTTTCTGACCCTCCATCTTACCAAGCATGATCTCCTTCTCCAAAGATTGGTTCCTCCTGAAAATATGCCCAAAGTTGAGAGACAAAGTTTGGCCATCTTGGCCTCCAAGACGCACTCTGGCTGCACTTCTTCCAAAATGCATCTATTGGTTCTTTTGGCAGCCCATGGCACTTTCAATATTCTCTTCCAACACCATAACTCAAAAGCATCAACTCTTCTTTGGTCTTCCTTATTCACTGTCCAGCTTTCTCATGCATATGAGGTTACTGAAAATACTATGGCTTGGGTCAGGCGCACCTTAGTCCTCAAGCTGACATCTTTACTCTTCAACACTTTAAAAAGGTCTTATGTACCAGATTTGCCTAATGTAGTGCGTCATTTGATTTCTTGACTGCTGTTTCCATGATTGTTGATAGTTGATACAAGAAGAATGAAATCCTAGACAACTTCAGTCTTTTCTCCATTGATAAGAATGTTTTTTATTGATCCAATGCTGAGGGGTTTTGTTTTCTTGACATTGACATGTAATCCATATCGAAGACTGTGCTCTTTGATCTTCATCAGTAAATGTTTTAAGTCCTCTTCACTTTCAGCAAGCAAGGTTGTAGCATCTGCATATCACAGGTTGTTAACGAGTCTTCCTCCAAGCCTGATGCCACATTTTTCTTCATATAACCCAGCTTCTCAGATTACTTGCTCAGCATACAGGTTGAATAAGTATGGTGAAAGAATACAACCTTGTTGCACACCTTTCCTAATTTTAAACCATTCAGTGTTTTAAATGTTTTTTTTCAAACAATTGCCTTTTGGTCTATTTACAGATTCCTTATGAGCACAATTAAGTGTTCCAGAATACTCATACTTTGCAATGTTGTCCATAGCTTGTCATGTTCCACACAATCAAAAGCATTTGCATAGTCAATAAAGCACAGGTAAACATCTTTCTGATATTTTCTGTGTTCAGCCAAGATCCATCGGACATCAGCAATGACATCCCTCATTCCACTGCCTCTTCTGAATCCAACTTGAACTTCTAGAAGTTCTCTGTCAATGTATGCTTGCAGCTGTTTCTGTATAACTTTTAGTAAAACTTACTCACATGGGCTATCAAAGAGATTGTTCGATGTTTTCCGCATTCCGTTTGGTCATTTCTTGGCATACATGAGTAAGTGCCTCCTGTGCCACCTCACTTTTTTGAAAGAGTTTAATTTTTAATCCATCAATTCCTGGTTCCTTGTTGTTTGCTAATTCCTTCAATGCACCTTGGTTTTCCTCCATCAGTATCACAGGCTCTTGATCATATGCTACCTCTTGAAATGGTTGAACATTTACCATTTTTTTAGTACAGTGACTCTGTGTCTTCCTTCCATCAGAGTACAGATTAAATACATATAGTGAAAGAATATGACCCTAGCACACACCTTTTCTAATTTTAAAACATTAAGTGTTCCCTTGTTGTATTTAACTGTCTCTTAGTCTATGTGCATGTTGCTAATGAACACATTAAAGTGTTCTGGATTCATAATTCTCTGCAATGTTGTCCATAGCTTGTCATGATTCACACAATAGAAAGCCTCTACATAAGCAATTGTTGTTGTTGTTGTTGTTAAGTGCCGTCGAGTCAGTTCCGACCCATAGCGACCCTGTACAGGGTTTCCGAGGGTGTAAATCTTTACGGGAGTAGAAAGCCTCATCTTTCTCCCGCGGAGCGGCTGGTAGTTTCGAACCGCTGACCTTAAGGTTCGCAGCCCGATTCGTAACCACTACGCCTACATAAGCAATAAGCACAGATAAATATATTTTTGGTATTCTCTGCTTTCAGCAAAGATTCACCTAATGTCAGCAATGATATCCCTCATTCCATGTCCACTTCTGAATCCAGCTTATGCCTCTATCAATGTATGGTTGCAGTCATTTTTGCATTATCTTTAGCAAAATTCTACTTGCATACAACATTAATGACATTGTACAACGATTTCTGTTTTCTGTTAAAATAGACACAAATATGAATCACTTCCAGTCTGCCAGCCAGGTGGCTGTATTCCAAATTTCTTGGCATAGATGAATGAGTGCCTCCAATGTTGCTAAAAGATTACAATTTGTATTCCATCACTTTCTGGAGGTGTGTTCTTCAATGCACCTTGGACATCTTCCTTCAGTATCATTGGCTCCTGATCCTATGGTATGTGTCGAAATGGTTGAATATCAACCTTTTGTTTTTGGTAAAGTGACACTGTGTGTTCCTTCCATCTTTTTTTTTTTTTTTTTTTTTTTTTTTTTGAATTAAGTGGTGGTTTACATAGGAGAACACTGGTTTTGCATTCAACCAATTGTATTTTGTTTGTAATGATTACAATTCCCTCCATGCACCATCAGTTAACAGTATTTGCCTCTATTCCCTCAGCTTTTGTTTTTGTGTCTTCTATTATTACCCGGGGATAAAATCCTGAGGATGAGCCTGCTTTATCTGCTATCTTACAAGTAGATAGCTTTACTTATTCTTTGCCAATTAGGATGCCTTTAATTTTTCTTTATTGTCTATTAGTTTTGTCCTCTGCCAATTATTAATTTATATCTTTTGTTGAGGTGTTTAGGTTTTCTAAAAATTTTAGAAATTAGTCTCTTTTCTCATGTCAAAAATGTTTGCCCAGTCTGTGTGCTCTCTTTTTATTCTTTTGGAGATATTTTTTCATGCATTTAAGTATCTAAATTTTAAGATGTCCCAGTTGTCTAGTTGTCTTCTGCTATGACCAGGGCTAAGATTCTGGGGGTGATCCTGCAACATCTTTTATCTTACAAGAGATAAAAAGAGAGAAGAGTGAGCAGAGATTGAGAGAGCTGACTTGCACCAAGAAAGAAGTAGTTGGAACAAAGCACAGCCTTTGTGACCAGAGTCCCTGCACTGTGACCCTCCTATACCCAAGGGAAGATTGATGCCAAAGCACATGGTAATCTCCAAAGTATGCCAGGCCCATGCAGTTGAAGGAGACAAGGATTATCCCTCAGAGATGTAGGAGAGAAAACCCTTTTCTAGAGCGTGTGTCTGAATTCAGAGTTCTATTTTCCTAAACTGTCAGAGAATAAATTTGTTAAAACCATACACTTGTGATATTTCTGTTACACCAGCACTACATAATGAATATAGCATGGCTTACACATACATTAACCTAGGAAGTGTTTTAGATGGAGGGCACATTGTATGCTACATATCAATACAAAACGCTGGTAACATTAAATAATACAACCAATTACTGATAGAAAAATGTATGAACTTATTTCTTTTCAAAGCAAAGGCATTCCAAAAATACATAGATTGGTATTGTGTCAAAAATGCAGAAAATATAAATGGAAAAGTTTTAAACTGAAGGAGATCATGTCAAACAAAGAATGGTGGAACCAACATGCATTCTAGGAAACATAAGGTCAGGGTATAAACCTCTTATGAAGAGTGTACCAAGAAGTAATCAATTGTTCTGGTGAAGAAAGAGTTCATAGCTAACTAAACCAATCAAGATGTAAACCATTTGGGAACAATATGTAAAACTATTTCCCATAGAACTAATCACATTTATGAATACCTGACTAAAATTCTACAATCACATATAACACAAATGGCTGATTTTTCCCACCTCCTCCCTTGATTAGGGAGGCTTACTCCTCCCTAACCTCCCTCACTCCTCCCTAACCAGTCTTTATATTTCAAAGGACTTCAATCTGAAACTGCTCTTATCTACAATCAGTTATTAACACCCTACCTTTTCTTTGTTCTCTAGGTATAAAAAGGCTTCTCTCTGTGGCCCTGTAGGATAAGCACTGGACCACAAGTTTATTTGAATTGCAAGGTCTGAGGTTCAAATTCAGCAGCTGTTCCTTGGAAACCCTTTAAAGGGTAGCTATTAGTTGGAAACAACTTGATGGCACTTAACAACAACCCCACTTGCAGGAATCCTGGTGTGGTGCTAAATGATAAGCACTGGACCTCAATGTAAGTTTGAACTTCAAGGCTGGGGGCTAAAACCCACCAGCTTCTCCTCAGAAACCCTGTACAGGTTAACAATAACAACAACCTCCATTTGCAGGATGGAGCATTTTGCAGTTTTATCTAGTGCTGACCAGCAATAGCTGTTCTATTTTTCAAAAGAACTCCTTTTCATTCACTTTTCTTAACAACAACAACATAGTATGAGACTGTCTTCTTTGACATAAGTACATAGTGTCTAAAGCACAAATAAATAATTATATCATTTATTATCCAAACCATATTTTTATGGGTAATCCACAGTTAAATATAAACAATACCAAAAACTTACAGCATTCATTTTATCATATAAATTTTAGCATTATTTAAAATATTCTAAGATAGTCTCTGAATTCTGTGTACATTTAAAATAATAATAAATAATAAAATGACAGAGTACATGCCCCCAAAAGATGAACAGTGCAGTCTGTAAAATTTGTTTATGAAATAGAGTGTTCAATTGGACACATTGTAAGCATACTTTAAAAGCTTCCCGTTTTATTATAGGGAGTACAGGGGCTCCACATGATGAACAATATACTATAAACTACAAGTCTGTGGCTCAAGCCCACCAGCAACTCTGAAACAAAGATGAGGCTTTCTGCTCAAGTGAAGCTTTAAAGCCTCAGAAACTCTATACAGCGTTGCTATGAGTTGGAACTAATTTGACGGCACTTAAAAACCACGATACCACACACTTCTTTATAAATCAAGATTTATCAGATCTCAGTATATACCCTGGATAATCCAGATCATTGATTTAAGGGCAAACAATTGTAGTGCGTTTGATTGTGTTCATTTTATGAACTAAATCTCATCAGAATTATTCTTTTCCCCCCCCTTTGTTTTTTTTTTTTTAATGCAAAGAAAAGTTGCCCACTTAACAAAAGAAAAGTTTTATTGCCAAGAGAACACAAGTCCATGACTTTAATTCTTTATTTTAATTACTGCACATAGGAAGAGGCCATTTGAGAATATCTTTCTTTTCATTTTTATTTTTCCTGCTTTGACAACTATCTTAGCAGGTCTGGCAGGAGTGCAGTTCATCGGCTCTGAAGAACTAGAGGTCAGAAGATGAGTCAGATGCAAAAATCCAGACCCAGTAAAGAGCAAACAGACTTTGCCTGAGTGTCTAGTATATTTAAAGTAGACCACATCCCCAAGGAAACATCCTTTCAACTCACAGCAGAATGCATGATAGAGTTCATTACAGTGTATTAGATCTCATTATGAGGATAAGTACATCTCAACTTACAAACTGCTGAGAATGTTGTCCCGGTCCAACTGATACAAACCTTAACTATCACTGTCCACTCCATGTCAACTTGGGACCTGTAAAATCTCTTTAAACCATATACATAATCTCTCTAAAAAGACAACCGTAAAATCATACTTGTGCCTAACATGATAAACCTAACACACAGATGACAGCAAATTCACTAGCCCCATTATATTACCCTGGAGTCCTGGAATGGCACCGTGGGCTAATGCGTTAGACTATGAAGTCATTTGAACTGCAAGGTCCATGGTTCAAGCTCACCAGCTGCAACTTGGAAACTCTATACAGGGTCGCTATGGGTCGGATTCGACTTGGCGGCACTTCACAACAACAACATTATATTACTCCAAAATTCTTTTAAGTCAAAATTTCCACCTGGTACAAAATTCATGTTCATCTGTGAATCTACAAATTCTCTGTTTCTAAATATAGTGGTGGAACAGAGAAAGGGTAGACATTTCCATTACAGATGAGTGCAACTGGAGAGGAATAAGGACTAACAGGCACCGAGAAAGTTGAAAAATCCAGCAGAACAATTCACATCAGCTCTCAAGGCCTGAAAATTAGCCTCTGTTCTCTGAGACTGTCTAGGCAATGGTCCTGCCCTCTAGATTCTGGGCCGTGGTAATACATTCAGGGTTCTTAATCGAGACCCATCAATTCTGAACTGCAGCTCTTCTCTAGAGGGAATGGCAACTCTGCTCCCTCAGCTTCCAGCAGCCCTATTCTCCTAGGCTGTCTAAGTGGTGACCCTATCTGCTCAGCCCTGGCAGGTCCTGATCTTCTGCCCCCTTGTATATGCCCCCTCAGCTCTGTACAGAGACCCCCACCTGAATGGCAGCTCTACACTCCAAAACCAATTCAGTGAAGAAGCCAACTCCTTGAATGTTAAGGAAACTGTGGCCCACATGTAGAAACCTGAGAGATCATGGCTCTACCTTTTTATATTAAGGCAGATCTGCATCTCAAGCTCCTTTCTCTTCAGCTTCTGCTTCTGGTTCCGTGATCTCTAGAAAAGGCAAGCCTGGTCTCTGCTCTGCTCAGTCAAGGGTCACAAAATTCGTCAGCTCTGTGAAAAGTACCCAGAGGTACCCCAGTTTGCCAGGAAGCCTCCTGCATGAAGGTGCTCAGTTCTCTTGTTCCAAGGATCAGCTTCTGTGCCATTGTGTGTTGACCTCCTGGTCCCACTGCTGCAGTTTCTGCTGCTTCTTTTCACCATCTCTGCTGTCACAAGTCTCCTCATGAGAATTGCCTCTGACATCCATAATTATACCAAAAGTCTATTGCAGTTGACCTAGATTTTCACGATTGGGTAGTTTAGCACTCTTCAAATCTCTGCTCATTATGCAATTCCAAAACTGCTGCCCGATTGAGACAGATACCTGTCAGAGCAGGACTATACATCCTGGTACCAAATGTCTTAGGTTGGTTTATTTAGAGAAGCAAAACCAGTGAAACTTATATATGTATATTTAAAGAGAAATTTCTATCAATGAAATAGCTCCCACAGTTTTAAATGTGGAAGAGTCCCAAGTCTGGGTCAGATGAACCAAGATCAGCAGGTCACTGGCTCTAGTACAAAGAACTGGAGGTCAGGGGATGAGCCAGATGCAAGATCTACACCCAGCAAAGAGCAAACAAGATTTGCCTAAGTGGCTAATATATTGAAAGCAGGTCACACACCCCAAGGAAACATCTTTGCAATTGACTGGCTGTTCATAACATAACTCAAAATACAGTTTACTACATTGTATTAGATCTTATTAAAAGTATAATTACATCTCAACTGCCAAAGCACTGAGAATCCTGGTCCAGTCAAGTTGATACAAAACCTTAACTATCACAACAACATATACTAAACCTGGGAATAGGATCACAGCCTTGATAAGATCATGTAACAGGGAAAGAAAGTCACATATGGGATTTAGATCTAGCAGGAGACAAAACATATAACTTTTAGAGAGATCAGGAACTACAATTAGAGAGAAAATTCTATACCCATGACAGTGATGCCCCTTATTTGATGAATCTCACATCTGGGGATAAACATGAAATGTCCAAACCAATTCTAAAACACCCTTCCAAGACTGTGAAATAACACATATGATAATTGATAATAAATTCAGTTATAGAAAACAACATTTTTCAATCTGTTGAGATAAAAAAAAATTAATCTGTACATGTTCTTTAATTTATCATATGTCATAAATGATGTGGTGAAGATTCTCTTGGCTCTGACCTTAAGAACGACTTTAAAATTTCTACTTAAAAGTATCAATCTGTCAAAATTTCATTATATTCACATAAAGTACGAGCCAATTTATTCTTTGGGTCTGTCAGGGCTTAATAAATGTTTGCACAGTGATTACAGAAAACAAAACAAAATATAGTTTCATCTCTCTTGATAGTCAAGAATGTAGTAGCTACTCGCTAGTCTTACAAGAAGCACTTAATTTAAGCACCATTTCTTGCTTTGCATTTTTAAACGCACATACTTAAATATTCGCTCAAATGTATTCTGTCATTAAAATTGGGCTCACAAAACAGACAGTGCTGCTTGCATGATTTTTTTACTGAAAGGAAAACTCAGATTAATAATAGTGAAAGCCATATCTAGAGTCCACATTTTCCACTCCATTTCAACATCATGCAGACATTAATTGTTATTTTCCATAGGTTTTCTTTTTCTTACTAGAGTGGGCAAAGGGAGCCCAGGTATCTAAAACCAATGCAATTAGTAATTCAATTATACAAAAATGTCTGTTTGCCTAATAAAATGTCTCAAAGTTATACCAACATTAACAGTTATCAGGATGATATTTTATCCATACGTTTTTTCTCGAAACCCAGGTATACATCTTACACCATTTCTCATCTCTAACATTTCTTACAGGAAAGCATTATATAGATTTTTAAAAACATATTTTTGAAACCATTTTGATTTTATGGATGAATCATATTTAAATTTGTAAGTTAAATAAATAATACACAATAAATTTAAAATACAATTAGCAACTTAAATCATGTTTGTGACAATCTAAAGGTGAATGTTTCAAGGTATAGCAGATGGGAATTTTAAAAAAGAAAAATAAAGCTGACAGGATTCAGTGCCTATTCACCAATTAGGAAAAATTTAATGATAATCCAGTGCAGAAAGGAGCCTGATTAGTTCCTATTAGCACTGTCTCCAGATGACATGAAGGTTTGTTGTTGGTAGGTGCCATTGAGTCCATACCGACCCATAGAGACCTTATGCACAGCAGAACAAAACACTGCCTGATCCTGGGCCAACCTCACTACTATTGCCACGCTTGAGTCCACTAATGCTGCCACTTGGCCAATACATCTCGTTGGAGGTCTTCCTCTTTTTTTCTGACCCTCCACCTTACCAAACATGATATCCTTCCTCAGTGACTGGTCCCTCCTGACAGTCTGCCCAAAGTATGAGAGATGAAGTTTTTCCAGGAAAGAATAAAAGGATCTTTAGATTTACTTACTCACAAGCAGCAAAACTAGAGACAGTTGTTTGCTTTGTTTTTGATTTTTTTTTTTTTTCAGTTTTCTTTTTAAAGTTTTTGAAGATGATTTTTCTTACATAGTAACTTTAGGAAATGTGTAAATTACAGAAAAATATCAATAAGAAAATTTTAATTCCCTGTTGTTGCTGTTGTTAGGCACAACCAAGTTGGTTCTGACTTACAGGGACGTTATGCATAAGAGAATAAAGCGTTGCCCAGTTCTGCATCATTCTCACAGTTGTTGTTGCACTGGGGTTCATTATTGCTTCTACTATAACAATCCATCTCATTACGGGTCTTCCTCTTTTTCACTAATCTCCACTTTACCAAGCATCATGTCCTTCTCCCTCTTAATAACATGTTCAAAGCATGAGAGATGAAGCCTCACCATCCTGGGTTGTAAGGAACATTCTGGCTCTATTTCTTACAACACAAATTTGTTTCTTCTTACAGCAGTATGTGTTACTTTTAATACTTTTCTCCAACATGATAGTTCAAATACATCAATTCTTCCACAGTCTTCCTTATTCATTGTCCAAATTTCACATGCACATGAGGCAATTGAAAACACCATGACTTGGGTCAGGCTCATCTAAGCCCTCAATTGGTATCATAGCTCTTGGGCATTTTAAAGATATCTTGTGCAGTAGATTTGCCCAATGCAATATGTTGTTGGATTTCTTGACTGTTGATTCCATGAGTGTTGACTGTAGATCCAAGCAAAACAAAGTCTTTGACAACTTCAATCTTTTCTCCATTTACCTTGATGTTATTTATTGTCCCATTGTGGAGTTTTGTGTTCTTCATACTGAGGTGCAATGCATAGTGAAGGTTCTAGTCTTTGATCTTCATCAGTACCTCTTTTAAGAACTCTTCACTTCTAGCAAACAAAGTCATATGACCTGCATATAACAGGTTGTTAATAAGTCTTCCGTCAATTATAATGCCATGTTCGTCTTCATATAATCTAGTTTCTCAAATTATTTGCTCAACATATACAGATTTTTTTAAGTATGGTGAAAGCTACAACCCTGGTGCACAACTTTCCTGATTTTAAAGCACTGAGTATCCTCTTGTTCTGCTCAAATGACGTCTCTTGGTGTATGTATAGGTTCCTTATGAACACAATTGAGTGTTCTAGAATACCAGATCTTTGCAATGTTATTCATCAGAATCCACGCAGTTAAAAACCTTTGCATAGTAGATAAAACACAGGTAAACATCTTTATGGTATTCTCTGCTTTCAGCCAAGATCCATCTGATGTCAGCCAAGAGCCATCTAACCTCATTCTACTTCCTGTTCTGAATCTAGATTGAATTTCTTGCAGTTCCCTGACGATGTTCTATTGAAGTCATTTTTGAATTATCTTCAGCAAACATTTCACTTATATGAGATATTAATGATATTGTTCAATAATTTTTACATTCCATTGGGCCACCTGTCTTTGGCATGGGCATAAATATGGATCTCTTCCAAATGGTTGACGAGGCAACTGTCTTCCAATTTCTTGTCACAGATGAGTGTTTCCAGTGCTTCATTAGTTTGTTGGAAGATTTCAATTGTTATTCTGTCAATTCCTGGAGCCCTGTTTTTTCCAATGCCTTCAGCACAGCTTGAAATTCTTCCTTCAGTACTATTGGTACTTGATTATAAGCTATGTCTTGAAATGGTTGAATGTCATCCAGTTCTTTTGTTAGAGTGACTCTGTGTATACCTTTCATCTTTTTTTGATGTTTTCTGCAGTAAGCAGTATCTTGCACATTGTTGTCGTTAGGTGCTGTCAACTCAGTTCTGCCTCATAGAACAACAGAAAGAAGCACTGCTGAGTCCTTCATCATAATGCTCACAATCACTGTTATGCCAATCCATTTTATTGGAGATCTTCTTCTTTTTCACTGACTCCACTTTTCCAAGCATGATGTCCTTCTCGAGAGATTGGTCCCACCTGAGAATTTCATCATCCTTGCTTCTAAAGAATATTCAGGCTGTACTTCTTCCAACACAAACTGGTTTGTTCTTCTAGCAGTTCATGGTACTTTTAATATTCCTCAGCACCATAACTCAAATGCATCAATTCTTCTACAGTCTTCCTTACTCACTGTCCAATTTTTACATGCATATGACATGACTGAAAATACTATGGCTTGGGTCAGGCATGCCTTAGTCCTCAAACTGATATCTTTGCTCTTCACCAATTTAAAAAGTTTTTTTTTTTTTTTTTCTTCATCTAATTTGCCTAATGCATAGAATCCTTCAATATTGCAGGTTGAGGCTTGAAATTTTTTATTCAGTTGTTTCAGCTTTAGAAATGCTGAGTGTGTTCTTTCATTCTTTTTGCTAATTCCAAGTCTTTGCATATTTCTTTATAATACTTTCCTAGCCACCCTTAGAAATTTTCTGTTCAGTTCTTGTACTTTCCCATTTCTTCTTGTCACTTTACCGCTCTATGCTAGAGAGCATAAAGTCTCAGAATTTCTTCTGACATCCATTTTTGTCTTCTCTTTTTTTCCTCTTTTTTTTCTCTTCTTCTTCATAGAAAAGATAATGTTTATTTTGGAAACAGGGAAGTTGGATGACTGATGTATTCATTGTTTTACATTATGCTATTCAATATTCAGACATTTCTGACAATTAGAAAATTATTCTCCCTCCTGTACAGGGGACGGACTTAAGAATCTCCCATGTCTGACATCGTGCTTGTTTAAATTCCACTTATTTGGGAGGATTTGATTCATATCTGTATAAGGAAGGGGTGGAAAGGAGTCAAAGAGAACTGGGTATCCATCCAAGTCATGTGGGAATTAGCTCTGAGTTTCTACTTACTCATCTGTAAGGAGGAAATACTAATAGTGCCTTCCTAATGCCAAAGATTTAATAAACTTCTCAGTTTAATGCTCTTAACACAGTGCCAACACACATTTAGTGAATAGAACAAATTAACAAAGACAACAGTAATGATGCTGATTATGAGGATGGCAATAAGGATGCCAGAGACATTTGCAATCCTGGGTATTTTTTAAGGTTTTTTTCTTTCCATAGGTTTCTTTCTTTAAAAAAAAA
>NW_006408626.1:9650440-9669688 GCF_000296735.1 Chrysochloris asiatica
AAAAAAAAAAAAAAAAAAAAAATATATATATATATATATATATATATAGTGAATTGAGTGATAGTCTGCATGGCAGAACATCAGTTTTGCACTAAACTAATTGCATCTTGTTTCCTTGAAATGATTACAATCCCCGTTTTTGATGTACACAAAAACATGCAGGAGCATATAGTAATTTATACAACCAAAGGAAACATTTTGCATACCAGGCCCCTGCCCATCAGCACACAACCCTTCTCTTTCCATGAGTCTAGAGTCCTCAGATGCTCTATCTCTCCATGCCATTGCATCTGCCTCCATTTCTGGTATGCCACTTCTCTGGTTAGGATCCCACGGTTTGCTCATGCTCTTCCCTTTGCTGCTCCTAAGGTCCTCTATTCGTGAAATGTAAAATTAACTACTCTTCCCTTTCTGTTACACATCTTCTACCTTTACAATTGTGACAATCATAATTAGTCAGGATAACAATTGTTGTTGTTGTTATGTGCCGTGGAGTCGGTTCCGACTCATAGCGACCCTGCATAGGGTTTCCGAGGCTGTTAATCTTTACGGGAGCAGAAAGCCTCATCTTTCTCCCACGGAGCAGCTGGTAGTTTCAAACTGCTGACCTTACGGTTCACAGCCCGATTCATAACCACTACGCTACCAAAATCAAAAGAATCCTACACCTATCTCCTTTCACCAGATCCATCTAGACAAGATGGAAACTGTTCAAGGGGGATTCTACCTTCCCCACTCATTCTGAAACTAAACTTTCTCATGAAAACTTTCAAGCCAGCCACTTCATGTCTTTATAGCTGCCCCCTCCCCCCCATTTTAGGTAGCCGATGTCAGAGTTATCCATCCCTGTGTATTGAAGTGATATGCTTGATCTTTGATTTGAAGACTACTTCCCTTTTGGTTGGTATTCTTATCTTATAGACATAAGCTATTCTTATATCTATAAGATAAGGTCAGTTCATCAAATTGTAGGAATTTACACTTCCTCTATCAAATTGTTTTAGCTTCTTCTAGTTGGGTTTTGGTCATCAAGCCATCCAAGCTAGGTCAAATGGGTACTATCTGAAAGTTTGGGCATTCTTGCATGCCTCCCCCCACTTCATTTCAGCTTTAGGCCCCAGTGGCTAGGTCAATGTCCATGGGCTTAGTAGTTTCCAAGTCTTTCCAAACTTCGGACCAGACATTTCTCTTCTCTCTTTCATCTTAAGGTCAACAAGAGTCTATGGAACATGGTCAAGCTCAGCCCATGCCTTCATTACTGCATTTCCCCCACTTCCACTCATAGGTAGACCAACACAGTCACCAGCAAGCTTACAAGCCTGCTCATGTGATCCCTTTGAGTTTCAGTCTTGGAAGGGGGTTTGTTCTTATCTATATGTTTAATGACCTTTTTGCTTTCTTCCTGTATGATGTTCTTGATGTCACACACACCTCTTCAGTCCTCAGTCATTAATGTTTAAGACATCAAAACTGTTTTTGAAATGGTCTCTGAATTCAGATGGGATATATTCAAGCTCACATTTTGGCTCCCAAATAACTGTTTTAATTTTCTTCAGCTTCAGCCTGGACTTAAATATGGGTAGTTCATGATCTATTTCACAGTCATCTCCTGGTCTTATTTTGGCTGTTAATATGGAGCTTTTCTATCATTCTTCTCACAGATATAGTCAACTCGATTCCTGTTTATTTCACCTGGTGAGGGGCATGTGTGGTTTTTTTAAAAAAGGTATTTACAATGAATAAGTCATAAGTTTTGCAAAATTATATCCTGCAATATCTGACATTATTTCTATAACCAAAGCCATATTTTCCAACTACTGATTCTTCCTCTTTGTTTCAAACCTTCACATTACAATCACCAGTAATGATTAATATATCTTGATTGCACATTTGATCAATTTCAGACAGAAAAAGATGGTTGAATTCTCCAATTTCATCATCACTGGCTTTAGTGGTTGATGCATAAATTGGTATAATAGTGGTCTTCCTAGTAGGTGTATGGATATTATCCTATTACAGACAGTGTTGTACTTCAAGATAGGTCTTGAAGTGTCCTTTTGACAATGAGTGGCTTGCCATTCACTTAGTTTATCATTCTCAGCATAAGCACTCGGTCACAAGGTTAGTTTGAACTGCAAGGTGGTGGTTGAAACTCACCAGCTGCACCTTGGAAATACTCTACAGGATCACTATGAGTTCGACAATTGACAAAGGCACTTAGCAACAGCATCAAGTCAAATAAGCCCTATGATCGTCACATTCAAAATGGTCAATACCAGTCCATTTCAGCTCATTAATTCCATTTAATTTCTGATAACTTTCAATTTTTCTAGACTCATACAAAAATTGCCAATAATCCAATAATCTAGAGATGCCCATTATTTACAGTTTGGTTATTTTCTTGCAGTATTTTTTCTATGCATATTGGAAAGCAAAGAGGAAATGGGAGAAGAAAGATGAAATAAAGAATAAAGGAAAAGCAAAACAGAAAGTATACAGAGAGTAGTCTATATAACATGTTAGAAAGTAGTTTTCTTGAAATGTTTTTCATTAAATTTAAGAGAGGCAATCAAAGTAATTTAACCTGATTGCTAATTATGGCCTCTGGAATGAATTAACTGTTGTACCAAATTTGTAAATAAGTATCAGTAAAATATAGTTTAATTACTTAAGACTAATTCTTCATTCAGTCCTTTAACACCACCTTAATTCAACCTAATTCATCTTGTGCATAGATGCCCAAAAGGTCCTCCAATTCAATCATCCTACCTCTAAGCCCAGTTAACAATAATTTTTCAGAACACCATTCCTTCATAATGGCCTACTGAACTCAAGAATCAATAGCAAGTACTCAGTCTGTCCTTAAATGTCATGCCTCTACCTATTTTCTACATTCCATAGCTTCCCAGGACAAATCCTTGTTCCAGTTTCCAATGTTTTTTCCTTTCATTGCCATTCTCCTTGATGTTGTTGTTGTTTTTTGTTATGTGCCATCGAGTCGGTTCTGACCCATAATGACCCTGTATAGGTTTTCCGAGGGTGTAAATCTTTACGGGAGTAGAAAGCCTCATCTTTCTCCTGCGGAGCACCTGGTAGTTTCAAACCGCTGACCTTAAGGTTCGCAGCCCGATTCGTAACCACTACGCTACCAGAGCTCCTTGATATGCCCTGTTAAATCACTGCCTCTATGGTTAATACTGCCCAATACAGGCTTTCGGCTCCCATGAAGATATACAGCCTGGGAAATCCTATACAGGCTCACTATGAGTTGAGGTTGACTCCACAGCACACTACCATCACTGCCACCACCACTTGTTTTCTATTTACCTCCCTCATCTACTCAAATTCCGCTCACTCATATTAGCTCAGCTCAAGCCACAGCACTTCTAACATGCTTTCTCTGAAAATACCACAGTACACAGATTCATCCTTTTTCAACTACAATCAAAGCACCACATTAATTTTATAATTAATTTAAATACTCTCTTATTCTCAATCTAAATTCTAAATTATAACTACAAAGTCAGTTTGAACCTCAAGGTCAGCAGCCCAAGCCCACCTTGGAAACCCTATACAGGGTCACTATGCGTCCAAACTGACTTGACAGCACTTAACATCAACAACATTTGAAGGTTCTTGGTGACACCACTGGGTTTGGTGCTGCCAGGTAATGCACTAGACTGCAAAGACTGTTTGAACCACAAGGTTGGGGCTCCAAGCTCACCAGCAACTCCTCAGAAACCCTATATAGGGCCACTGTAAGTTAATACTGACTCAATGGCACTTAATAGCAATAACAACACTAACCTAAAGGTTGATAGTTCACAGGAAAGGATGACCTTTATCACCACTGCTATCCAATATTCTTCTGGAAGTCTTAGCCAGAGCTTTAAGGCAAGAAAAGGAAATTAAAAGCATCCAAATTGAAGAATTAAAACTCTATTTGCAGTTTTCAGGGAGCAGCTGGTGAGTTTGAACCACAGACCTCATGGCTAGCACTACAGTTTTGTTTTTTTCCTACAATACCACACCAGGAGAAACAAAAGACCTATTCAAAACACTACTACAGGATTCCAAAAGAGGTTTACCAAAATGAAAGGCTATACCATACTATGGATAAGAAGACAATATAATAAAAATGTCAACACTACTTTCCAAAATGATCTATAGATATAATGCAATTCAATTTCAGATTCCAACATCATTCTTTAAAGAGATGGAAAATAATCACTAGCTTTGGATGGAAAGGAAATATACCCTGATTAAACAAAACATTACTAAAGAAGAAAAACAAAGTTGGAAGCCTCTCACCTCTCAATCTCAAAATCTACTACACAGCCACAGTGCTCCAAACAGACTAAAACTGGTACAATGAAAGATTCATAGATCATTAGAACAGAAGTGAGAAAGCTGAAGTATATCCATCCACCTACAGTGCGATAATATTTGACAAAGAGCCAAAACACATTAAATGAGGAGGAGATAGTTGCTTTAAGAAATGGTCCTGGCAAAACAAGAAATCAACACGCAGAAAAATGAAAGAAGACCCATTTCTCATAACATATTTTTAAAAAACTCCCAAAACCTCAAAGCTGATCAAAACTTAAATGTAAAACCTAGAACTATAAATATCGTCAAAGAGAAAATAGGGGTAAATTTACATTATCTGAAATATGGCATAAATACAATATCAAACATAGCTGAAAAAACACAAATAGCAGAAGACCTCCTAAAAATTACTTATGTGCACTACAAGATTTCAACACAAGAATTAAAAAAGAATGCCCACACTGGTGTGAAAAAAGTTTGCAATCATGGATTAGACACAAGACTAATCTCTATAATTTATAGCAAACTACAACATATTAAGGAAAATACGTTGTTGTTATGTGCCGTGGAATCAGTTCCGACTCATAGAGACCCTGTACAGGGTTTCCAAGGCTAGAAATCTTTACGGGAGCAGAAAGCCTCATCTTTCTCCCACAGAACAGCTGGTAGTTTCGAACTGTTGACCTTGTGCTTCGCAGCCCGATTCGTAACCACTACGCTAGATAGTACACTATAAATATGGGCAGGGGACATGAGTAGACACTTCACCAAAGACATGCAGGCAGTCAACAAACATATGAAGAATGCTCACAATCATTAGACACATGCAAATCAAAATAATGAGATATCAACTCCTCCCAGCATTAATAGCAAAATTAAAAAAAAGAAAAATAGAATTAGCATATGCTGGTGAGAGTGTGGAGAGACTAGGACCTTCTTACACTACTTATAAGACTGTAAAATAGCACAAAAACTGTGAAAACAGAATGGTGCTTACAGAAAAATTTGAAATAGAAGTACCGTATGATCCAGCAATTACTATAGTTGGTAGATATTCTCAAGAAATAAAAGCCCCAACATGGATAGATATATGCACACCCTTGTTCATAACAGCACTTTTCAAAATAGCAAAAAGATGGAGACCATCTAAATGCCTAACAATGAAAGAACAGATAAGCAAATTGATACATACAAACATGGAACAATGGAATATTACACAACTTTGTAGAATAATGATGAATCAGGGACACACCTTATAACATGGATGAATCTAGATAATGTTACGCTAAGTGAAATTAGTCAATAACCAAAGGACAAATATTGTTTGATACAACTATTATAAAAAGTCAAGAAAAAGAAACATTCTTTGATGGCTACTTATAAAGATACCAAATCTTTGATCATTAATGTTCGTGTTATTTAACTGTCACCTCGCATCTTTCTGATGTGAATCTTTTTTTAATATATATCAAGCTATATAGCTGCACACTTAAGCTTTCTAATATAGAAGAAAGTGAAAACTATGTAATGATTTAAAAAAAATTATATATAATGTTCAAGAAATAGTCTATTACCAGAATTCTTCACTAAATTTATCTCACTTCATTCTCAATTAAAACTCAATAAAATGTAGTAGAGTGTGGCATAGTAGCTAATGAAAAGAAGAGACCTCTAAAACATTATCTTTGAAATATATATCATCTCAATTTTAGCACTGAAGCAATAAATATCTAATTTGGAGTTAAAGGAGAATAATATGACAAGAGAGACAAGGTGAAAAATCTTTGGTTCTACTGTGCATAAAACTTCACTTCCAGTAGAACTGAAACATGCCCCAAACAAAACCTGTTTCATTTCATTTTTGTGGCAAAATGTATGTACATACCTGAACTGTAACTACTAAGAAATTTTGATGGAATTTCCTATAGCTAGTTTTAAACTACTTATCCTTAAGAAAGCCCAAAGGTGAAGTCCCAGGTCTCTAGGTAACAGGTTGTCATGAGACATGCTGTATTGCTATAAAAAATGTATTGTCTTAATACAAAATAACTGCTTTTATCTCAGTGCCTGGAAATTTGCTTAGTTATACAAGAGCTTTCAAAAAGTTCAAGGAGCAGAGGAATTAAAGATAATAGGATTTTTCCATGAACTTTCTGCAGCCTCTTTGTACTAAGGAAAACAGAAACCAAATATGACATGTTAGCAAAGCAGATATTTAATAAACAGCAATAGACTGGTTATTCATACCCCTTTGTAGACACAAGCACAAATATTAAAGCTTTTCTTTTCAACAAGCCAGCTTCTAATATTGCATGTAAAAGTCTTCAAAAATCTTCCTATAAATAGTAGACTCCCTTACTGGATCTTTGCATTGGGAACTATTTTGATTTGTCCTATTTCCTCTAATTTTTTTAAAAGCAATTGCTTTTGGTAACTTTAGAGACTTGGCGCTGTTAAAATGTATATTAAGGCTCCCTGCCAAAATAACAATATAGAACAGGTGCTGACAGAGTCAGGAGGTCTAAAGAGAAGAAGGAAGCCAACAGACGGAATAAGCATATGAAATGACCCCGAAACAAGGGAGTCTATACTTCATACTGTTTCAGCCACCTGGCCCATCCAGAGTGTCCAGCTCACAGGTGTTCATACAGCCCACTGACAGGTCTGGCCACATCTTCTGCCTTTGTTTTAATTATTTATTTTGTTTTCTTTTACTAGAAGAAATCTTATTTTGTGAACTTTTAATTCACTTTTTCTACCCTAATATAATTTGCTGGGGGTGGGTAGAAATTCCTATTTGTGTTAAAGGAAATAGCTGATAAGATATTACAGATTTATTTGAACTTTTTTTACATTAAAGAAAGTAATGACATTTTTGTTTTATTACTTGGGAATGCATATCTGCTGTTAAAAACAAAGGGTCATGTTTATGCTTAAATTTCTTTTGAAGTTTAAAGTGATTATGAAGACATCTACAATGCATTTGTGATTCAACTTTGATGTCCTCACTGGCCAATATATTTCACCTGGATCAGTTTTAGAGAGGCAGGACTGCTAAATTTAGATCAGACACCAAGAGTTAGTCCAGATCAAGTGGTGACCTTACAGGCAAGGGAAGACAAGTCTCTATATCAGATTATACTAAAGGAAAGCCCTCAGTGCTCAGTGTGATTCTCAGTTATAATATGGTTAGGTGGTCAGTAGCCCTAATTCTATTATTCTTGTGTCTGCCTTACATTTTCCTTACATTAGGTCTTTTAAAATTCATTCTTAATCATGTATTTTGACTGATACGAAGCCAAACAATGGTCTATTATTATAACACATCAGAAAGAAATTCATAGAAATTATTACTCCTCTTTGTAAGACAAAAAGATGACCCTGTTGATAGTGTGCATTTTCTGATACTGTGAGGTTGACAGATTGTCTGTGATGTGGCATTCTTGCTCATGTTTTATGTATTATTTGAGTGTTTTATACAGTTGTTAGGTGTCATCAAGAAGGTCCTGACTCACAACGACCCTATGGAAAGCAGAACAAAACACTACCTAGTCCTTTACCATCCTCACAATACTTGTTACATGTTTGAGCCCATTGTTTGCTGCTAATCCATTTTGTTGGGGAGGTCTTTCTTTTCTTTTTTTTTTTTTTTGCCGAACCTCCAACTTTCCAAATATGTTGTCCTTCTCCAGGGATTGGTCCCCCTGATAATACATTTAAAATAAAAGAGACAAAGTGTCACCATCCTCCCTTCCAAGGAGCACTCTGTCTTTACTTCATCCAACACAGATTTGTGTGTTCTTCTGTTACTTTCAATATTATTTGCCTACACTATAATTCAAAGGAGCTCCGGTAGCATAGTGGTTACAAATCGGGTTGTGAACCGCAAGGTCAGCAGTTCGAAAGTACAAACTGTTCCGCAGGAGAAAGATGAGGCTTTCTGCTCCCGTAAAGATTTACAGCCTCGAAAACCCTGTACAGGGTCGCTATGAGTCGGAACCGACTTCACGGCACATAACAACAACAACACTATAATTTAAGGAGCTCTGGAAGCATAATGGTTATAAATCGGGCCGCTAATGTCAAGGTCAGATGTTCGAAACTACCAGAGGTTCCGCGGGAGAAAGATGAGGCTTTCTGTTCCCATGAAAGATTTACAGCCTCAGAAACCCATACAGGGTTGCCATGGGATGAATCGACTCAAGCACTTAACAACAACAACACCATAATTCAAATCGATTCTCCTAGTCTTTTTTATTAATTGTCCAACTTTCACATGCATTTGAGGTGGTTAAAAATGCTATGACTTAAGTCAAACTGACATCTTTGCTCTTGAACACTTTAAAGAGGTCTTGTGTTGCATATTTGCCTAATGCAATATGCCATTTTATCTCTTGACTGCTGCTTCCTTGAGCATTGATTGTGAATCCAAACAGATTGAAGTCTTTGCCAATTTCAATCTTTTCTCTATCTATTATGTTTTTATTTATTGGTCCAATTGTGAGGAATTTTATTTCTTTTAACTTGAGGTGCACTTCATACTGCAGGCTATAATAGTTGATCTTCATTAGTAATACTCCAAGCCTTCTTTGCTTCCAGCAAACAAGGTTGTGTCATCTGCATATTGCAGACGGTTCATGGTTCTTCCTCCAATCCTGTTTTCATGTTCTTCTTTATGTAATCCATCTTTTCAGATTATTTGCTCATCAAACAGATTGAATAAGTATGGTGAAAGGATACAATCCTGTTACATAACTTTCCTGACTTTAAACCACTCAGTATCTACTTATTCTGTTTGACCAACTTCCTCTTGGTCTATGAGGAGGTTCCTCCTGAGCACAATTAAGTGTTCTGGAATGCCCGTTCTTGGCAATCTTACGCATAGTTTGTCATGATACACACAGTCGAACACTTTTGCATAGTCAATATGTATGTATAGTCAATGTTCATGTATGGTTAAGCTTTACAATTTTAAAAGCTATTTTAATTATGATAGAAAAAATTCTAAATGAACTATCCAAATTATTGGGTTTATTGAAATTAGCAGTTTGTAAATCTTTATCCATAAATAAACAAAAACATTTGTTGTCAAGTAGATTCTGACCTACGGTAATCCTACATATTTCAGACTAGAGAAATGACTGACCACTTCTAAATAGATTTCCAGGTTTTTCTTCTGAGTCATCTGTTTGTTGCTGTTTTTGTGAAGTGCCTTTAAGTCAATTCCGACTCACAGCAACCCTATATAGTGTTTCTGAGGAGCAGTTGGTGGGTTTGAACTGATGACCTTGTCGTTCACAGTGCAGTGCTGATCCTACAGTGCCACACCAGAATTTGGAGTCACCTATGAGTGGGCTTATATTGCCAAACTTTTGTTTAATCGTCAAGTATTTAATTGTTTGCCCCACTCTGGGGCTTCTTTATATCCATAGGTCATTACAAAATGTGAGAAATTAAATCCTAATCTATACAACCCTAGATGAGAGCTCACAGTTCCAGACTTTCATGAAGTCACAAAAAATTTACACAGAAATGCTCCACCAGAACACTGGTCTCAATGAAACCTGACAGTGAGATGGTCATAGGAAACACATTTGAAATAAATGACTCCAGAAAGACAAGTTATAGAACAGACAAATTTACAATGATAAATGCTAATCCATTTCTATGCCTGAACCCAAAATATGCAAACTATATAGTAAAATATACCATTATTTTGTGAATTATAACACTATATTCTATAATACCATACTTATAAAACTATATTTTCCTAAAAAATATCAAATTTACCTCTTTGATTCATTGTCTTATAATATCTGATAAATTTATCTTTCTCTCTCTCTCTCTACGTATATATGTATGCATAAGAGTATATAGAAGAAAGCATTTTATAATGTATTTTTATTATGTTTTCCAGAGTTAAAAATAAGCACAATTTGGAAGCATTAGTTATTTATTTTTTACTAAAAATTATTTTACTTCAATTATTCTTCATTTTCTTTAACACTTCTTTAAGTTAAAGCCACCAAGTCAGTTCTGACTCATAGTGACCCTGTAGAGGGTTTCTAAGGAACTGCTGGGGGGTTTGAAGTGCTGACCTTGTGGTTAGCAGTCCAGTACTTATCCTACAATGCTACACCAGGATTCTATTTTATGTGCTGTAAAATGATTTTATTGACACATAATTACTTACTTACAGATGGCTTTTTAAAAATACATTTTATTTAATGAACCTGAAAGTAAAGGGGAGATATAGAAAAGAAGTTTGCCATTCATGACTACTGATCAGGGACAGAAAAGTAAATGATCATAACTAATCAACTTTGGGCCTGGGGAGACAGGTTGACTGGTCAAACTATAAATTTTCATGGTTTTTACATTTGATCTGTTATTCTACCCTACAAATATTAAGAACCTACTAGTCCCTGAACTGAAGTACTGGTGTGATGTTATAGGATAAGCTAACCACAAGGTTGGTGTTTAAAACCCACCAGCTGCTCCTTGGAAACCCTATAGAAGGTCACTATGAGCCAGAACTGACTCCATGGCACTTAATAACAATAAGGTACTATACTACATCCTGGGGAAACAAGGTAGAATGAACCAGGTCCATGTTCACAAAGACCTTATATTCTAGAATATAGAATCTATTTATATATATACATGAAGAAATAACAGTGACTCGTCTTCCTGGTTATTGTATCTACTGAGCTAGCCCTGCGAGAGATTGACCAGACTGACTTGAAGAGAATATCAATTCTTGAAAAAGTTTTCATAGTTCAAATTCCACTACTTATGATTATATCTGTCATAAATATAGCTCATTAGGATAGTTATAATCTGCCCCCTCCTAATTCTTTATACTCCTCTCCCAATCCCAAACACTAAACTCCAAAATGACTTTGTTACCAAAATTCAATCTTCTTTAATCTTCCACTGTCACATCATGTCTGACTTAAGTGTCCACTTCATTTCTCCTATTATACCCTCAGCTTATTCCTATTGTTTTTCATGTATCACATAGATATTGTACTTGCCTACTTTCTTGACTGATTCCCACCAGGAATCATTTACTGCATAAGATTGTTATAACAAGAATAAAGCACCAAGAACAGCTCCTAGTTCATAGTAAGTATCAGTACATGAGAGCGCTCAAGAAGGATATGTTTATTCACCATTATTCAGTGCAAAGTACCCAACACTTAATAGGTGCTCAATAAATACAAAGTGGCTTCAAAAAGTTCTATGCAAAATGGAATTAAAAGACAAGAGAATTTTATCACTAACTTTTTGAAGCCCCCTTCATATATATTAGATCAGTTAGTACATTGTTTTAACTTCTACTTTCCAAGATGACAACAAAATGCAAAATGGTTCATTCCATGATCTTTCAAGTCAACTGCAGGAAAAATAATTTCAAATGATAGCATAATCTATAACTAATTATACTAATTAAAATCTATTAATGTGTAATTATATGAAGAATTGCTTTCCTTTAATTTAATATTTCTAATAAGAAAACAACTGCTAATAATTTTTCTAATTAGTTTCATTTTTCCAAGTTCATATTAACTTAGATTCAAGCACCGCTGTGATATATTTATATAAGCTAATTCATACAATTGCTTAGCACAGTGTATGGTTCAGAGTAAGCCTCAATATCACAAGCATAATAGTCACAGTAGTGGTAGACTGCTTTATAGTGACAGCAAAAAAATGAATATATATAAATTATATTCTATAGCTAAATTTATATGAAAGATGTACATTTAAGATAAAATTATAAAAAGAAAGTAATAACATTTTAGATACTTATTGAGCTATTTCAAAGTATAGGAAAAACATAATCAGATGTCTTTTTTAGAAGTAATATTGTTAATTGCATTACTATAATAACAAACCATTGTACTGGAAAAGGGAATGTAAAACATAATTGCATTATTTTACAATGATTTGTAATGCATGAAACAATTGCCTGAGTAGTCACAAATGTAAGTAAATGATATGATATCTGAATGTTGGGAGGGTGAACAAGAGGAAGCAGTTGGAGTTTAAAAAAGGGATAAACTTGTGATATTTCCCTCTAATTGCTCAGATTTTTTTACAAATCTTTATAAAAGGTCACCAATAGAGGGCTCACCTGGAGTCAAATGAAAGAGGTCCTAAACCATCAAAAGAGATTTCCAGTGTCCAGCTGAGAGATCTGAAAGAGAGAGTAACAAAGGCAGTTTGTGACCAAGCTGACACATAGGGCTCTGGAAGGAGTGAAATCAACTGTGACATTTTTCATTTATTTGTAAATGTCTCTTTGGCAATACACTCACTCAAAATGACAATTGCTTCTTACAGAATAGGGAAGGTGATGGTAAAACAGAGGACTCCTGACAGTTGCTTAAATGAGATCCTGTATTATGGCTCCTCTAACACTTTCCCCCTCAAAGGAACTTACCCTTCATTTTTAGCATCATAACTCAGTAATTTAAAAAATGTTGTCTTTATATAAATTGAAAACAGCCAGTCCTTAATGGCCATGGACCAGTTTATTTTCCCCTTATTTTAAATTAGAAGAAAACTTTCTAAGGCAAGTTTCTAAGTAAGTGTCAGCCATACAGACTAGTTACCTATTTTTATTAAAAGAGCACAGTTGATTATAAACAGCAATGCAGAGTGTGATTGAATAACTCAAGACACACACTCTATTAACTCAGTATCTGCTTGGTAATATCAGCAAGTCCAAATTATACCAATTTCAAACAAGGTTTTATTTTTACATTTTATATTCTTAAGAAAAAGAAAATAATCAGTGAAATTTTACTTTATAATTTGAGTGAATTCAAATTAAGGCTATTTTAAAACCTGTACATCATTTATTCATTCAGTTTCTCCCTGACTACTAAGTGTCTGGTACTGTGCTAAGCAAAGCAAGTGACACAGAATAGACCCAATTCTAAACTACAAAATAAATACAAATTTTAACTTGAAAGGAAAGGTAACCCATTCCAGGGTTCAGCACAGCACTACTAGTTAGTCAATGTGTATTTGCCAAAATGCATAAAATTAAATCTTTGTGTGTGGCAAAGTAAAAAGAGCATGTGTTTCAGCATTGTATAAATCTGGGTTTAAATTCTAAACCCCAGAGAAAGGAACTCAATAAAAGACCATGGAGAAATAATAAACTGTGAGTTTCAATTTCCTTATTGATAAAATGGAATTAGAAATATTTACTGCATAAGATTGTTATAACAAGAATAAAGCACCTAGAACAGTTCTTAGCTCATAGTAAGTGTCAATAAATGGTAGCTATTATCATTAAGAATGTTTTACTTTGACGGCTAATAAAAATAACAAACAACATCTTTCTTAAACACAAGAACAAAAATACAAATAGGAAAAACAGATAAACCTAGCTTTCAGAATACTAAGAGCTTTATTTCTGTTACTTCCACTAACAGTGTCTTGGCAACTCAGTTTTCCTATGACAAAAATGAGACTAATATGTCCCCAAACTCAGCTTGCTATGAACACTTTTTGGGTACTTTGTTGCTGTTGTTTATTGCTTCTGAGTCAGTCCCAACTCATGGTTCTGCATGTCAACAAAGTAGAACTGCTCCATAGGATAGGCAAGGCTGAGATCCTTTGGAAGCAGATAGCCAGGTCTGTCTTCTGAGGTACTTCTAAGACAGTTCACACTGCCAATCTTTCAGCTATTGGTTGACCACTTAACCATTTATGCCACCCAGAAAAACCATTTAGCTTCTGTAAGTAGACTAATACCACATATTCTTGAAATATGTCCTGTGAATATGACAGGAACCATTTCAGGATAGACAGATAAACTGAAATATATTTCATCAGTAAATTTACAGTGCTGATTAAAGGTTATGTGTAGTAGAACTCATAAAATTGCCTAGGAAGCTGAATATGTATAGACTCATCCAATTATTTGTTTACTTATCCCATCTTCAGTTTACCTAGAATTTGTTGTTTTTGAGTGCCTTTGAGTCAGTTCCAACTCATAGTAACCCTGTATAGGATTTCCAAGGAGCAGCTCTTAGGTTTGAACCGCTGACCTTACTCTTCAAAATGAGTTCATGGTTGAGTGCTTATCCTACAGTGCCACACTAGGACTCCTTACCTAGAATGGTGGTTTTAAAATTTGGCTACACATTAACATCACCTACAGGATTTTTTTTATTTTTTTTTTTACTTCAATATCTATGTGTGATCCAAGACTAATTAAATTCAAAAATTTTCAAAAGCTCCCAGTTAATTCAAATGTGCAGCCAGGGTTTAGAACTATTGGCTTAAAAAGTACCCTATTCAGTAGACACTGGAGATAATCTTTTTCTCTCTTTTATTATTAGTATTGCTTAATGCATAGTTCAGTTTCTTTGTAAGTAACCATCTTTTTTCTGAGCAATTCTACAGAATATGAATTTATCCACAGACTCAAAACAATCCTGATCAGACACAGATAATTATTAGGCAACCATTTCCTCTTCAAAGGACTGATTTACTGGTATAAATGGGGGCTTCAAATAATTTTTAGGAAAAAATTTTTAAATTAAGAAAATCTTCCATAAAAAATTTAAGCCTCGTATATGTTACCCAGGGCTGCCAAAAGAACCAGTACATCCATTTTGGAAGAAGTGTAGACAGTTTGCTCCTTGGAGGCCAAGAAGGCCAAACTTCATCTCTCATACTTCAGACATATTGTCAGGAGGAACCCGTCACTGGAGAAGGATATCATGTTTGGTAAGGTGGAGGGTCTGGGAAAAAGAGGAAGACCCCAAATGAGATGGACTGGCCAACTGGCAGCATCAATGGACTCAAGTGTGGCAACAGTAGTGAGGTTGGCCCAGGATTGGTCAGTGTTTCATTCTGCTGTGCATAAGATCGTTATGGGTCGGTACTGACTCAATGGCACCTAACAACAACAACAACAAATGTTACCCTGATCTAGTCAATAACATATCAACAAATCTCTTCTTAGGGGTTCTAGCAGCTTGCCACCTTCAATCAATCAATAAATACATAATAAATTTTTTTTTTTCCTGTTTCTCGACACTATTATGCATGGACGTTATACCTGAAATTATTCTATCTTGTGAACATTACAGAAGCTTGTCTGAGGGAAAAACAACACCTGTGAATGGCAAAGAAAAATCATGGAAAAAACAGAGTCTGTGATAATGTTAATCGCCTGTTGAATTAACTTTTGTACTTCTGGAATTTATGTTATGTGAAATAAATTCCCCTAATATCTAAACTATTTGAACTTATCCAGCATCTCAAACAAAATTTTTAAAAAAGGAAATTATATGTTAAGTCCAAGATCGGGTCAAAACTTTCTTTTGTTGTTTATATTTTGAAATATTTTATGAATGAAACCAACTGGAGAAATTGTCTCATATTTTCTTAGAAACTAAATAATTTAATGTTTATTTTTATTTAAATATATTTGCCACACCTATTTTTATGAAGGAGTGTTATAAAGTAGATCCTGTACTTCAAATATTTTTTTTGTTCAGAAGTATTAATCTGTTCCATTTTAATACATATACACACATACATCAGTGGTTCAAAGTCACCTGCCACTCCTTGGGAACCCTATACAGGGTCACTATGAGTCAGAACTAGGCACTTAACAACGACAACAACATGTTATAATCACTTTTTAAATTGGACTCCTTAAAGTTGGCTACAAACTCTCTAAACTCCTTTGTATTGCTTAAACCTCTTTCCCCTACCACTCCATATGCTGTAGCTGTTATTGTTAATTGTTGGTTGGACTCATAGCTACCCTGTATAGGGTTTCTGAGGAGCAATTGGTGAGTTTTGAACCACCCACCTTGCGGTTCAAACTTACCTTGAGGTTGAGCGCTTATTCTACCTCTCCACACCAGAACATCACTCCACATATACTGCATTATTTATAATATAAGAAAATATTCACCAGCACTTTTTTTGTGTGTGTAGAAAAGAGAAGATTAGTATTTGCACACGGAACTTGCTAAATAGAGCTGAAAGCATTATGTATTAGAAACTCTAGCTACTAATAGCACAGATGATCAGATAGGACAGAATAAGGGTTAGACTTGATGAGAGTGCTTCATGATGTGATCAATTCAGTGATAGGCCACCAAATGTTCAATTAATTCATATCTATGTGGTGCTTTCTGCTCCTGTAAATATTTACAGCCTCAGAAACCCTGTGCAGGGTCGCTGTGAGTCGGAATCGACTCCATGGTACATAAGAACAATGTGGTGCTGTAGTACAAGCACTGGACCACAAGGTGGGTTTTAATCACAAAGTCCATGGTTCAAAGTCACCAGCCACTTCTCAGAAGCTCTATACCAAATCGTTATAAATCAGAACCGACTCAAAGGCACTTAACAACAATAACATATAGGAAAGATACCTGTTAGTGCAGTGGATTACCCCTGGGCTGTTAACCACAAGGTCAGTAGTTTGAACCTACCAATTATTCAGCAAAGAAAAATGAGGCTCACTGCTATAAACACTTACAGGTTCAGAAACCCTATTCAGGGTGGCTAGCAGTCAGAACCTCCTCATTAACACACCCACCACCACCATATCCATATATCCTGGTGTGCTACTGCAGAAAAGTCCTAAACCTCTAAATGCAAGTTTAGTGGTTCAAATCCTCCAGTCACTTCTCAGAAACCATACACAGGGACGCTGTAAGTCAGAACAAACTTGACTGCACTTAACAAAAACAGCAACTATATATATAAAATCCAAAAATGCATACATACATCAAATATTTTAAAAGCATTACTACTAGGATTCCAGTTCATGCATACATGAGTTTTTTTCCATACAAAACATGTTAAAGCAGGTCCCTGTAATCAGTGGATGGTTGCAGACAAGTTTGCTCAGTAATACACCTGTATTAGTTCTATTAAAATGCTTTCAAAAAGAAGGATATTTTAGTACCATAGAAAACCATGATTTCGAGGGCAAAGCTAATAAATTTCTAACAAAACTTAAATGGACATCTTCCCAAATCATTAAAGCTTTGCAACAATTTTATACAAATGTTGACCAACATAAAACAAAAGTTTTTAAATGGATCAACTCAAGGGTGATTTAAGGAAGGTCAACAAGAGTTCAAAGATAAATTCAAGGCAGAGAGGTCAGCTGTTAGGACAACTATTTGGGGGGATTTTCAAGAGGTTAACCTGGTAGATTTTCTTTTCTCCAAAAGAGACAGAATGATCATGGGGATTTATTATTAAGATTTTTTAAAAAAAACTGAAAACTGTATTGGTGAGAAAAAGGCCAGGAAAGTTACAGCGCAGAATTTTTTCCAATCATGACAATGCACCTGCTCATTCTTTGAGGCTATACCTGCTCATTCTTTGAGGGTACAAAAATAAGACATTTGTTCAGAAACCTTATCACACATAACCTAGAGCCCTAATCTTAATCCTTCAGATTTCTTTTAACTTCCCAAACTCAAAATACATTGAAAAGGAACACAAGTTGAGTCCTTCAAAGGTAAAGACTGCTATTTTGATGTGGTGTAAATCAAAAAGTACAGAATTCTTCTGGGAAGGGTAAGAAACGTGGAAACCCCACCATCAGAAGTGTGTAGACCTGGATAGAGGATATATTGAGAAACAACAGCTGTACATTTTGATATTTTTCTTTAAGAAAAATTTCTGTGACTTTGTAGTGATATTTTTCACAGCATGCTTGATGTGATAGCCTTCTTGAAAAAACTAGGGGATTTTGTTTGGTGCAGGATTAAGTAAGTAAAAGAACTGCAACAAAGTGGGTACAGTGAATAAGGAAAAGAGTGCTGGAAGAAAAAAACTTAAACAAAATTTTCATAAAACATTCCCTCTCCCAACATATGTAGATCATACTGTGAAAAATGGGAACTCAAGTCAAATTTTTCTACAGTGTAGTTTGGGATACCTCAGTGTACATTTCTGTCTCATTCATTAATCTATAAAGCTCCTTTGATAGTATTGCTGTCTTCTACTCTTTGAATCACATATTGACTTAATTTGATTTGGCTGGGAGAGCTCATTGAAAAAAAAAAGTCGTTGTCCTCCCTACTCTTAAACTTAGGTTAACTCCATATTCCTTTCTAGTCTGTCCAAATATTAATAAAATTGACACCCCCAAACTTCTAAGAACTTGGTAGAGTGGGAAATCTCATGGATTTAGTTTAGTATGGGGTCTAGAATAAGCACTGAAATGCAAAGTCAGTTTGAACTGCAAGGTAAGTGATTCAAACTCGCCAGGCACTTCTGGAAACCCTATACGGGGTTGCTGTGAGTTGAAACCAATTCAACACTGAACAACAACAACATATTTGTATTGCTGGATCATTTACTGACTCCTAGAAGTCCTAGGGATGGTGAGCCACTCCTCAATTCCAACTCATAACACAGCTCCCGACAACTATATAGTAATAAAACTAAAAAAGCTTCCATAAATCTGTAGTGTTTTCCTGAACTTCATCTGGAGCTACAAGTTCAATTTCTGATATCTTTTCCATTCTGAAAAAAAGATGGGAGTCACATAGAACAGTAATGAATCTGGGGACACTAAGTAGTTATAGGTGCTTATGTCTGTTTTTATCCATCCTCTTCACACAGGGGTAGGGACCTGATTTATTATTCCTGTATCTCCCACAGTCTAACAGGTATTTTCCAAAAGTAGAGGCATAATAAATGTCTGGTGTTTTTAACTAAATTATAAATAAATGACCTATTGTTTACTCTTTTTCTACTTATACTATGACTACTTTTTTTTTTAATGTTTTATTGTGAATTATATGATAGTTTACATTTTTACACGAGAGAACTTTAGTTTTAAATTCATTCCATCGTATATCATTTCATTGCCATGGTTCTAATCCCCTTCATGCATCATCAACC
>NW_006408626.1:9671896-9675297 GCF_000296735.1 Chrysochloris asiatica
GAGTGTATTATGACTACTTTTAAATGCCACATAACCACCACCACCCTTTAATAAAAGCTTCACACTTATAGTATTTTGTACTTTAGAGTATTTAAATACAGTAATTAGGGTCAACAATTTCACTTCAGAAGTGCAAGTATGAATTAAAAATTGTCTTTTAAACTTTTAGGAATTTTTAAGAGGTCTTTATTAATTTGAAGCATATTTCTAGAGGCAAGCTCTTGTTTTCTGTGAATCACATTTCATTCACAGAAATGTGTTATTGTTTTTTAAGTACCATTGAGTCTGTTCACACTCATATTGACCCTGTATAGGGTTTCCAAGGAGGAACTGACGTGTTTCAACTGCTGACCGTGTAGTTCGAAGTCCAGTACACCACACCATTGATAGTTCCATTGTAAATATTAAGGAAAGTTGCATTATAATATAGATAGTTCATTCTGAGGCTCAGGAGAGCAATAAGGATTAACACACTCTGGAGGGTTGGGCAGTGCTCCGTTCTTCTATAAATAGGGACATCATGAGTCAGAACCGATTCCTGAGCACCTAACAACAACAACAACAGAAGGAATATACATTTTAATGGTATCACTCATAAATACATACTTGAAAGTTTACAGAACAAAATCAAGTTTACCAAAAAGGGAATGAATCATTTTGCTTTGGGGTTTCTTCTCTCATCTCTATTTTTGTTTGTTTGTGTATTCGTTTAACTTTGTTTTCAGTAATCAACGTTATCTCCCCAGTGATGGGACACTATACTAACTTACAAATGATCTACAAGAAGTTCTGGAATCCTTACAAAGCACAGCGGCTCACAGGATTCTGCTCCTAGCAAGTTCCACCCTCGATGTTTATTCAAAATTATTTTTGAAAAGAGAAAGTAGCTTGTAGAGACTTGGTCTTAACATAGATTTTATTTGCTGCTGCTGCTGCTGCTGCTGCTGCTGCTGATATACAATGCCTCTTCACACAATTGCATGGGTTAGAAGGTAACCCCACTATCATTCTCAGCTCTGGTAAGAGCTCCATTTGAATACTGATCTCATCTCTGGATAGCAAACTAATTGAAAGTATCCAAAATTTATGCAAAGTTCCAAAGAAAAACTGACCAAAAGACTAGAAATAAATGAAAAAAAGCAAAAGCTAAAGAAAATGTGATCAAAATGATAAAAATTGCTAAGAAGAAACAAGCACCATTCATGCAAACATAAAACCAAGTATACTCAAATATCAATAAAAATGTTTCCATTTAATTATTCTAATGATGATGATGCGCATCATAGTTTCTTTTAATGTTTTTTCATAACCACTATTTCATGTCTTCTTTTCAAAGTTATAAGAAATTGTAATATATTTTCCTTCTCAGCAGATTGCTTAAACAAATTAGTTCACAGTTTCAGAAAAATCTGTTACCCATCAAATATGTTAATAATCCCATTTCCTACTTTCTTTGTTTATAACATGTTATATTTTTTATAAGAATGATCTTACCATAATAGGCATAATGTGAGAGTTTATAGTCTAAATGGAAAGAAAATACTAGCATACATGAAAAAGTAGCAATTTTTAATCAATATTATTGGTATTCTTAGTAAAATCTAGTGGTAGGTAGAAATTATCCTTGTTGAAAAAGTATGAAACATCAAGTTGAAATAAACTCTTGCATGTATAAGTTGTTGTAAGCTTTTACATGTGTGCTCATATTTTAGTCTGTTTAGTTTTCTGGGGAAGAGCTGCTTTCACAAAGTAGAGTAAACTTTAATGAGGTATATGTAGCTAAGCTTTCAGGAAGGACCTTCATTTGCTTATGAGGCAAAACTCAAATTGCGAAAGAAATAGTTGCAAACAGTCATTAACAATTGCAGCACGGAACATATAAAGTATGAATCCTAGGAAAATTAGAAATCATCAAAAATGAAATGGGACACATAAAGATCAATATTCTAGGCATTAGAAGCTAGGATGTTGAGACTTCATTTCATATTCTTTAGACAGTTACCTGGAAAGACCAGTCCCTAGACAATAACATAAAATAAAGGATCAACTATAAAGAGGAAAACCCACGACAAGATGACTGATGCAGCAGCAATAATGGGCTAAACAATGACAACAGTTGTGACCATGCTGTAGGACATGGCTGGGTTTCATTCAGTTATACATGGGTTCACTATGTCAGAAACAACACCTAAGAACAGTTCAGTGATCAGCAATTTTTTTTTTTTTTTTTTCTGTGAAGGTCCAGAAAGTAAACATTTTCTAATTTGTGGGCCATATGGTCTCTGTTACAAATATTCATCTTGGACATTGTATGTAATATGAAGCAGCCATAGACAATGTGTAAACAAATTAGCATGAGTGTGCTTCAATAAAACTTTATTTATAAAAACAGGTGGTGGGCCAGATTAGACCAGCAGGCCGTCATTTGCCAACACCTGCTCTATTTTATCATTTTGAGATAAATATGAGAAGTATAATGTACTCTAAGCTTCATATGAAATAGAAAACAAAGGACTCAAGCCATATAGAAATTCTGTACATATATTCTGAAATACTAGAATGAAACACCTATGTTTGAAAATAATTTTAATATGATGGATATTTTGCTGCCTATTATTTTAAATTATCCATACAAACTCCTCTCACCATTAAAATGGATTCCTTACCATCAGCCAAGCAGATAAAGCTCTTCCTAAGTATTCTTGGCATTGAATTTGGCAATTGAGATAGCATTGAAAACAGTCGAAATTTTGATAACAGAATAGTTAATGACAGTTTTAAAAGAAAAATAACAAACCTTTTTCTATTCCTCATATGTACCCCAGTTTTCTTACCTATTTCCTAGAAACTCATGTATTTCACTATTTCAGAAAGCAGAGCAGAATAAAATTATTATTAAAAAGTATTGTTGTTATGTGCTATCAAGGCAGTTCCCATGCATAATGACCGTTAATACAACAGAACGAAACACTGTCCACTCCTGCATGATCCTTGCAACTGTTATGTTTGAATGTTTTTTTGTTGCCACTGTGTTAATCCATCTCATTGGGGATATTCTTCTTTTTCGCTGATCCTCCACTTTATCAAGCTTGGTATCTGTCTCCAGGGACTGGTCCCTCCAGATAACAAGCCTGAAGTATGAGAGATGAAGTTTTGCCATCTTGACTTCTAAGGACAATTGTTAACAATGTAAGTACCCTTATGCATCAGAACAGATTGACCCTTCTCTATTCCACCCACCATCATGTAACAAATTATAATTCATTCAAAATTATTAACAGAAAATGGCAGCTATTGTAGTATGGCTTCTGGTTATTTCAGAGGTTGTTGCTGTTAGGTGCCAACAAGTTGGTCCCACTCATAGCAGCCCTGATAGCTTTCTGAAGAGTGGTTTGTGGATT
>NW_006408626.1:9676077-9678479 GCF_000296735.1 Chrysochloris asiatica
TTTTTTTCTCTCTCTCTCTCTTTATCCTCATGGTTTTTCTTTAATATTCTCTGATCTCATTCCCTTTTATTCATCAGTTCGCGAATTGTGTTTATTCCTACTCCTTTATTTTTTTTCTCACTTATATTTTTCCTTTCTCTCATTTCTCTTGTTGTTTGTATTCTTTTTCTAGCTATTGCCTGCTGTTTTTTCTTTACTAGTTTCTTTTTTGCTCTTGTTTGCTTGATTTTTTGTTTCACTTTTCTTGTGTGTCTGTGTTTCTCTTGCCTCACATGACAGAGAACAGCAACTGTGCCATGCCGCCCAGCCACAACAATACCTTCTACAATCTACCAACTGGACAAGAACCAATATCAGCTGCTCTACAGCTGACTCATAACAACAATCATTGGCCAAATCCATCCTACACACTTTCATCCCTTAATCAAGCCCATCAGGAGGCAGCTAATGATTGTCTAGTAATACACCAACCTTGTCATCAACTTAATACAAATACAACACCACCACAGTGTCTCAGAAGGAATACATCATTTCTGTTCACATGGAGAAATAAGACAGAGTTGTTCAAACAAGTGATCAAGTGGTAGAACTAGTAAACTGTTTTGAGGGAAAAAAATGGCACTGGAACTACCTTAAAAATAATTCAAGAGAATGATATTAAGTTTCCTCCAAATAATTAATAGAAAGGTATAGGAAACTTTAGGAAAACACTATAGGACCAAAGAAACAAAACAAGTTAAGGATTGGAGACATTATAAAACCTGGAAATAGAAATTTAGTTGATTAATACTAAGATTTCAGAAATGGACATTACATTGAAAGTGCATAGGAATAGGTTTGAATCAAGGAAAGTCCAAGTTAATGAGCCTGAAGATAAATATTGCAACATGAGTAAGACAGAATAACATTCAGAAAAAAAAAAAAGAAGGGAAAAACTCCAAAGAAAGTCTAAGATTCATGTGGGACAACAAGAGGAGGAATGACTTATGGATGATCAGAATTCCATAACAAGAAAAGATAAAGAAAAACATAGTAAAGATAGTCGAAAACCTGCTAGAATAAAACTTCCCTAGCATCACGAAAGATGAAAAGACAAGTGTTCAAAAACCTGAACGATCCCAAAATAGGACAGACCCTAAAAGAAAATCAACAAGACATTTCATAATCAAACTCTCTAAAATCAAATACAGCAAATAATACTGTGAGCAGGTCAAGAAAAATGAAAAGTTACCTATACAGAAGGACAGATAAGATTAAGATTTGATTTCTCATAAGAAACCATGGAGACAAGAAGGCAATGGGAAGACAACAAATAAGATTAAGATTTGATTTCTCAGAAGAAACCATGGAGACAAGAAGGCAATGGGAAGACAAAAGGCTGAAAGAAAAATAAAAATGCCAATGAAAAACCATATGCCTAGAAAAACTGTTCCTCAAATACAATGGCAAAATTACAAAATTTCCAGTTTAACAGACATTAACGGAATTTGTAGCAATCAGGACAACTTTACAAAAAAAAAAATACTAAAGGGATTCCTTTTGACTGAGAACCAACAACAGCAAACAACCCAGGATTGACATACATGGCAACACCATCCAGGATTCAACCCAGATAAAAGTATTCACAGTAAAAGAAACCTAAAAGATTAAAAAGAGGATATCAATTTATAATGAAGGCAACTACAAAAAAAAACAAAAACAAAAAACAAAGAGGGAAAAGTGTAGTTACTGAACTTCCAAATGGCAAAGAAATCAAGATACAACAGACAGTTTAAAACTGTGTAAAAATTAATAAATTACAGAGAAACCTCAAAGAAATGCAATACACTTTCATGTCAAATCAAGAAAAAGTAAAACCATAAAGATTTAGTAAATATTTAAACAACAGCAATGAAGAAATTGACAAGAAAAGGCACACACAAAAATTAACTCAGCACAGAAAATTATGTGGAACAAACAAACCAGCAGCACCACAAAAACAGCACAGCAAAATGATAGCAATCATACATATCGATAATTACACAAAACTTCTATGAATTAAATGCACCAGGCAAGAGACAAAAGTAGTAGAATGAATGAGAAAAGAGGATCCTTTAATACACTGTCTACAAGAGACACACTTTACACACAAAGACAAAAATAAATTAAAAACCAAAGGATAGAATAATATCTACATCAAGTTAATGGCAATAAAAAATGAGCATGAGTGACAATATTAATTTCTGTTAAAATACACTTTAAAGCAACAGCCTGCAGAAGAGAAAAATGACATTATCTCATGATTAAAGAATCAACTTAATAGGAGAACATAACCATAATAAACATCTATGCTCCCAGGGAAAGAGACTCAAAACACACAAATCAAACTCTAATAGAATTGATGAAAAAAATAGACAACCCTA
>NW_006408626.1:9678779-9679918 GCF_000296735.1 Chrysochloris asiatica
CAATAGGAAGAACAAGGAAAAGAAAATCAACCACATGAAAATTAAATAACACCCTGCTTAAAAACTATTGGGTAACAGAACAAACAAAAAATAAAAAAAAAAATTTAATCATCTATTCAAATGAGAATGAAAACTCAGCACACAAAAATCTTTGGGACACAACAAAAGTAGTGCCTAGAGGACAATTTGCAGCAAAAAACAAAACAAAACAAAAAAAACGCTTGCATCAAAAAATAAGCAAGAATGAAAATTAACATATTAATGCAACATTTCTAGCAATTAGAAAAAGACAAGCAAAGAAAGCCTATAGTTACCAGAGTAAGATAATAATAAAGATTAGAGCAAAAATAAATGAAACACAAAAGAGAAAAAGAACTAAAAATAATTAACAAGTTGTTTTTTTTTAAAAAGATTAATTTAAAACACAAATCGTTAGCAAATCTAACAAAAGTAAAAAAGGATAAGATGCAAATAACACACATAAGAAATAATATGGGTGAAACAACAACAGAATCAACAGAAATAAAAATGATAATAATAGAATGCAATGAAGAATTATACTCCAACAAATTTGAAAATCTAGAAGTGGAAACATTTTTAGAAAAATACAACCTGCCATGAAAAGAAAAGAAAAACTTGGACAGACCCATAAGAAATGAAGAAATTGATCAGGTCATTAAAAATCTCTCAACCAAAAAAAATGTGTGGGTACAGATGGCTGTACTGGTAAATTCTACCAAAAATTCAAAAAGCTGACACCAAATCTACTCAAACTATTACCGAACACAGAAAAGTATACAAAACTCCTGAAAATATTTTATGAAGAGAGCATGCACCTCATATAAAAAAACAAGAAAACCATCACTAAAAAAGAAAATTACAAACTAATATCCTTCATAAAGATAGATGCAGAAATTCTCAACAAAATTGTAGCCAATAGAACTCAACAACATATCAACAAAATAATACATTATTGCCATGTGGGATTCATACCAGGGATGCAAGAATAGTTCAATATTAGAAAAACAATCAATGCAATCCACCACTTAAATAAAACAATGAGAAAAAAAAAAACAAGGAATAGTATCAATTGATGCATAAAATACATCTGACAAAAGCCAACATCCATTCCTAAAAAA
>NW_006408626.1:9681534-9686215 GCF_000296735.1 Chrysochloris asiatica
AAGCCCAGTTAATACCACTATTATTCAAATTTAAGCACCAACCACTAAAGCCAGTCAGGATGAAATAGAAGAATTCTACCAATTTCTTCACTCTGAAATTGATTAAACATGCAATCAAGATCATTGATTATTACTGGTGATTGCAATGCAAAGGCTGGAAGCAAAGAGAAAGGATCAGTAGTTGGAAATGTGGCATAGGTGACAGAAATGATGCTGGAGAATGCATGATAGAATTCTACAAAATCAGTGATTTGTTCATTTCAAATACCTTCTTTAGACAGCGTAAGAGACGACTGTACACATGGACCTCACCAGATGGAATACATAGAAATCAAATTGACTACATCTGTGGAAGGAGATGATGGAAAAGCTCTACATCATGCCTATGTGTGTTGTTGTTGTTGTGTGCCGTGTAGTCAGTTCCGACTCATAGCAACCCTGCACAGGGTTTCCGAGACTGTTCATCTTTACTGGAGCAGAATGCCTCATCTTTCTCCCACGGAGATGCTGGTAGTTTCGAACTGCTGACCTTGCGGTTCGCAGCCCGATCCATAACCACTATGCTACCAGAGCTCCTTTGTGTCTATGTGTAATCCGTACTAAAGGCTGCAGTTTTAGATCTTAATCAGCAAGTGCTTCTAATTTTCTTCATCTTCAGCAAGGATGTTTGCGCCATCTACATTTTACAAGTTCTTAATGATTTGTCCTCCAATCCTTATGTACATTCTTCTATGTACAATTCAGCTTCTCAAATTATTTATTAAACATACAGATTAAATAAGTATGATGAGAGGATACAGCACAGACACACATTTTTCTAACTTTAATCCTGTTTTATTCAAACAACGTCTTAGTCTATGTACATGTTCTCACTGAGCAAAATTTAAGTGCTATGGAATTCCCATTTTTTACAATGTTCTCCATAATTTATTATGATTCACAACTAAATGCCTTTGCATAGTTTATAAAAGATAGGAAACATCTTTCTAGTATTCTGGGCTTTCAGCCAAGATCCATCAGATATCAGTAATGATACCAGATTTTGTTATTAGAAAGGTTAAACAAAGTGAATTTATACAAGTGATCTAGACAAGGGTTTCAGAATACTTCATTTGGCAGCCATCACTAATGTAAGTTTTTATAGAGGTTATTTTTTTAATTTGGATTAAGTAAAGTATATTAAATGATGTTTTATTATGTGCTATGACTGAAAGAAATTGAATATATTATGAATGCCCAGAATTTATGTGTAAAAATGAGGGGTTTTTTTCCTCATAGAGACTTTACATTGATTCCAACGGTACTATTTAAGCTTTTCTTATGTAAAAACTAACCTTATTATCTAACAAGTTTAGTTTCCAGGTTCAGAGTTAGTGTGAATTATTAACTAAAGATAATCAAATCTTTGACTGCATCATTATAAGAACAGAGTAGGATGCAACTAAAATGATGTATTGTACTCAATAAGCCATATAGAATGTTATTGTCATTGTTATTGTTACTGTTTAAAGTACCATCGAGTTGGTTCCGTCTCATGGCGACACTGTAATAGGATTTCTGAGCAGTGTCTGATGGGTTTGAACTAACTATAGATAACATTGCAAGAAATGGGTATTTGAGAATACTTAATAACACTCATAAGAAATTTATATATAGACAAAAAGTCTTACTGGTTTAAAATCAGGAAAGATGCACGTGATGGCTTTATCTTTTCACCAATTTATTCAATCTGTATGTTGGGGAATTAGTGCAAGAAGCTGGATTACAGATAAAGAATCTTCTTCCAATCTTGATGGTAGGTTCTACTTCTAGAACGTAAAGATTCTTTAATAACTTGTGATACACAGATGATAAAACCTTGTTTGCTGGAAGCAAAGAGGATTTGAAATACTGATGAAAATCAAATACTACAGCCTTCAGTATGGACTGCACCTCATTGTAAAAAAGCAAAGGTCCTCACAACTGGACCAATAAATAACTAAAGTTGGCAAAGACTTCCATTTGTTTTTATCAAAAATCAATGCTCAGAAACTGACAAAGATTCAATTTTCTAGGATCTATAATCAATGCTCATTGAAGCAGTAGTAAAGAAATCAAATGATGTATTTCATAAGGCAAACCTGCTGCACAAAATCTCTTTAAAGTGTTCAAAAGCAAAGATGTCAGTTTGAGACCTAAGGTGTGCCTGACCCAAGCCATGGTATTTTCAGTCACCTCAGATGCATATGAAGGTTGGACAGTGAATAAGGAGGAAGGATTGAAGAAGAATCCTTGCATTTGAATTATGGTGTCGAAGAAAAATATCAAAAGTACCATGAACTTCCAGAAGAACAAATAAATCTGCTTTGGAAGAAATAAAGCCAGAATGTTCCTTAGAAGTCAGGATGACAAGGCTTCATCTTTCATACTTCAGACTTGTTATTGGGAGGAACCAATTCCTAGAGAAAGACATGCATAGCAAATGGGAGGATCAGCAAAAAAGAGAAAGACTCCCAGAGAGACAGATGGACACAGTAGCAACACCAATGGCTCAAATATAACAACTGTAAGGATTGTACAGAACCAGGCAGTGTTACTTTCTTTTGTGCATAGGGTTGTTATGAGTCAGAACCAACTAGAAGGCACCTAACAACAACAACAGTTAACTAAGACAAAGGAAGAAAGAAAGGTGACCTCTAACTAGCATTTTATCTCAACCTGTCAATTTGCTCAGCCTGTCAGGTTTATATTTGAGTAAGATGAAAATTTTTTTAATCAAACATATTTTTAAATAACTTTGCATACAAAACAAATCTATTTCTAATGGACTGATGAGTGGAAAGTCTTATTTTAAAAAGGAAAATTGTTTGATGAAAGACCATAATGCAATTTGTTTATTGATAGGTGATATGTCAAAGGGAGATGACCCACACAATGTTGTTTGCCGCAATCACTTCCAACAGTTGTTAAAATTACTGTGAAATTTTTAAAATAATGAAATTTCACACACATACTTACATACCTACATATCAATACCCAAGCACATACTTCCAGATTTCTAGCTTGTCTAGATAAATAAAAGATCTGACAACTGCTCGCCATCATTCCCACACATTAAAAGTTGATTTGTTGTTGTTGTTGTTGTTAAGTGCTGTCATTAACTGGTTAAAAATTACTCCTCATAAGAGAACATATAATCTCCAGCTTCTGAGAGAGTCCTTATTCCTTATTATCACAGAAACCATGGGTTAGTTGTTGGTAAGCACCTTCAACTTTCATTTATCAATTATATCTACATGAACTCTATAGGCATTTGAGTTAGAGCCTTCTTTATAAAAGGATATCTTACTATTTTGCTTAATTTTTTAAGCAAGAGAAAAACAGTGGGTCATAGACACACAATACAGTGAAGTGTTCTGAGAAAAGCATGCATTACCAAGTTATAGAATAATAATCCTTTGTACAATTTGTGCCATGTTTCACTCATGTGTCACATAACCACAGCAAATGTCATCTCTTTAAAAAAAGAAGTAAAAAGAAAACTTTTTAAAAATTCAACCTGCACTGAAAACTTCTCAAAACAAAATTATTCATTATCTAGAAGCCTCATCCAGATTTTCTTCAGATATGATTGTTAAAATGATTGAGGAAAAGCATAAGATACCCAAAGTATTAACATAAACTTCTGCCATTACTTTACCAGAGAAGCATTCTAATTTTTGTACCAATACTATTTTAAATTGAAGTTAACAAGCAAACATGAGAACAAATTAAAATGTAGTGCTATAAAGTTATAGAAACCTTTATTAATAAGAATTATCAAAATGTAAAGCTTTTGTTTCTCAACATATCTTTCACCTGGTCCATACATTGTTTTCATCTCTCTAACTCTTCCTTAAAGAATTCTGAGCCGTTTGATTTACACATGTCAAATTAGCAATTTTGGCATCCTCTAGGAAGACAGTGGCTCTGTAGGATAAGCACTACACTAGGAAACACAGGCTGGCCTTGAGCACACAGATGCTCTTAGGGAGAAAGATGAGGCTTTCTGCTCCTACAAAGATTTACAGCCTCAGAAATCCTACACAGGATGGCTATGATTCAGAATTAAATTTGCGGCATTTAACAACGTGGAAGTCAAATTGTTTTTTCCTTAGAAATGTTACTTGAATTTTGGGAACAAAGAAAGACAAGATCAAGGCTGTAGGGTGGACAGGATAAGGTTTCCCAACAAAATTCTTGGTAGGAAACCCTTGCTAACATCAAAGAGTGAGCAGGTGCATTGTTAGGATGTTGTTGTTGTTGTGTGCCTTGGAGTTGGTTCTAACTCATAGCAACCCTATACAGGGTTTCCAAGGCTGTCAATCTTTGCGGGAGTAGAAAGCCTCATCTTGCTGCCGCGGAACAGCTGGTAGTTTTGAACTGTTGACCTTGTGGTTCACAGCCCAATTCATAACTACTACACTGGACAGAAAGAAAAAACAACTCCTCAATTCAACTTCCTTGGCCTTTTCTACCAGTGTAGTTTTCAATTTTCTTAAATTTTCTTCCTAATAAGCCCCCATAATCATCGTGTATCCTTCAAGATTACCCCTTTGGAATCTCAAAAATCAGTCACCATAACCTTCTGAACTGACCTCTTTTCCTTGAATTCAAAGGACCTAACAAAAGTCCTTCGCATAAAGTACTGAAGAGCAGAGAC
>NW_006408626.1:9687825-9688626 GCF_000296735.1 Chrysochloris asiatica
TACCGGAACAGAAAATCTCATCTTTTTCCTTCAGATTGGCTGGTGGACTCAAATTGCTGACCCTGTGATTAGCAGTCTAGAGTTTGTCGTAGAGTCACAACACTCTGCGTATATCAACTAAAAATTAAACAAAAAACCCTATAAACCTAAATTTTAATCACAGTATAATTTTTTTCTCATTTTCTCTCACAAAAATTTAGAAAATAACTCAAAGCATAATCTTTACATCAAAATCTACATTAAAATCAGTTTTACTACCTGAAAAGTACATTCCTTTAAGAGTTCGTTGCTTTTCATAATTAGTTCCCAGGCAACATTTATGTTTTACAATATGCTTTTAAAAAACTTAAGGCACCGTTTAGAAATTTCATTGTTGTTATTCTTGTTAAGTGCTGGTTCAGATTCCTAACCACCCTGTATAGGGTTTCCAGGACTGCCAAACTTTGTGGAAGCAGAAATCCTCATCTTCCTCCCACAAAGCTGTTGGTGGGCTCCAACTATCCACTTTGTGATTCATAGTCCAGTGCTTAACATACAGAGCATGTATAGGGTTTCTGAGCCTCTATAGGGTTTCAGCTTGTGGGTTTGAACCACCAACTTTGTGGATAGCAGTCTAGTGCTTATCCTACCAGACTACACCTAAATAATGTCAGATATGAAAGTCTTAAATTCATTCATTTCTTGATTTTTTTTTTCTTCATATTTTTGAAATCTCAAAAAAGAATCATTCTTTAGGGGTAGAGCACCAATAACAGAAAGAACTTATTTGAGTTTGTACTCATTAAGCAAACAAACAAAAAA
>NW_006408626.1:9688726-9689888 GCF_000296735.1 Chrysochloris asiatica
CATCAGTTAAGAGACTGACTAGAATGGATAAGAAAACAGGTTCCTTCAATATGTGGTCTACTAGTTGTTTTTAAGTGTTGTTGAGTAGTTTCCAACTCATAGCAACGCTGTATAGGGTTTCTGAGGAGCAGCCGGTAGGCTTGAACTACCATTCGCAGGCCAGTGTTTATCCTAAAGCTCCACACCAGGAGTTCAATGGCTACTAGAAACATATCAACAAGATGAAGACAGCCTAAATGCCCATTAACAGAAGAATGGTTAAACAAACTTGGGTGCATACAAACAATGGAACACTATGCAAAATTGAAGAATAACTATGAATCTGTGAAACAATTCACAACATGGATAAATCTGGAGGACATTATGCTGAGTGAAATTAATCTATTACAAAAAGACAAATATTGTATGAGACCAATGTTGTAAAAAGTTAAGAAAAGTTTTTCTTAATAAAATAAACAATCAATGATGGTTACAGAGAAGTGGGGAAGAAAATTTATTCATGGGTTAGAAGACAGATAAAGACAGAAGATAGATAGAATCCTAGCATGGCACTATAAGATAAGTACTGGAATGTAAGGCCGGTTTGAACCGCAAGGTCAGTAGTATGAACTAACCAACAGCTTCTCAGAAACCATATATGGGGTCGCTATGAGTCAGAACACACTCCAAAGCACTTAACAGAGTGTAGACAGATTTAACATGGGTGACAGGGCAGACAATATACAACAAGAGTGATCTTAGCAAAGGAAAGATGAAAGTAGCAGAAGACACATGGAAAAATGCAACCATTAAAGTGAATAGAGGTAAATACTATTAACTGATGATACATGAAGGGGATTATAACAATTGCAATGAAGCAAAGTATATAATTTGTTGAATGTAAAACTGATGATCTACTCTGTAAACCTTCGCTCAATTCATAACAAAAACGTAAAACCTAAGGGACACTTGATATTTTATGTGAAATTGTTTATGTTACTGTACTACAGTGCTATTCCTACAAAGCTAAATGCTTAAAATGTAATCTCATGTGTCTTTTGTGAGGGGATTTTGTAAATTGAGCTGACTTCCACATATAGGTCACGATAGATTGCAAGCAAACATGGCAAGCATAAAATGACAAGAGGATCTAGAAAATGAATTTACTTAGTAAAAGCTAGAG
>NW_006408626.1:9690783-9724222 GCF_000296735.1 Chrysochloris asiatica
CCAGTGTTTATCCTATAGCACCACAATAGGACTCCATATAAATACATATACATACATAGATACACACACAAATGCACAAAGACATTAAAAATCAATATGTAAGTAAAAGGCTTTTAATTATTTACATGACCAAACACTTGACAGGCGGATTTAACATTTGAAAAATTCACTATATTAACTAACTAAAGAAAAAATATATATGATCATCTTAATAAATGCAGCCCCAAAAAAGCATTTCATAAAATTCAACACCTATTTATGATATTCCAAGCTAATCAGAAATAGAAGGAAACTTCTGAACCTGATGTAGGACATCTATGGATTTCAACAGCTTACATCAGTCTATGGTGAAAATATATAGTGAGATGCTGAAAACATCTGCCTTCCAAACCCCAAGGCTAGGAACACAAACGCATACCTGCTTTCACCACTTCTATTTAATATTATTGGATATCAAAATCAGTGAAATAAGGTAAGAAAAAGAAATATAGTTTGGAAAGGAAAATTTAAAAAAAAAACTATTTTCAGGACTAAAACACTGCAGAAAATCCTAAATTATCTTTGCAAAGCTAAGATATAATAATAAGATAACAGAAATAATAAGTGAATTGAGCGATTTCAGAGACTATAAAGCTAATATATACAAAAATCAATTGTATTTCTATATACTAGCGACACTATCAGAAATTATAATTTTTCAAGGCACTAGGTACTTAACACAATAACAACTTAAAAAAACTCAAATTCTAAAAGAATTAGGGATAAATCCTGAAATGAGTGCAAGAGCTGTACCCCGATAACTACAAAACTTCTATGTAAATGTGGCCCTGCTGGCTAATGCAATAAACTGCAATGTCGGTTTGGACTGTTAAGGCCGGCAGTTCCAACTCACCAGGTGCTCCTTGGAAACCCTGTGCAGGGTTGTTATGAGTCAGATCCCAACTCGAAGGCACTTAGTAACAACAGCAAGCAATATAAATGAAAGGAGGAAAAATTATTCATGAGCTAGAGGGTAGAGTCCTGGTGTGGCACTGTAGAATAAGCACCAGACCACAAAGTCAATTTGAATTACAAGGTCCACAATTCAAACTCAACTGTCACTGCTTGGAAATCCTATACAAGTGACGGCACTGAACAACAACTTGCTGTAAATTAAATGTCATAGCATACACTGATGCACTGGAAGAATGAATGTTGTTACAATGCCAGTTCTCCCCAAATTAATGAACTGATTCAACAAAATTAACATTCCAGAAGGTTAAAAAAAAAAAAAACTGGTGAAAATTTTCTATCATTTACATGGAAATGTAAAGGGCATTAGTCCTTTAAACATCACAATGACTAAAATTAAACAGATTGGCCATATTAAGAATTGATGAGCATGTAAGACAACTTGAATTCTCAAACATTGCTGTTGGGAACATAAAATTGTGCATATATTTAAAATTATTTGGTAATTTCTTATAAAGCTAAACATACAAATATACACCCATCATTTGACTTAGTAATCCTGTTAGGTGCCATCGAGTCAATTCTGACTCATAGCAACATTTGGAACAACTGAACGAAACACTGCCTGGTCCTGCGCCATCCTCACAATTGTTACATTTGAGTCCATTGCCACTGTCTATCCATCACATTGTGCGTCTTCTTCTTTTTTGCTGATCCTCCACTTTACCAAGCATAATGCTCTTCTACAGGGATTGGTCCCTCCTGATAACATGTCTGAACTATGAGAAACAAAATCTCATTCTGGCTTCTAAAGGAGCATTCTGGCTATACATGCTTCTACTAACAGATTTGTTTGTTCTTTTGGCAATCTATGATACTGTTAATATTCTTCTCTAACACCATAATTAAGGAGCTCTGGTAGTGTATTGGTTACAAATCGGGTTGCGAACCTCAAGGTCAGCAGTTTGAAACTACCAGCTGTTCCGAGGGAGAAAGATGAGGCTTTCTGCTCCCGTAAAGATTTACAGCCTCAGAAACCCTGTACAGGGTACGACCCTCACTATGAGTTGGCACCAACACCAAGGCACACAACAACAACACCATAATTAAAAGGCATGGATTCTTCTATGGTCTTCCTTATTCATTGTCCAACTTTCACATGTATATGAGGTAACTGAAAGTACCATAGCTTGGGTGAAGTGCACCTTAGACCTCAAACTATCATCTTTGCTCTTTAACACTTTAAAGAGGCCTTGTGCAAGAGGATATGACTACTTCAATGTGTCTTTTGATCTACTGACTGCTGTTTCCAGGAGTGTTAATTATGGATCTAAGCAAACCAATGTCTTTGAAAACTTCACTCTTTTCTGTATTTATTATGATGTGATTTATTGGTCTGGTAATTCTACTCCTAAGTTTTTTTCTCTAGAGAAATGAAAACACACGAGTGAGTACTTACAGAGACCAGCATGGAGTAGACATAACAGCTATATTACAGCTAATAGCCAAAAGCTCAGCAATATTCATAATGCTCAAATGTCCATATGCTAATGAATAAACAAGTTGTGGTATATCTATACAGGTGAATAATGGACAATAAAAAGGAACAATTTATAAATGAACAACACTGAGTTAAGGAAACTCAAGAGAAGAGGCTACCTGCTGCATTATTTCATTTATATTTGCTTAGGGAAATGTAATAATTACCAGAGGCCAGGAGCAGAGGAGGCAGATTGACTACAAGTGCAAATGAGGCAAGTTAATGCATTAAAGGAATGTTCTCGATATTGAATGTTTGTTGTTGTTAGGTGCCAACGAGTAGGCACCTCATAGCTACCCTATGCACAACAGAAAGAAACACTGCCTACACTCCTGCACTGACTTCCTAATCATTGCTACATTTGAGCCCATTGCTGCTGCCACTTTGCCAGTCCATCTTGTTGTGGATCTTCCTCATTTCTTCCAACCCTCCACTTTACCAAACATGATATCCATCTCCAGTGACTGGTCCCTCCTGACAACATGTCCAAAGTAAGAGATGATGTCTGACCATCCTGGCTTCCAAGAAGCAATCTCACTATACTTCTTCCAACACAGATCTGTTTGTTCTTTTGACAGTCCTTAGTACTTTCAATATTTTCCTCCAACACCATAACTCAAATTCATCAATTCTTCTATGGTCTTCCTTATTCATGTCCAACTTTCACTTGTTGTTAAGTGTCACCGAATCAGCTCCAACCCATAGTGACCCTGTGGAGGGTTTCTGAGGAGCAGCTGGTGAGCTTGAACCACTGACCTTGCAGTTCAAACGGCTTTGCAGTCTGGTGCATTAACCCACAATGCCACACCAGGACTCCTCATATTCATATGAGGCTATTGAAAATACCATGGCTTGGATCACATGAATCTTAGTCCTCAGACTGAAATCTTTGCTCTGAAACATTTAAAAAGAAGTCTTGTGTAGCAGATTTGCCTAATGTGATACGTTGCTGGATCACTTGACTACTGCTTCCAGGAGTGTCAATGGTTGATCCAAGTAAAATGACGTCTTTGACAACTTCAATGTTTTCTCCATTTATCTTGATGTTGTTTACTAGTCCAATTATAAGGATTTCTGTTTTCTTTACTTTGATGTGCAAGCCATTTAAAAGGCTGTGGTCTTTGATTTTCATCAGTAACTATTTTAAATCCTCTTCACTTTCAACATGCAAGGTTGTATCTTCTGCACATTGCAGATTATTAATGAGTCTTCCTCTGGTCTTGATGCCACCATTTTTCTTCATGAAATTCAGCTTCTCAGATTATGTACTCAACATACAGATTAAATAAATATGAAAGAATACAACACTGGCACACACCTTCCCTAATTTTAAACTATTTGTGTTGCTACTTTATTTGGTTCAAACAACTGTCTCTTGGTTTATGGACAGGTTCCTCATGAGCACAATTAAGTGTTCTAGAATAATCACTCTCTGCAATGTTGTCCATAGCTTGTTATGATCCACACAATCGAAAGTCTTAGTGTAGTCAATAAAGCACAGGTAAACATCTTTATAACATTCTTTGCTTTCAGCCAAGTTCCAACTTATGGTAGCAGTGACATCCCTTGTTCCATGTCCTCTTCTGAATCTGGCATGAACCTCTGGAAACTCTCTATCAATGTATGGTTGCAGCTGTTTTTGTATCATCTTTAGAAAATTTTACTTACATGTAATATTAGGGATATTGTCTGATGATTTCTGCATTCTGTTGGATAACCTATTTTTGGAATGGACAGATAAGGATTTCTTCCAGTCAGTTGGCCAGATAGTTGTCTTCCAAATTTTCTTGGCATAAGTGAATGAGTGCCTCTAGTACTGCATCAGTTTGTTGAAACATTTCATTTGTATTCCATCAATTCCTGGATCCTTGTTCTTTTCCAATGCCTTCAATGCACCTTGGACATCTTCCTTCATTTTCATTGGCTCTTGATCATATGCTACCTTTTGAAATGGTTGAACATTGACCATTTCTTTTTGCTACAGTGACTGTATTCCTTCCATCTTCTTTTGATGCTTTGTGCATCATTCAATATTTTGCCCATAGAATTCTTCGATATTTCAAGTTGAGGCTTGAATTTTTTACTTTAGTTCCTTCAGCTTGAGAAATGCTGAAATGCTTTTGGGTTTTCTAACTCCAGGTCTTCGCACATTTCCCTATACTATTTTATTTTGTCTTCTCAAGCTGACTTTTGAAATTTTCTTTTCATGTCTTATACCTCCTCTTTCTTCAATTTGCTTTAGCATCTCTACACTGGAGAACAAGTTTCAGAGTCTCTTCTGATATCCATTTTGGTCTTTTCCTTCTTTCTTTTCCTTCTTTTGCTTTCTTGCTGTGTGATGTTCTTAATGTCATCCCACAATGCTTCTCGTTTTCATACTTAATTGTTTCATCAAATCTGTTCTTCAGATGATCTCTAAATTCAGGTGGGATATGGTCAAGGTCATATTTTGGCTCTTGTGGTCTTCTTTTTAGTTTTCTTAAGTTTCAGCCTGAACTTCCATATGAGTAGTTGATGGTATGTTCCACAGTCTGCCTCTGGCCTTGTTTTGCCAGATGATATGGAGCTTTTCCACAATCGCTTTCCACAGATGTAGTCAATTTGATTTGGTAAGGTCCATGTGTATATTCATCTTTTATTTTGTTTAAAACTGGTATTTGCATTGAAGAAGTCTTACAAAATTCTATCATATAATCTCAAGCATTATTTCTATTACCAAGGCCATATTTTCTGACTACTGACCTTTCCTATTTGTTTCCAACTTTTGTATTCTAATTACCTGTAACTATTAATACATCTTGATTCCATATTTAATCAATTTCAGACTAAAAAAGTTGGTAGAGTTCTTCAATTTCATCATCACTGGCTTTACTGACTGGTACATAAATTTGAAGAATAGTGGTATTAACTGGTCTTCCTTAAAAAATGTGTGGATATTATCCTGTAACAGACAGCATTGTACTTCAAAGCAGATCTTGATATGTTCTTTTCAATGATGAATGTGACACCACTCCTCTTCAATTTTGTCATGCCCAGCATAGTAAACCATGTAATTGTCAGATTCAAAATGGCCCATACCACTCCATTTCAGCTCACTAGTGCCTAGGACATCGATGTTTATGTGTTCCATTTGTTTTTTGACAATTTCCAATTTTCCTAGATTCATACTTCGTGCATTCCATGTTTAGATTTTTAATGGATGTTGACAGCTGTTTCTCTTCATTTTGAGTTATGCCCAATCAGAAAATGAAGGTGCTGGAGACTTTACTCCATTCACATTAACATGGACAACTCTTTTTTGAGGAGGCAGCTCTTCCTCAGTTGTATTTTGAGTGCATTCCAACCTGAGGGGCTCATCGTCCATCACTATATTTGACAATATCCTCATGCTCTTCAACATGTTTCAGTATTCAGTATTCTGATGCTGACAATGTTCTACTGATATTAATAAGTTTTTCAGTGACTACATATTTGGAAGTAGTCTGACTCTTCTTCCTAGTCTGTCTTCATCTGAATTCTCAGCTGATATCAGTCCACCATGGATGACCCTGATGTTATTTTAACACCTGTTGCGTAGCTTCCAGACTCACAGTAAAATGAAAGCCACCACAGTATGACAAACTGACAGATGAATGTAATGCTGGTCATACCACTTGATTAATCTATGTATATAAATTACATTTCAATAAAGCTTACTTTGAAAAATGAAAACGAAATTACACAAAATATGTCAAAAGATGAATTAATCATATAAAAAACTATAATGGAGTTATAATGGCAGGAAAATAATCCTGTACTTATTTTCCAACTCTGAAACAACACACCCTGAGCACTCATCATGGAATGTCTAAATATCCTAAAAAAAAAAAAAAAGTTAGAAAACATCTGTATTGTAACTGGGACACTTTAAATCAATGAAGAAGATTGAGTTATTCCCTAAGTCAACTGTGTCAACTGCTTACCCACTTGAAAATAAAATAAGACTCTTGCCTCAAATCATACATAAAAATAAGTTCCTATGGATTAAATGTTAACCATTAAAAAATCATAGTCTCAAAAGAAATATTTATACAATCTTATAACTCTGGTTAAGGGGCTCTGGTAGCGTAGTGGTTACGAGTTGGGCTGCTAACCTCCTGGTCAGCAGTTCAAAACTACCAGCAGTTCCCTGGGAGAAAGATGGAACTTTCTGTTCCCATAAAGATTTATAGCCACGGAAACTTTGTGCAGAGTTGTTATGAGTTGGAACTGACTTCACGGCATACCACCACCACCAACACCATTAACTTTGGTTAAGAAAGCATTTGTAAGTATGACTCCACAGTCTTGTCTGTCTTTCCTCCTTACAAAAACAAACTAACAGAATATATATTGGGGGAAGTATAAATAATATTAGAATTGACAATTTAGGAAAAAATAAACCTAGCTGAGATAAGACATTAATATCTTTAATAAATATAAGTAGTTATTAGTATAAATCAATAAAAACAGACCACACTAATAAAAATAATAATGAGAAAAAAATCATAAACGTGGAATTTGCAAAATGGCAGTGCAATGGCTATTAAACAATTGAAAAATACATTCAGCATTACTAAAAAGCAAAATCAGTAATGCTAAAATACCAAATTAAATAAAATATCAATGCTGGAATACCAAATTGCACTTGTCAACAGTTAGAACCCACCAGTTGCTCTTGGAAATCATACACAGGGTCACTGTGAGTTGAAACTGATGTGAAGGCACTTAAGAACAACAACAAATAATGAATAAAGCCCATGTTATAAGGAAATATAAATGTTCATTTTCAAATGCAGCTCTTGGAAATATGAATTCTTTCATCTCTCTTGAGATGATTTTAGTAATTATTATTAAATCTAAAATTCGATCATTTCTACTTTAAAATTTTATTCTTTAATATTACAGGAGTCAAAGTTCATTTCAGCACTGTTAATAGTGATGAAAAAATTGTATGTGTTCTAAATGTCAATATCAGATGCTATAGACACACTCTAAAATAATTTAAAATGAGAATGTAAACCAACAATTATTGACAGGAAAATGTCAATGGCAAATTGTCAGTTAAAATATGACTTTAAATTCAGTGTGAGCTCATTAAAAAAAATAATAATCTCTTCCTATTTCTTCCCCTCTTTTCTCACACACACAATCTTGGAAGCTATTCAATTAAAGATCAATAAAAGTTAGTTATGAATGGTAAAGGTTATTTTTATAAGATTATTTAAAATATGACTTCAAAATTTGGAAGAAAAAATAAACATGGAAGTTGTCTAGAAGTTTAAAAATGAGTTCTAGCTGGTCAGACCTAGTAAGTGTTTACACAAAATACAATCTACAGTGATTAGAGAAAAATAAAGGAGACATAATAAAATGCCACGAAAATACCATGAACATGTCTTTCCCACATGAAATATAATCAAGGACCTACTAAATATGGTCCTGCTTCCCTTACCCCTTATGTCTTACATTACAATAACATTACATAGCCAATAAAACTTTATTTTCTTTGAAAATTATTTCTTTGTGAGTTCTTAAGCAAATACAATAGAACCATGGCTTATGTCTTATCAGAGAAAGATAGATGACCTTGAGTCTTAAACCTCCTCTGGCATTTTCTTGATCTTCACTGACCATGGCCAAGGTAGAATGGTCTCATCTACAAATTACTAAAAATAATCAGCTCTAAGAAGTGACCTTGGATGAAGCAATGCTAAATTGGCCAGGAAATTTTTTTGAGGCATCACTGTTATTAACTTGCAATTTTTTCATTTCACTCTGCCACTGATGCTTGGCAGGTTATAATTTTTCATTTTCGCACTTGGTTGAAACTCAGTGAAGTAGAGATTATGGAGATAGTGGTGGAGAATTTTTACAAAGGGATTTCCCCACCCCACACCCACCCACCCCATGATATTAGGCTACAAAATGAATCTCTGTTTGCCACAACTTATCAACTATAGATACAAATAACATAAAGTTTTGTGTTTTTTAAGTACTACTTCTTGTATATAAGTTGATTTTATGATCACTTCATAAAATCAGAAACAGTTGGTAACATTTTCATTAGTGGAGATAGTTTGAGCTGAGTCTCCTTTTGATAATTTCATGCCTTTATAAAATGGTTTGCTGGCATTAAAGAAAGTATCAGTGAAAACGCTTCTCTATACAAGTTGTCCAGTGACACAGACTGGAAATAAACCGGGACTATTGTCAATGAGGAAGTCCTAGTGTGGCGCTGAGGATTAATGCACCAGTCTGAAAAGCCATTTGAACTGCAAGGCTGTCAGTTTAAGCTCAACAGCTTCTCCTTGGAAACCGTATATAGGGTCACTATGGGTAGGAACCGCCTCAATGGCACTTAACAATAACAACATTGTTAATGAGAAGTCCTGTTGTCGTGCTGTGGTGTAATGCACTGGACCTCAAGGCCAGTTTGACCCAAATGATCCGTGGTTCAAATTCACCAGCCACTCCTCAAAAATGCTATTCTGTGTCAATATGTGTGGTAACTGACTCAATGGCACTTAACAACAACAATTGTTAATGAGGACTTCTGGTGTGGCGCTGTAGGATCAACACTGAACTGCAAGACACAAGGTCAACAGTTCAAGCCCACCAACTACTTCTTGGAAACCCTGAACAGGATTGCTGTGAGTCAGAACCAACTCAATGACAAGTAACAACAACAGCAACGAATTATTAATGAATTAAGATCTAGTCCCAGTTAGGTGGCACTAGTATTTTTGGCATATCATCTCTTACATTTTACCTCTATGAAACCAATCCTATCACAGTCCGGTGATTTCCACCCACATTCTTTGAGAACCTCCTTTACCATCCTACATACTAACCAGTTTATGAGGTCGTGGTGTGCCATGGAGTCAGTTCCAACTCATAGCGAACATACTAGGCACTAATAAGTGTAAATTGTCATTAAATTAAGCAAGAAAGAATATAATGTCTCATTTATAAGCAAAGAATTGTAGAGTGCAAAGAGGTCTAGTGTTTCAAAGGTTAAGTGCTCAGCTGTTAATCAAAAGATTGGCTGCTTTCCTTCATCCAGCATCTTTGAGGGAGAAAACGTGTAGCTCCGCTCTCTTCAAGATTATAGCCTACAATAGCCTAGGGGGCCATTCTTCTAGGTCACATGGGGTTGCTATGAGTTGAAAATGGACTTGAGAGCACCGAGTAAGAACAACATAAAAGAGTACAGTGAGTTGGGGGAATGGAACAATGACTACGAGGAATTTGGGAATGGAACAATGACTATGAGGAATTTGGAGAGTGTATCCTAAAACACAATGGAAGGAAACATACTGATCCTCAGCTGTGCATTAAATTCTTCTGCTCCCTGCTTTAAAGGAAAAAGAGCAATCTCCTCTCAAGCTTTTTATATTTTTTTCTTATCTACAAAATATAAAACTAAACTAAGTTAAGAAAAATAAATTAAACTCAACATGATCACAAAATATGTCTTACATGAGTATTTCAATTTTAAACTCCTAGAGGTCAAAGTTCAGATCTGTTCTAATTTAATTTCATTATAATGTATACTCTAATAATTTCATTTGCTACAAAAATATCTTAAAGATGATGATTATACTAAACCAATTATAAAACTCAACATTTCATTTCCCTGTCTGTGAAAATAGGAAATACTAAACAGAATAATTTTTAATATTCGTTTGCCTATTGACATATGAATGAAAGAAGCAAGAAAAATTTGTTTTACAATAATTCTTAAAAGATTCCAAAATCAAGAAAATTATGAATGAGACATTGGCAACTGGCAGTAAAGAGCGTTACTAGGGATTTTCTCTTACCAGATGTTGGTAAATATTTTTAGTGACTCTTGGTTTAGGAAACTATTCATTTACGCAAGAAAGATATCTTTATGGAAAACTTCTGGGGGAATTTCTTCAAGTTTTAATATCAGAAATAGTTATTAATTTCATAAGTGTTTATAAATGCTAATAAGCTTTGTTATAGGTTGGGCTTCCCTTTTATATTGGCAGCTACAAAAATTTAAGAAAAATTGGTAGATATGTGTACAGAACTTCATTTTATGCAATTTGTGGTCAAATTTCTGCTTCTACCAGAAAATTACTTTTCCTCTTTTATATACTTTTAATTTATATTTGAAGTCCTGGTTTAGTGGATAAAGCACTGGACCACAAAGTTGGTATGAACCACATGGTGGGTAATTCAAACTCACCAGAAGTTTTTTGGAAACCCCATACAGGGTCACTGTGAGTCCTACCCAACTAGATGGCATTTGACAACAACAATTTAGATATATTTATATTTTTTAAATGTCATGAATCATAGTGAGATTCAAGGATACATATATACAACTAAAAGAGTGTTTCCTTATAAACATTATTTCAAAGGACTAACAATATAAGTTGATAAAATACTATCATTTTCTTCTCTTCATTAGCCATCAAAAGTGCTTACCCTGTTCAATGATTGTGCTACTGTTAGTTCATTACAGATTCTGACATACATAAGGAATCATCTCCAGTATTCTAACTAAAAAGTAATAGGAACAAAGTAAAGAGGAACAATGTGCTACAATAGAAGAAACCTTGCCAGGGAATGGAGATATAGTTCCATCTTCATGAAATTGACAAAAATCACTCAATCCCTTTTAACCTATTTTCTTAATCAAATAAATAGACTAAGTCAAAACTCAAAAAAACCTTCACTGCTCAAAATGCTTCTAAGAACAATGTTATCAATACGCTAATCACAGTTTAAAAGCAAATGACAACGACATTTAAAAAAATGAATTAAGGAAGTAGAAAATACATATTCTAAGGAAATACAGCAAAACCATTCAATAAATTAATTTAATAGAAAACCCACATATTTTTAACATGATTTTGTACTAGTAATTTATACATAGTAAAATTTACTTACCATTCATTGCTGGAGAATTAATTATTATGAAAATAATTTCTACGTAACTGAAACCATTTTTTATATACCAAAAAATTTTTTGTCATAATTGTTAAAGTGGATCTGGTCTGCTGTTTATACTAATAATTGGTTGAAGTCTCACAGTTCTTCTCTGGAAGCACAAATGAAATAACCTCAGCACCAGAAAGTTCAAGGGCAGAAAGTATCAGTTGTCCTCTGCCAGGAGATTTTCTTAGCATGGCTACTTAATAACTTCATTAATCTCATAAAAATCTGTTTGTAAAATGAGTTAGGTATGAAACATTACAGGGAAAATAAGTTCAAAATGTCATGAATTAAAGACTTCAAGTTCTCACAATAATATAACAACAGGAACCTGATTTATATTACATGGATATAAAATATGTGAAAGAATGGCTTTAAGACATTGAACATTAGACAACAAAGGACAATAATATCTGAGCATTGGGAACAACTACAGTGGGGTGCATAATTGCTTCAGTTAACTCCTTTGAAGGATTTTCCAGGTTGTGGGAGAGGGAATAGTAATTCAGCGACTTAGCAAATTCTCTAAATTGAGGAGATTAGAGCTGAGATTCCAGGATCCCCAAGCAGATAGCGTTTGCAGGATAGAACTATACAGAAAAGCAGAGAAATAAACTTCCAGACATCTGGAAAGGGTCACTCTAGTGTTCAATTTTATTCTAATGAGTGTACACATATGAAGAAATTGCTTATGCAAATGAGAGAAAGACCAGAATAAAAAGAATTAGAGACAACACTCCAAACCAAATTCACAGAGTACAAGATAATGAAATTAACTTACAAAGTACTAGATGCTAGCTGGAAAGTTCAAATGTACCCAGACAGAGGTTCTTGGGAAGGCAATCTGGCAATATGTTTCTGAAAGGTCACAGCCTTGAAAACCCTTTATAAAGCAGTTCAACTCCGTACAAATAGGATTTCTATGAGTCATAATCTACTTGATGGCAATCAAAAACAACAATAAAAAGATCCATAAAAGAAACCTCAAATATTTAGAAACTAAATCACACACTTCATAATAACAAATGAATCAAAGAAGAAATAGAATTATTTTGAATTGAATAAAAACAAAAACATGTCAGAATGTAAAGAATACTGGCAAAAGCGTATTTGTGGAAAATATTTAAATAAGTACTTAAAGTTTATTTAAAAAAAAAAAGGTATCAAAACAATGAAGTTAACTTCCATCTTTAAAACTTAAAAGAAAAATTACACTAAAACCAAATTAATTAAAAGGATTGAGGAACTAAAGATTCATTGGAAGTTAATGATATTGAAAATAGAAAACAATAGAGGAACTGAATGAAATCAAAAGCTTACTCTTTGAAACAATCAGAACAAATAGATAAAAAATAAATAAATAAATATGTGGTCCTAGTGTGTCAGTATAGCATAAGCACTGGACCGCTAACCACAAGGTCAGCAGTTCAAACCCACTAGCCATTCCTCAGACACTCTATGTAGGGTCTCTGTGAGTTGGAACTAACTTGACAGCACTTAACAACAACAGAAACTAACCATACTGATTAAGAAAAAAGAAGAGAGAAGGCACAAATTACCTAATATCAGAAATCAAAGATATGACATCAATACAAATTTTATAATTCTTACAAAGATAGTAAGAGAAAATTATGAAAATCTTCATGTCAATAAATTCTACATCTTAAATGAATTAGAAATAGTTCTTCAAAAATACAGCTGTCAACTCTCATTCAAGAAGAAAAAAAAAGATAGCCACTTATATCTTTACACTTTTTAGAGAAATTTAAATTATAGCTAAAAAGCTTGTGCACAAATAAAAATCTAGGTCCAGATGGGTTCACTGAAAATATTGTATCAAATACTAAAGAGAAAACATTACAGAAAATTGAAGAGGAGGGAATATATTCCAATGCATTCTATGAGGTCAGCATTTTCCTACTATTGTTACAGTGCAAGAAAGAGAAAACTGATGCCAATATAACTATGTATGTAAAAGAAGAATTTAAAACAAAATTTTAGTCAACAGGATCCAACTACATACAACTATATATAGTGATCAAGGAGCTCTGGTGGTATAGTGGGTTATGTGGTGATCGGCTAACCACAAGGCCAGCAGTTCAAATTCACCAGCTGCTCCTGTAAAGATTTACTGCCTCAGAAGCCCTAAACTGGGTAACTCTGAGTTGGAATTGACTTGATGGCTCATAACCAACCACATCTAATGATAGGTTTGGATCTATTTATTATTTTATCCCAGGAATGCATGTTTGGCTAACCATTCAAAAATTAATCATTATAATTTAATATATTAACAAAGTTAAAAGCAAAAGAGCATATCATTGTTTCAATGGAAGCAAAAAAAATCATTTGGCAAAACTAATATCCTTTCCTGGTAAGACTTCTCAGTAAACTATAAATAGAAAATAACTTCTTCAACCTGTTAAAAAGTATATATATATTTAATACATTTAAATGTATTTAATAGTGAAAATATAAGTGTTTTCCTTCTAAGAACAGAAACAAGAAAACAGTGTCTGTTTTCATCTCTTTTATAACTTTCATTGGAATTTCTTGCTAAAGCAGTGGAGGGAGGGTAGAAATAAAAGGGATTCAGATTGGAAAACACACAGATCTGTCTTTATTCACAGAGGACAAGGTCTTTTATACTGACAAACCAATGAAACTTACAAACAAAACTATTACTAGAATAAGTAAGTTTTAAAAGGTTGTACAGTGCAAGATCCAATATATAAATGTAAGATACAATATACAAAAAATAACTGTATTTCTGTATACTGGCAACAAATAATTAGAAATTACAATTTGGAAAAACAGTGCTATTCAAAATCACATAAAATATAAAATATTGTTGGGGTGAATCTGACGAAAGACATACAAAATCTGCAAAGTGAAAACTACAAAACACTGTTGAGAGAACTTTAAAAAATACAAACAAATATAATAGCATACCTAGAGAGAGAGTGGCATAGCCATGTCCTAACACAGTTTGGACTTATATTATTAAAGTATTTCATTTTTGCAATATCTATCAAAATAACCTTTTTATAGTGTTAATGAGCAAAGATGTCAGCTTGAAGACTAAGGTGTGCCTGACCCAAGCCATGGCAGTTTCAATAACCTCATATGCATGTAAAAGCTGGACAGTAAATAAGGAAGACCGTGGAAGAATTGACACATTTGAGTTATGGTTGTTGTTGTTATTTTTGTTATGTGCCGTGGAGTCGATTCCGACTAATAGCGACCCTCTACAGGGTTTCCAAGGCTGTAAATCTTTACAAGAGCAGAATGCCTCATCTTTCTCCCACGGAACAGCTGGTAGTTTCGAACTGCTGACCCTGAGGTTCGCAGCCTGATTCGTAAATATTGAAAGTGCCATAGGCTGCCAAAAGAACAAATAGATGCATGTTGGAAGAAGTGCAGCCAGAGTATTCCTTGGAGGCCAGAATAGCCAAACTTCGTCTTTCATAGTTCGGACTTATTGTCAGGAGGGTCAAGTTGCTGAATGATATCATGTTTAGTAAGGTGGAGGGTCAAAGAAAAAAAGGAAGACCCCCAACTAGATGGATTGGCCAGGTGGCAGCATCGATGGACTCAAGCGTGGCAACAATAGTGAGGTTGGCCAAGGATCCGGCAGTGTTTTGTTCTGCTGTGCATAGGGTCTCTATGAGTCAGTACCAACTGGATGGCACCTGACAACAACATCAGAATAACAGAATTCTTGGTGATCTCATCACGGTCAAGGATAATCATAAACTGAGATAGAAACTAGAATTTAACACTGTCTTACAGAAGATAAGAGGCCCCAGTAGTCCTTCTATAGGCATTGGACTGATAGCCACAAAGTTGTTGGTTCAAAGTCACCAGCCACTCTGTGGGAAAAGATGAGGCTGTCTGCTTCCGTAAATATTTACAGTTTTGGAAACCCAACATAAGGTTGCTACAAGTTGGAATCAACTTGAAGACAGTTCATTTGATTACTGAGGATGCTTAAATGTGAACAATTCTCACCTTGAGTGTTAAACAGATTATAGTAATCAAATGTTGTTGTTGTTGTTAAGTGCCATCGAGTCGGGTCCGACCCATAGCGACCCTGTGCAGGGTTTCCGAGGGTGTAAATCTTTACGGGAGTAGAAAGCCTCATCTTTCTCCCGCGGAGCGGCTGGTAGTTTCAAACCGCTGACCTTAAGGTTCGCAGCCCGATTCGTAACCACTACGCTACCAGAGCTCCTTATAGTAATCAAATAGCTAACCAAATTATCCTTTCCTTCTCCCAACTCCAAAATAATAATAAGTTGGCATCATTGACTATATCGTTTTAGTACTGGGAGAGACTTTGCTTCTCTGTTGTATATTCCAGATAAAGAAAAAAAAAATGAATTCCTACAGTTATTATCATGAAAATGGCCAAGAAATGAGCCAAATACATTATCAACATTTAATGTCAACAAGAAGAGAGCCAAGGTATTAATGGAAGTTACATTTTCTCCTTGGCACATTCAGTTCTTTGATCTGTGTCCAATGTTTTCATAATACATCAAATGACAAATTTTCAGGGTAGTAGAGACAGTCTGAGCAGAGGCAGAACTGGGAAATGCTGAGGGGGATGCCTAATGAGATCATAGAACAATCAACACAGCTAGTGGGCTGACTGATTATTAGCTACCTGAGAAGATCTAAAGGTGCCTACCTGAAGACACTGCCAAAGCAAAAGAGAATTATGGGAGCTCAAGAGCACAACCACCATATAAGTCAGTGAAATTTTAAAGCAAGAAAGACCCTAAGAGTAATGAAGCCCAGTACCCACAAACCACTAGGACACTGCTGACCTTCAGCAGGTCTTTGAACTTCTCAAAACTATATGTAGTTTTGTGTATTAGTGTATGCATGAGAACCAGTGATCCAGTTCAACCACATCACTTAACTGATGGGTAAATAGTTACACTGAAACTGAATCATAGCTCACTGGTACTAAATTGGAGGTAAGATTTCTTGAGTCCAAGCCACTTGTTTTTGTTATCACATCAAGCTGTCACCTATTAAATCTTAAAAACCTTAACTGCTATAGAAAACACAGACAGCTGGAATCTCTAATCCCTGATTCTTTAAAAGATTCAGTATCCCCAGTGTAACCACTCAATAAACTCTCCATGAATCCATTTATACTGCCCTTTCGTGTCGAAATGCCAAACATAACCTGCATGATGCCTGTATTCTGGCAGTCCTTGTAATTGAAACAATATGTAATACAAGTAGCTCATGTTCTAGTGGCATCCCAGAAAGCAAGCATAGTCTGCCAGACTACTCATGTGAGAAATTAGAGGACACAGAAGGGCTTTGAGAAGATAAATGTTCAAGGACAGGGCTCTGCAGTTACTTAGAAAGCCTAATAGGGAGTTGATACAAGGCTCTACAGTTACTTACAAAGCCACGTATAGAGTTGATGCTCAACAAATGTTTGTTGAGCTACACTGAATTGGTGAAAAGTCAGTTAAGAAATGGTCAGTTTGACCATTCCTTAAATGAGAAGAAATTCTTGACCAGTAATTACCTTTCTGTGAAAGCTGTTTTTCATACTAATTTTCCTTACACAGATTCATAAACGCTGAATAATTTTTCAGTAATTACAAAATAGCTCCGAATTTAGACATAGAAACCAGGTCTTCATATATTCAAAATAGTAGCAGAAAATTTTCTCTCAGTGGTATTGTTATTTTAAAATAAAAATATTATTTCTACAACCAGATATTTTGGTTAATGAATAACAATTACTTAGCAAATTAATAAAAGAGATTCACTTGTAGATGGTTTAATATTAGTCTTTGGGGTCTAATAATATATTGCTGACTTGGGAAAGATGTCACTAAAGTAAACATGAATGTGTACAAAAATCTTCCATCTTACATTTCCATAATTCTCTGAAACTCACTATGCCTGAATCTTCCCTTGTAAAACCTGTTTCCCTCCTGATATTGCCTGTTGTAATTAGCATCATAATTTACCCAGCCCCCCAATCAAAAGGCTTAAACTTTCCCTCACCTAAAACATCCAACAAAAAAGGATATATTATCAAATATGACAGGACTTCAAAAAGTTCATGGACAAATCTTTTAATTCCACTTTTCTATGAACTTTTGGAAGCCTCCTTGTAGTTATAGTGAACATCTATCAAATCCATGTCTTCCCTCTTTTGTTCCACGGCAATTATCTTATTATAGGTCCTTATCACCTTGGGCCAGAGCTCAACTTCTCCCTATCAGTACTTGATCCACATTTAGGTTTTTCCTTCTAATGATATCAGAGTGAGTTTTCTAAAATGTTAATCTGCTTAAGTCCTACTGCATTCAAGTAAATGCATTTTTTTTTTACTTAAAAATATAGATTTTGATAATTAAATGTTAATGTCCTTTTCATTCTCATCTCCAGCAATCCTTAACATCTCCCACAGGCTCCTTAAACCTTTTGATTTAAAGATCTTGTCAAAACTTCCCTTGTATTTTCTGTTAAGTGCTGTCAAGTTGGTTCCAACTCTTACCGACTCTAAAGAGGGTTTCCAAGGAGCAGCTGGTGGGTTTGAATTGCCGATCTTGCGGTTAAATCCAATGCTTATTCTACAGCACCACTCCAGGACACCTCTCATTCTATAGCCTGGTGTGTTTTTTTGTTTGTTTGTTTTTATTCCTCTACAATTTGGTTTAGTGTAAATAGTTAATCTACTTGGGTAATAAATGAAAGGTGGTGGTGGTAATGATGTGTCATGGAGTTGGTTCCAACTCACAGCAACCCTGCATAGGGTTTCTGAGGCTGTAAATCTTTATGGGAGCAGAAAGCCTCATCTTCCTCCAGTGGAACAGCTGGTGGTTTTGAACTGCTGACATTGAGGTTACCAGCCCAACTCGTAACCACTACACTCTAGAGCTCCTTAAGGCAGAAAGCTCAAATAAACCCAGGGGTACAGTAGAAGAAAGGCCCAGTGATCTACTTCCAAAGGATCAGCCACTGATGGAGGACAGTTCTATTCTGACAGACATGGGGAATCAGAATTAACTGGATGGCAATTGGTTTGTATGTATTATTTTGGTTTGGTACTCACTGCATGAAATTCCATGATCTTACTGACACTATTTCATGTAGAAGGTTACTATTCTAACCAAAAGCTGCACAAAAACCTTTCTTGTCTGTAACATGAGCTGATTGTTTTCCAGTTTTTTACACTTTGTCCATCTCTCTATAGTAGTACTTTTCAAACAATATGTGAGTGATTTGCTTAGGTATTCACCTCTCCCACTGGAATCTCAAGTTCAAGTTTTTGCTTTTGCTAGCCACTGTGGAATCAGTTATGACTCATGGAAATCTTGTGCATAAAAGAATAAAACATTGCTTGGTCCTGAGTCTCCTCACAATCATTAGTACATGCAGAACAACATGTTTCTTTGCATAGACATTCTGAACCAGGGTCTGTATTTCTCCAAAAATTATTGGAAAGGATGCTGGAAGTGACTGGTGAATGTATTCATAAATGACTTAAAAGTGTTTAGTCAATTTAAGATCCACCCTAAGATAACCTTTACCAGAATTATCTCAGGGTGTCCCCCACTCAGTCTGACCTTTCAGACAAGCTAGAGAGCTCATCTTGTAATTAACAGTACTGAAATAGGCAAATCTGCTGCAAAAGACCTTTTTCAAGTGAATAAGAGCAAAGACATTAGTTTGAGGACTCAGGTGCACGTAACCCAAGACATGGCATGTTCAATCACCCATATATATGTGAAAACTGGACAATGAATAAGGAAGTCCCTAGAAGAATTTATGTATTTGGATTATGGTGTTGGAGAAGAATATTAAAAGTACCATGGACAGCCAAAAGAACAAACAAATCTAAGTTGGAAGCAGTACAGTCAGAATTCTCCTTAGAAGGTAGGATGGAGAGACTTGTCTCTCATACTTCAAATATGCTCTCAGGGGGGACCAGTCTCTGAAGAAGGACATCATGCTTGGTAAAGTGGAGGGTCAGCAAAAATGAGGAAGACGCTTAATGAGATGGACTGACAGTGGCAGCAGCAATTGGATCAAATGTAACAGCAATTGTGAGGATGGTGCAGGACTAGGCAGTGTTTCTATGTGCTGTGCATAGGATTTCTATGAATGGGAACCAACTTAATGGCACCTAGCAACAACAATAACACATGGAATAGGCAATAAAACCCCTAGAAGAGGAAGCCACCAATGGGGCTTCTGGATCAATGGGAGTCAGGAGTATAGTGTTTGAATACAAGGCCTTTCACTTGACTCTCCTAGACCAAATAAACTTGTGACAACAATCAAGGCAGTGATGCCAGAGGATGCTGATACAGTAAGGTGACCAAGAAGGTGAAAGCACACTATAAATACCAAACACTGACTAAGAGCTTTGAGCAACAAACAACAGCCAAGCCCACCAACTGCCATCATAGAATTCCCTATTTTAAGTTTGCTGATGAGTGAGAATAAACATTGCTTTTCAAGAAAGGTAAATGCTCCTCTTTGAGACATAGTCCTGTTAGACACAGAGACCATTTACTGGGACCAGCCCCAAATCTCACCCTTTGCATAGCCTCCTATCTGTTTATATTCTGTCTTTATGGTCTTATGTTATTAAAGTTGCTATTACAGGACTTCTGGTATAGCCTTGTTTATCAGCACAGGGTTGTTAATCACAAGGTTGCTAGTTCAAATCCATCAGTTGCTCCTCAGAAACCCTATACAGGGGTGCTATGAGTCAGAACTGACTTGACAGCATTTAACAACAATAACAACATTACAGATATGTGGTTTCCATAGTTCTCTGGGACTATTCCAATATAGTATTGAACTCAATAGAGGAAGAGTGGCATGGTAAGAAAGAGTGGAGAATAGAATGGAAGTATATTGAGCTCCACTTCATAAAAATAGTCCTGGTGTGGCACCACAAAATAAGCACTCAGAGGTAAGGTCGGCAGTTCAAATTCACTATTCGCTCCTCAGAAATGCTGTACAGGGTCACTATGAGTTGGAACCAGCCTGACAGCACTTCATAAAAACTATTCTTAACCTGATTTTGGTTCACTACCTTGTCCCAGCAGGATGTTTGAGTTCACTGCTACAGTCACTTGTCAGTTCATCTCATTAAATGTTTTCCTTGATTTGACCTCCCCTCTACTTTAACAAACATGATGTTGTTTTCTAGTGATTGCACTTTACTGATGACATATCCAAAGTAAGCAAGACAAAGTCTTGCTCTCTTCAATTTTAAGGAGTTTCTGTTTATGCTTCCTCTAAGACCGATCTTCTAGGACCTAAACTATATCACATTTGCTTTTGTGCTCATGGTACTTAACAAAATTCTTAAGATATAAAAATAACTATTAGTTGAAGAAATAAATGGAAAGAAGTGAAGGAAGGAGGGAGGGAAGGAAGAAGAGGAAAGAAGAAAGGAAAGAAATGAAAGAATTAGATTTCTTCTCCTGTTAAATATGTAATTTATTCAATCACCAAATTTTCCTTTTTTCCTTTCTCAACATTCAAAATTTATTTGTTCCTATACTGTTGTTGTTGTTGTGTGCAGTCTAGTTGGTCCCGACTCATAGTGACCTTGTATAGGGTTTCCGAGGAGCTGGTGAGCTTGAACCATCAACCGTGCAGTTCAAACCAACCTTGCAGTCCAGCACGTTAGCCCACAGTGCCACACCTATACTGTTGTTGTTGTTGTTGTTGTTGTTATATGCCGTGGAGTCCGTTCTGACTCATAGCGACCCTGTAAAGGGTTTCTGAAGCTGTAAATCTTTATGGCAGCAGAAAGACTCATATTTCTACCACGGAACAGCTGGCAGTTTCAAACTGCTGACCCTGAAGTTATAAACCGGATTCATAACCACTACACTACCAGAGCTCCTTACTTATACTGTAGATCCAATTAAATAAATCCCATCCTCATTCATAAAAAAAAAAAAAGATGTGATATAGTTAGGGTTTTCAGCTTTATTTGAACCTTTCTAAATAATGAGAAAAATTTTTCAGAATATATTCTATTCCTTTTTAAACACTTAAATTAAGAAAAATTTTCTAAGGTCTTTAACAGTGGTTTTGAAACTCAATCTTCTTTATCAAAGTCAAATTTAGAAATGAAAGAAGACCTACACTGATTTTAATCCTTAATTTCAGTCATTAATTGTTAACTTTTCTCTGAACAAACACTTTTATAATTTGTGCTTCAGTTCTTCAATGGGACATTTCAGTTCTTCAATGGGACTGAATCTCTCTTTAGTACCACAAGAGCCCCAAAACTCTGATTATAGCTTATCTTTTTTTGCCACCTCAATTGATATTGCTGCAGGTGGCCTAGATATAATAAGAGCATTTATTTAAATGAAGAGATTAAGATAAATACAGTTGACTTTGAAAATATTTGTACAGCTGAAAACCATGAACCTTCCAGATTTTATAGGCAAATTTCATCCATTCTCTAAGGATAGAATGATGGTTTTCCAATTGTAAATGCACATGGATGCTGCTTTCAGCATATGCACACATGTGTGTATAGGCACATACACCTTAAATACTTAAAGCAGGTGTCCCACATGGCAGTGCCTCATACTACTCCAAAATTATTTTCACCAAGGTTAAATGTTCTAAATCTTAATTCTTTCAGAGTTAAGACTAATTTTCAGTCTTATAAAAGTAAAGCCTTCAAAACAGGCGCCTTAAGGACTGGAAATAATGCAATGGCAGCATGGTGATTCTGTAGGATAAGTACTTCAAATTACAAGGTCAGTGGTTTGATTCTATCAGCCACTCTGGGAGAAAGATGATGCTTTCTACCTCCGCAAAGATTTACAGTCTTGAAAACCCTATAAAGGATCATTATGAGTTGGAATGGAGTGGATAGGACTTATCAGCAACAACCCAACACTTTATAGGATTTAAAGTTATAGGATTTAACTTTCAAACAATTATCTTGAAATCTATGATAAAATACAAAGTAATCTCATCATTTTCTTACTTTTAAAAGTTACACATCACTGTATCTATTTTTAATGCAGTACGTAGCAGTAGGATCAAGACAAAATTATCTTTAGTGACACAGGAAAAACACACATGCATTTGAAAAAGAGGTAATGTCTCTTTATAAAAGTGGTTTCATCACTTAGTTTCAGAGTAGAATGCTCATAAGTTTTAGGAAAATGACTCATATAAGCATTTCTTTAGCAAAACAGTCACAGAATATTACAGTACAACACTGTAGGATGGTGGTGGTGGTGGTAGTTGTGTGCCGTGGAGTCGGTCCCGACTCATAGTAACCCTGTACAGGGTTTCCAAGGCTGTAAATCTATGTGGGAGTGGAAAGCCTAATCTTTCTCCCATGGAACAGCTGGTAGTTTCAAACTGCTGACCCTGAGGTTAACAGCCAAATTCATAACCACTACACTACCAGAGCTCCTTACACTTTAGGATATATAAGGAAATTTTGAAACATCAACACTGTAAAAGAAAACAGAGTTGCAGTATTTCAGAAGATTGTGTAGGATGCAAAGAATTCTTTAGAAGACTTTCCTATGTTTAATTACCAGCTGACACTAATTTTTAGAATTTCATCTATATATTAAACTGACATCAAATTATTTAAAAATGTAATTGATGTTTGAGGAGACAAACAAGTAAGCCGACATCAAAAGGCAACTGTGTCAACATCCAACACATGACAACAATAATGACAATAAATTATTCAAAGAGCACCATCAATACAAAACATTTTCTAATAGTCCTGGTGTGACATCAAAGGATAATGCACGGGACTGTGATTTTGATTTGAACTGCAAGTTCAGTGGTTCAAACTCACCAACTACTCCTCGGGAAACCTATACAGCATCAATATGAGTAGCAATCAACTCAATAGTATTTAACAACAATAACAAGGGTAGAGATTATGTAACGTTTCTTTTAAAATTGTCTTGTTAGTGAACTACTTGAGTCTAAGAGGCAGTTTTGACTACCTGAAGATGCTTCTAAATTTATAACTTTTGTTCAGACTGCTGCTGTTCTGGATAGCCATGAGGTAATGTGGATGATGGAGCAGATGGCTGGCAGTTATAAAATCAAGTACTTGCAATAATAATGAAAAACAATACAGGGTTGAGAAAAAGGACACCAGTAATATTAATGAAGGTTTGGTGATCTGAGGTTTATAATGTACTTTCTGAGAGTATACTGAATACTCAAAATTTACTAAGTAATTCTCTCATTTAAGCAATGCCCTGTTCTACAGTTTATTATAGGGAGAACATACCAGTGTTGTTATATAGTTGAGTCACTTCTTATTGCTAAGTGCTCCCCGGGAATGGCCTATTTGTTCTCACTGACAATTGTTATTCTTAGATTTCCAGCTGAGTCGGTTCCAATACACAGGGACCCTATCTACAACAGAATGAATCACTGCCCCAGTCCTGCACTATCCTCACAATTGTGATGTTTGAGCCCAATGTTGCAGTTGGTGTATCAATCCATCTTGTTGAGAGTCTTCCTATTTTTTGCTCTTTTTATTCCTTATCAAGTATGATGTACTTTTCCAGGAACTGGTCCCTCCTGACAACATGTCTAAAATATGTAAGACAAAGTTTCTCCATTCTTGCTTCTAAGGAGTATTCTGACTATACTTCTTCCAAGATAGATGTGTTTGTTCTGCTGACAATCATTCTTGATAACATAAACACTTTAAAGGATTCCTGGTGTGGTGCTGTGGGTTAATGCACCAAACTGCAAAGCCATTTGAACTGCAAGGTTGGCAGTTCAAGCTCACCAGCTGCTCCTCGGAAACCCTATAAAGGGTCACTATGGGTAGGAACTGACTTAATGGCGCTTCACAACAACAACAAAAGGAGTCTTAAAGTCCATATCTTTTAATCCAAATACCAATGCAAATCATCATTAAGATTAGAGGTGGTATTAAACATTTTATAGATTTGAGTTAAAATACTAACGCATACCATCCTACTTATGAAATAGAAATCCACTGGCTCCCAGTTCAACTAAGACACCCAAAGGATCTATAAAGAGTGTTGTATGAATACAAAGGCTATTCACCCCTGAGGGATAGAAACTGAAATTACACTTAATTATTTAGTTGAATCTGTTATTTTCAATTCATCTTACTCCTCCACACTAGATATTTTTAAATTTGTAGTCTACCCCTTTTCTCTGAACTCAAGATATTTATTTTTTACATGCTGTTGAATCCTGGTGTGGCACTACTGGTTAATGTGCTTGACTCCAAAGTAGACTTAAAATGTAAGGTTGGTGGATAAAGCTCACCAGCTGCTCCTTGGAAATCATGTACAGGGTGACTATGAGTGGGCACTGAATTGACAGCACTTAACAACAACAACAACATTGAGGGATATCATTGCTGACATCAGATGGAACTTGACTGGAAGCAGAGAATACCAGAAAGATGTTTGTCTGTTGACTACACAAAGACTTTTGATTGTGTGGCTTATGACAATCTATGGACAAGATTATGGAGACTGAGTATTCTGGAATACCACTCATCTGTCAGCTTATCATACTGTGGTGGCTTGCATGTTGCTGTGATTCTGGAAGCTATGCCACCAGGATTTTAAATACTAGTAGGGCAATCATGGTGGACAGGTTTCAGATGAGCTTCCAGACAAAGACAGAGTAGGAAGAAGAAGAGAGGGACTACTTTAGAATATTTAGTCACCGAAAACCTTAAGAATAATAGTGGAACACTGTCAGATAGCACCAGAGTACTAACTATTGAAACATGATGAAGAGCACTAGAATATTGTCAGATAGAGTGTCAGAAGATGAGCCCCACAGGTTGAAGGCACTCAAAATATTGACTAGGAAAGAGCTGCCTCCTGAAAGTAGAGTTGACTGTGAAGACATAATTTCAATAAAACCCTCGAGACCTTCATTTTCTGATGGGTCACAACTTAAACTGAAAAGAAACAGCTGTAAGTACATTAATAATTGGAACATAGAATGTATAAAATATTAATCTAGGAAAATTCAAGATTGTCAAAAATGAAATGGAACACATAAACATAGATATCCTAAGCATAAGTCACCTGAAATGGACTGGTATTGGTCATTTTGGATCTGACAATTATATGATTTATTTTCCTGGGAATGACAAATTGAAAAGGAATGGCAAGGCATTCATCATCAAAAAGAATATATCATGATCTGTCTTGAAGTAAAACGCCATCTGTGATAGGATAACATCTATATGCCTAGAAGGAAGATAGGACTTCTGAGGTGGCACTGTGGATCACTACTGGACTGTGAACTATAAGGTCAGCAGCTCAAACCCACCAGCTGCTCCTCAGTCACCCTATACAGGATCGCTATGTGTAGGAACCGATCTATGGCACTTAACAACAACAATACAGGACCAGTTAATACCACTTTTGTTCAAATTTATGTACCCTATGCTAAAGTCAATGATGATTAAATTGAAGAATTCTATTAACTTCTTCAGTTTGGAATTGATCAAGCATGCAGTCAAGATGTATTGATAATTACTGGTGATTGGAATGTAAAGATTAGGAACAAAGAGAAAGGATCCGTAGTTGGAAAGTATACTTGGTTAAGTGGAGGATCAGTGAAAAAGTGGAAGACCTTCAACAAGATATATTGGCATAGTGGTAGCAGCAACGGGCTCAACTGTAGAAATGATTGTGAGGGTGGCACAGGTCCAGGAAAAGTTTCGTTCTGTTGCACAGGGTCACTATGATTTGGAACAAATTCATGGGCACTCAACAACAGCCAGTTGGTCATTTGTGTATCTTCTTTGTAGACTCAGATCTTCTATTCATTTATAACTGGTTTATTTGCCTTTTTATCATTGAGTTGTAAAACTTCATTATGTTCTAGATGTAAACTGCTTATCAGATATATTTTTTGAAAACATTTTTTCCCATTCTATGTGCTTTCTCCTTTTTGATATTTGACAATGACTTCTGCAGCACAAAATATTTTAATTTTTATGCAGTCAAATGTATCTATATATTCCTTTGTTACTTGTGATTTTATGTCATATTTAGGATATCACTTCAAAGCCAAAAACAAAGAATTATTTTTATGTTTTATTCTAAGAGTTTTGTAGTTGTATCTTCCTTAGATCTATGATCCAGTTTGAGTTAATTTTGTGTGTACGGTATGATGTAGGGATCCAACCTCATACTTTTTTATAGAGATAGGTATGGGGCAAGGTTTCCCAACAAAATTCTTGTTCAACAGCCTTGATACACTCAAAAAATGAACAGGAACATTGTTTCAGTGGAAAATAATACCAAGACACAGGTTTCCTGTATTTGTTTTTGTTTTTTATCATCAATTTTTTAAAGAAAAATCTTTAATAATGATAATAATAATAAACTCCCATGATTTTCCTATGTCTTTTGAGAAAATTTATACCTTCTGAACAGACCTACCTACCTTGAATTTAATTGGTCCAGCAGATCCCGTCAGAAGATACTGCTTTGATTGGCCCTTTTCTTGAAGGCATCCTTATGAGAAAAAGACAAGTGTATAACTGATAGATCTTGTACTCAGCTATCCACTGGCCATAGAAATATATTTAAATATTTCTTATCTGGAATAAATCCACTCATGTATGGAACACTTGTAGTAATATTTTTTTACTTACCCTTATAAATTTTGTAAATGATATACTTGATTAAAGTATAATGGATATACTCAAAACTGTCTCATATTTCAAAATTTTATAATATATTCATCCATAATCACAACGGTCTTACAAAACTATATGCATCATGTGCTATATTTTTTATAGGATTTTTATTTTTTAATTATTTATATTCAAGTCTTTAATTCTACACTTTATGGATTACAGATTTGAATACAAACCATATAAAAATATAAAATTTTTGTTTGAAATTAGGAAGGGTGTGCAACAGGGGAGACTCTTTTCACCATATTTATTTAATCTGTACAATGAGCAAATAATCCAAGGAGCTAGATTTTATGAAGAAGATATCATCACTGATGTTACATGGATCTTTGTTGAAAGCTGAGAATACCAGAAATATGTTTACCTGCGTTTTGATGACTATGTAAAGCCATTCAGCTATGTGAGTCATAACAAATTAAGGTAACATTGTGAAGAATGGAAATTCTAGAACACTAATTGTGCTCATGTAGAACAGATGCATAGGCCACAAGGGAGTCATCTGAAAAGAGCAAAAGGATATTGTGTAGTTTAAAATCAGAAAAGGTGTGCATTAGAGTTGTATTCTGTCACTACACATATTCAATCTATATGCTGAGCAAATAATCTGAGAATCTGGACTGCATGAAGAAGAACATAGTATCAGGATTAGTGGAAGAATCATTAATAATTTGTGACATGCAGATGGCACAATCTTGCTTACTGAAAGTGAGGAGGTCTTGAAACACTGATGAAGATCAAAGAACGTAGCCTTCAGTATGGATTACACCTTAAGATATAGAAAACAAAAATCCTTACAATTGGACCAATAAGCAACATCATTCTAAGTGAAGAAAATGTTTAAATTTTCATGGATTTCATTTTACTTGGATCGACACTCAACACCCATATAAGTTGCAGTCTAGAAATCAAATGACATTACACTGGGTAAATCTGCTGCAAAAGACCGCTAAAATGTTAAAATATATATATATATATCACTTTGAAGACTAAGATGTACATGAACCAAGTCATGGTATTTTCAGTTGAATTCGGGAGACCAAGACAGAAGAACTTGTCTTTGATTTAAGTTTTTGGTGAAAATTACTGAATATCACACGGGCTGTCAGAAAAACAAACGTATCTGTCTTGGAAGGAGTACAGTCCGAATATTCCTTAGAGGTGAGGATAGTGAGGCTTTGTTTCATGTACTTTGGATGTGTTATCAGAAGGGACTGAACCTGGAGAAGGACATCATGTTTGATAAAGTAAAGGTCAACAAAAGAAAGCAAGACCCTCAAAAAGATGGTTGCAACAATAAGATCAAATATAGCAGTGCTTGTAAGCATGGCACAGGAATGGGCAGTGCTTCATTCTGTTTCACATAGAGTGGTTAGGAGTTGGAACCTACTGAAGTCATAGAAAAACAACATATAAAGCTTTAAAACTTTTGAATGGCAAAAGACAGCATCAATGAACAAATGAACTATCAGTCTGGAAAAAGACAAAGGCATGTAATATCTATACAATAAAATAATTTTTAAAATTTAAGAAAGTGGGGGAGGTGGCAAGATGGCAGACTAAACAGAAACAATAGACAAATCCTCTACAACAAAGATAATAAAAACCAAATGAAAACGAAGCAGCTAACAGTCCTGTAATGCTGAGCTTCAGATGCAGGGATAGAGAATGTTTACTAAAACAGGAAGCTGAATGCACACAGCAAAAAGATGAGAGAGACTAATGGTTTGTACTATCTGACTAAATGAGGCATGGACTCCTTAAAACGTTGTGAACAGAATCAGAGACAATACAACATATTGGTATTGCAGAAACATAAATGTGACTTGCAAAGAAAAAGATGCAGTTTTTTTTTTTTTGTTGTTGGTTTTTTTTTCATGTTCCCCACACTGTGTGGTTTACCAGATATGTGGCCAGCCCCACCTGCAAACACCCCCAGTGAAGTTTCCACTCTTCTGGTGGTTACAGCTGCACAAATGTGAGCACAGCAGTGGTAAGTCCCTTCAAAATGAATGAAAAGCTAATTGTCTCAACTCAAGTACCTGGATTCAGGTGATCTCCATTCCTAATCTGCAGAACCATGGTCAGCTCTGGACTAGCCCAAACTAGAAGAAGCAGCTGAACAGACATGTGATGGGAAAGAAGAAGAAAGAAAAAAAGGGATAGCATAGCCAAAATAAATGTCTATGCTTCCAATGGAAGAGACTCAAAATATATATATCAAACTCAAATAGAAATGAAGAAAAAAATAGACAACTCCACAATAATAGTAGGAGCTCTGGTAGCATAGTGGTAATGAATTGTGCTGCTAACCTCAAGGTCAGGAGTTTGAAACTATCAGCTGTTCCATGGGAGAAAGATGAGGCTTTCTGCACCCATAAACATTTACAGCCTCAGAAACCCTATACAGGGTTGCTATGAGTTGGAACTGACTCCATGGCACATAACCACCATCACCACAATAATTGTAGATTTTAGTGCACCACTTTAGATGAAGGACAGAGCAAATAGAAAAAAATCAACAAAGACACAGAAGAACTAGACAACACAATCAACCAACTTGACCTTATAGATTTATATAGAGCACTCAACCCCACAAAAACAACAAAAAATACACATTGTTTTCCAGTGCACCTGGAACATTTTCAAGAATAGACCACATGATAATCATAAAGCAAGGCTGAATAAATAATAAAACATTGAAATATCACAAACTATCTTTTCAGATCACAATGCTAGAAGATTAGAAATCAGCAATAGGAAATCAATGAAAAAATTAAATACATAGAAATTGAGTTACACCCTGTTTAAAAGCTACTAATTATAGAACAAATTAAAAAATTCCTTGACTAAAACAAGAATAAAATAAAACATACCAAAACCTTTGGGACATAGCAAAAACAGTGCTAACAAAACAACTTATAGCAATAAACAGACATATCCTAAAAGAAGATAGAACCAAAATTAACACATTAATTCAACACCTCCAACAATCAGAAAAGGAGCAGCAAAGTAAGTCTATAATCACCATGTGAAAAGAAATAATAATAAAGATTACAGTAGAAATAAATACAATTGGAAACAGAGAAACAATAAAAAGAATCAACAATTGAAGAAGTTGGTTCTTTGCAAGGATTAATAAAATCAACAAGCCATTGGCAAATCTAAGGAAAGAAAAGGAAAAATGCAAATAACACACATAAGAAACAATATCGGTGACATCACAACAGAACCAATGGAAATAAGAAGGAAAATAGCAGAATATTATGAATAATTGCATTCAAAAAGATTTGAAAATTTAGAAGAAATGGATAAATTTTTAGAAAAACATGACCTACCTAAACTAGCATGAGATAAAGTAGAAAAATTGAACATATATATAACAAAAGAAGAAATAGAACAGGTCATTTAAAAACTCCCAACAAAAAAAGTCTGGGCCCATAAGGATTTACTGATGAATTCTACCAAATATTCAAGAAGAGCTAACAACAATTCTCAATTAAAGCACTCAAGAAAATATGAATAGAAGGGAAATTCCTTAACATAATTAAGGACATATATACAAATCCAACAATCAACATTACTCTCAGTGTAGAGAAACTGAATACATTCCCTTCATGGGACCTTTATCACCACTACTATTCAATATTATGCTGAAAGTCTTAGTCAGAGGTATAAGACAAGAAAGGGAAAAACTAAAGGCATCCAAATTGGCAAAGAAGAAGTAAAACTCTCTCTATTTGCCAATGATATGATCATATGCAAAGAAAAATACCAAAGACACAACAAGAAAATTATTGGATCCCATTGAAAGATTAATCAGTGTCAAAGTATAAGATGAACACACAAAAATCACTTGAATTCCTTTACACTAATAATGATAGCTCTGAAAAGGAAATCGGGGGTGGGGGGGACAATTTAGAACAGCCTCACAAAAGATGAAACACATAGGAATAAATCTAATCAGAGAAACAAAAGGTCTATATATAGAAAACCACAAGACACAAAGAGACTTACAAAAATGGAAGAATATACTATGCTCATGAATACGTAGACATCACATTGTGAAAATGCCAACACTATGCAAAGCAATTTGTAGATACAATGCAATCCCAACATAGACTCCAACACCATTCTTTAAAAGAATGGAAACACTGATTAATAACTTTATCTGAAAAGGAAAGTGACTTTGGATAAGCAAAGTATTACTTAAAAAGAAGAAAAACGTTGGAGACCTCTCACTCTCAATCTCAAAATCTATTATAGAGCCACAATGGCAAAACAGCCACTAGTATAATGAGTAATACATAGATCACTGAATTGAGAACCCAGAAAAAAATCTATCCATACACAGTCAGCTGATCTTTGACAAAGAGCCAAAACACATAAAATGGGGGATAGTCTCTTTCACAAACAGTGCTGTCAAAACTGCAATTCCATTTGCAGAAAAATGAAGCAATCTCACCCTATATACAAAAGTATAGTCAATGAGGATTGACAACCTAAATACAAAACCTAGAACTATTAAGATCATCAAAAAGAAATGAGAATAAATTTAAGGATTCACTATGAGTCTACCACTCATCTGTCAGTTTGTCGTACTGTGGTGGCTTGTGAGTTTCTATGATTTTGAAAGCTATGCCACCAGTATTTTAAATACCAGCAGGGTCACCAATGGTGGACAAGTTTCAGATGAGTTTCCAGATGAAGACAGACTAGAAAGAAGGAGTGAAGAACTACTTCTGAACATTTAGTCACTGAAAACCTTATGAATAGCAGAGAAACACTGTCAGATATAGTGCCCGAAAACGAGCACCTCAAGTTGGAAGACACTCAAAATGCGACTGGAGAGGAGCTGCCTCCTCAAAGTAGAGTTGACCATGTTGATGTGAATGGAGTAAAGACCATGAGAAAAAAAAAAAATGTGGGACCTTCATTTGCTGATTGATGGTGCACAACTCAAAATGAAGAGAAACAGCTATAAACATCCATTGAAAATCAGAGTGTGGTGGCACTGCCCTGACCCGGCAACACAGGTGCTCGGGCTCCGGGAGAGGATGGACAGTGTCGCACAGAGACCCCCGCCTGGTAGACAGACGGCCCTTGGGCAAACATAAGACTTTAGCCCCCGACACTGTGGACTTGCTTTTTTAAAGGGTGAAGCTGCTGGGGAGTTGTGGCCATCTTGGACCTGCGCTCAGCTCCCTCTCTGGGACGGCACCCCGCCCACTGCAGAGTTTGGAGCAAAGGGCTTGAGCAGACCGGTTTGAAGGACAGGCACGCTGAGAGAGCCGGCGGGGCCACAGGGGCTGGCACAGTCCTTTGTGAGGGGTGGAGGGCCTCATTGCCATTGGAGGCATTGTCTGCATGGATGTAGTGCGGGCCAGGAGCCCACGGCTCAGGGAGACAGAGAGAGGCATTTTTTGATGTCATCAGACAAGAAGCCATCTGCCAATCACCATTAATCCCGCCCTCCACCCCCTCTGCCTAGGCTAGCCCTCTGCCCAACCTCCAAGGCTCAGGGCCACCCATCAAGACACAAGCCAGCACAAGCGGAGACGCTTTGAGGTGGTTTTTACCACAAGAAAAAAGGCAATCCTGCTGTGGCTCTGCGGGTTAAGGGACCATACTGCAGAGCCTTTTGAACTGCAAGGTCGGTGGTTCGCGCCCACCAGCTGCTCCTTAGAAACCCTATACAGGGTTTTTGTTTTGTTTTTTTCCTCTTTCTTTATGTGTGTGTAACTAGAGAAGGCCTTATTTAATCGCATTAGTTTTTTTTTTTTTTTTTTTTTGTCCTTTCTTTTTATCTCATTATTTTTTTTTTTTTTGACTTTGATTTTGATTTTGTTTTCTACTCGATTGGGGTTGCCAGGCGGTCACATAGCCTCCCTTCTGCTTTCGGGAAAACCCCGTTTTTGTTTTTGATTTTGATTTTGGCTTTGTTTTCCACCTAACTGGTGTTGTTTGGCTGTCACATAGAAGAGTAAAAAGGGAAGACCACATCCTGATCCCATCTTCCTGGAGGCAATCAGAAAACATAAAAAAATTACCAAAGTACATACTTAATTAATTATCAGGGCCACAGATAAACATTAAACATGTCCAAGAAGCTAAAACAGATGACTATATCAGCACATTTCCAGAAAAAAGATAAAATATCTGAGACAAATGAACCAGAAGTAGACCTTCTCTCCATGCTGGAAGGAGGGCAGGCCCTGGAAATACCTGAGAAA
>NW_006408626.1:9731580-9746975 GCF_000296735.1 Chrysochloris asiatica
TGAAGAGGAATGGTGTTGCATTCATTGTCAAGAAGAACATATGCAGATGAGTCACGAGGTAGAACGCTGTCTCTGATAGGATAATATCCACGCACCTACAGGAAAGCCCAGTTAACACCACTATTATTCAAATTTACACAACAACCACTAAAGCCAGTGAGCATGAAATAGAACAATTCTACCAACTTCTTCAATCTGAAATTGATCAAACATGCAATCAAGATGTATTGATCATTACTGGTGATTGGAATGCAAAGGTTGGAAGCAAAGAAAAAGGATGAGAAGTTGGAAAATTGGCCTTGGAGATAGAAATGATGTTGAAGAACGCATGATAGAATTCTGTAAAATCAATGATTTGTTCGTTTCAGATACCTTCTTTAGCCACCATAAGAGATGACTATACACATGCTCACCAGATGGAAAGAGACGATGGAAAAGCTCCATATCATGAGTTAAACCAAGGCCAGAGTCTGACTATACAACAGACCATCAATTACTCATGTATGCAAATTTAAACTGAAGCTGAAGAAAATGAAAACAAGTCCATGAGAACTAAAATATGACCTTGAATATATCCCACCTGAATTTAGAGATCATCTGAAGAACATATTTGATACATTAAACACTAAAGACAGAAGACCAGAGAAGTTGTCGGATGACATGAAGAACATCATACATGGAAAAAGCAAAAAGTCATTAAGATGACAAGAAAGCAGGAAAAAAATCAAAATGGATGTCAGGAGAGACACTGAAACATGCTCTCCAGTGTAGAGATGCTAAAGCAGATGGAAAAATTAGGTACAAGAGCTGAACAGAAAATTTCAAATATCAGCTCGAGAAGAGAAAGCCAAATATCACAACAAAATGTGCAAAGATCTGGAATCAGAAAACCAAAAAGAAGAACACGCTCAGAGTTTCTCAAGCTTGGGAAATGAAGAAAAAATTCAAGCCTTGACTTTCATTATTGAAAGATTCTCTGGGCAAATAATTGAATGATTCAGAAAGCATCAAGAGAAGATGGAAGGAATACACACAGTCACTATAACAAAAGGAAATGATTAATGTTCAACTGTTTCAAGAAGTAGCATATGATCAAGAGCCAATGATACTGAAGGTGGAAGTCCATGGTGCATTGAAGGAATTGGCAAAGAACAAGGCACCATGAATTGATGGAATAAAAATGGAAATCTTTCAAGAAAGTGAGGCAGCACAGGAGGCACTGATTCATCTCTGCCAAGAAATTTGGAAGACAACTTTCTGGCTGACTGATTGGAAGAGAACCATATTTGTGTCCACTCCAAAGAGAGGGGACGCAATGGAATGCAGAAATCATCAGACAATCTCTTTGATATCCCATGTGAGTCAAGTTTTACTAAAGGTAATACAGAAATGGCTGCAAGCATACATTGACAGAGAACTCCAGGGTTTCAAGCCAGATTCAGAAGAGGCCATGGAATGAGGGCTACCATTGCTGATGTCCGATGGATCTTGGCTGAAAGCAGAGACTATCAGAAAGATGTTTACCTGTGCTTTACTGATTACGCAAAGACTTTCGATTGTGTGGATCATGACAAGCTATGGACAACATTGTGAAGTATGAGTATTCCGGAACACGTAATTGTGCTCATGAGGAATCTATACCTGGACCAAGAGGCAGTTGTTTGAACAGAACATGGGAGCACTGAATGGTTTAAAAGGTGTGTGACAATGTTGTATTCTTTCACCATACTTATTCAACCTATATGCTGAGCAAATAATCCAAGAAGCTGGGTTCTATGAAGAAAAACATGCCATCAGGATTGGAGGAAGACTCATTAACAACCTGTAATATGCAGATGATACAACCTTCCTTGCTGAAAGTGAAGAGGACTTAAAACATTTACTGATGAAAATCAAAGAACACACAGCCTTCAGATGGATTACATCTCAATGTAAAGAAAACAAAAATCCTCACCACTGGACCAGTAAATAACATTCTTATCAAGAGAGAAAAGATTGAAGTTGTCAAGGACTTCATTCTTCTTGGATCAACTATCAACACTTACGGAAGCAGCAGTCAAGAAATCAAACGTTGTAGTACATTAGGTAAATCTGCTGCAAATACCTTTTTAAAGTGTTGAAGAACAAAGATGTCAGCTTAAGGACTAAGGTGCACCTGACCCAAGCCATTGTATTTTCAGTAACCTCATATGCATGCAAAATCTGAACAGTGAGTAAGGAAGACTGTAGAAGAATTGATGCTTTTGAGTTATGGTGTTGGAGAAGAATATTGAAAGTGCCATGGGCTGCCAAAGAACTAACGGATCTGTGTTGGAAGAAGTGCACCCAGAGTGCTCCCTGGAGGCCAAGTGGCCAAACTTCGTCTCTCATACTTTGGACATATTGTCAGGAGGGACCAGTCACTGGAGAAGGATATCATGTTTGGTAAGGTGGAGGGTCAAAGAAAAAGAAGAAGACCCCTAACGAGATGGATTGGCCAAGTGGCAGCATCAATGGACTCAAGCGTGGCAACTGTAGTGAGGTTGGCCCAGGATCAGGCAGTGTTTTGTTCTGCTGTGCGGTACTGACTCAATGGCACCTAACAACAACAATGACTCAGAAGCAACGTGATGGCCATTAACAACAACAAAAACAACAACAAATACATGACATAAGGAGGTTGGTGTGGTGCTGTGGAATAAAGCACTAGATCACAAAGTCAGTTTGAGCCACAAAGTTGGCAGTTCAAACTTACCAGCAGCTTCTTAAAAAACCTATATAGGGTCACTATGAGTTGGAATGAAGTTGACAGAACTTAACAACAATACATGATATGAATACACTGTCAACCATAACTAAAAGCAGAAGACAAACTAGAGGACTCCTAAACATTAGATACTTATGTGCAAATGATTTCAAAATTGGCAGAAAACAAGAGTTAACATTTCACCCAAGATGACATTCAGGGGATCAACAAACATATAAAGAAATGTTTATGACTATTAGTCGTTAGATCAGAGGTTTGTTGCTGTTGTTGTCAAGTTCTGTAGTCTTGATTCTTGCCTATAGTGACTCTGTATAGGGTTTCCAGGAGTGACTGGTGAGCTGGAACCACTAACTTTGAGGTTCAAACCAACTTTGTAGTTAACGCCCAGCATCACACCAGGGCTCCAAGAGCAGAGTTTGTTGTTGTTGTGGTTGTGAAGTGCTGTCCAGTCGGTTCCAGCCCTTAGCCACCCTGTAAAAGGCTTCTAAGGAGCAGATGGTGAGCTTGCACTGTGAACCTTTCAATTCAAATCCACTTTGCCATCCAGCGCATTAACTCGCAATGCCACAGATATACAGAATCTTTATGCTGCCAAAATGTCATCATTTGTGAGCCATACAAAAATTATCAACTTAAAAATTAGCCTACTTAAATAAGACAGAGGTAAAAAATGATGCATGCACAAATTTGGAACAACAGGGCTCTGTGATACAAGGATCAAGGCATAGTTTGAAGTAGGGCAAAAATATTAAGATGTTTGACTGTCTTAAGTATATTGGTTTCCCTTGCCTACCATTGTAAAATGAACACTTGGATTGGATAGAAAGGAATGTTGGGAATCATGATTACAGAAAGCTTGTAAGCCCATCTTCCGTCTATAACTGATTGGAATACCTAAATGGGGTTATAGAACTTGCCCAGTGAAATAGGCCTCTTGCAAACCCTTTGCAGTGTATAGGACCTCAGGTGGAATCCTGAACCCCATCCAGAGCTTTCTAAGGTGGGAAGTTCCCACTAGAAAGGACAAGCAAACAAGCCAGGAATGGCTAGAGCGACAGAAGATAAATCTTCAAAGCAAGATCAGCAGTAAAAAAAAAAAAAAAAAAAATGGCAGTATGACTGGTTACTGCAAGAATAAGCAAGTTGTTCACCAGGAAGCCATCAAGGCAAGCAATCAAGTTCCTTCAGGACAAAATCCCCTGTAAGACTGAAACTTAAAGGGAACACATGAGCAGGCATGTAAGCTTATTGGAGACCACACTGGTCTACTGGTGAGTGGAAGATGGGGAAAGGCAGCAATGAAGAAATGGGCTGAGTTCAACCATGGTCCATTGACTCCCATTGGCCTGGAGATGTGAGAGACAAGAGGAAGGGCTGGTTTGGTCCAAAGTGTAGTGAGACTTAGGGACCACCTGAGCCCATGGACAAGGACAGAGCCATAGTGGGCTAGAGCTGAGAGTGAAGCATTCAGCTGATATGGAGTGAGAGGAGGCACACAAGAACACCAAAAGTTGTAGATAGTACCCACTTGACCTAGCCTTGATGGCTTGATAATCAGAACTCAACTAGAGGAAGATTAAAAAAAAAAATTTTTTTGATAAAGGAAATGAGGGTAAATTGCTACAATTTGATGAACTTGACCTATACTCATGGAGGTAATACATCTAAATACCAACAGTGAGGGAAGGAGTCTTCACATTAAGTATAAAAGCTATCCCCTCTGTACATAGAGCAGATACAGACGGGCAACTTAGACACTGGCTACCTGAAAAGAGGGGACGATAAAGGCACAAAGATTCACCACTGTATAATATTTATCTTGTCAAGATGTGTCCGGTTAAAAGAGATGGGGATAAGATTCTTATGATTCAATAGTGAGTAATTGTTTTCATGACTAATTGTCACAGTCACAATTGTAAAGATGGAAGTTTTTTTTTAACAAAAACAGGGAAGCAGTTAATCTTTCAGTCCAGAAACAAAGGGCTCTAGAACCATCAACAGAGAAGAGTACAAGCGGAATGCGAGACCTTATCTAAAGAAGCAGCCACACCAGAGATGGAGGCAGAGATGGAGACATGGGGAGAGGGAACAGCTGAGACTCTAGATTCATGGGACGAAAAGGACACAGAGCTGGTAGCCAGGAGGCAGACTTGCAAAATGTGCCCTTTGGCGGTATAAATTATATATGCCTGAGTGCTAAAAAAGATAGAGAGAGAGCTAACATGAATAGAAAGAAATACTATTAATTTATGGTACATGGAGGGGATTATAATCATTGTAATGAAACAAGATATATGATTTGTTGAATGAAAAACTGATTATCTGAGCTGTAAACTTTCACTCAATCCACAATAAACACTATTTTAAAAAATTAGCCTACTATATTTGGCCAAACATTTAATGAATTCACCCCTATACAGGGTCACTATGGGTCAAAATCGACTCACCGGCACTTAACAACAACAACCTTGTTTAGACAGCTTAAGAAATGATTATATACATTGACCTCACCAGATAGAATGCACTGAAGTCCAATTGACTACATCTGCAAAAAGAGAAGGTGGAAAAGCTCCATATCATCAGTGAAAACAAGGCCAGGGGCAGATAGTGGAACAGACCATCAATAACTCATATGCAAATTCAGACTGAAGCTGAAGAAAATGAAAACAAGAGCCAAAATATGTCCTTGAATATATCCCACCTGAATTTAGAGATCATCTGAAGAACAGATTTGATACATTAAACACTAAAGACCAAAGACCAGAAGAATTATGGGATGACATCAAGAACAGCATACATGAAGAAAGCAAACATCATTAAGAAGACAAGAAAGAAGGAAAAAATCAAAATGGATGTCAGAAGAGTCACTGAAACTTGCTCTCCAGCATAGAGATGCTAAAGCAAATGGAAGAAATGAGGAGGTACAAGACCTGAACAGAAAATTTCAAAGATCAGCTCAAGAAGACAAAGTCAAATATTACAACAAAATGTGCAAAGATCTGGAGTCAGAAAACCAAAAGGGAAGAACATGCTCAGCATTTCTCAAGCTGGGGGAACTAAAGAAAAAAATTCAAGTCTCCACTTTCATTATTGAAGGATTATGGGCAAATTACTGAATGATGCAAAAAGCATTAAAAAAAGATGGAGAAAAAACAAAAAAGAAGAATATGGAAGGAATACACAGTCACTGTACCAAAAGGAAATGGTTGATGTTCAACCATTTCAAGAGGTACCATATGATCAAGAGCCAATGATACTGAAGGAAGAAGCCCAAGGTTCATTGACCTAATTGGTGAAGAACAAGGCAACAGGAATTGATGGATTAAAAATTGAAATCTTTCAACAAAGTGAGGAATCACTCATCTATGCCAAGAAATTTGTGAAGTCAACTATCTGGCCAACTGATTGGAAGAGATCCATATTTCTACCCATTCCAAAGAGTGGTGACCCAACGGAATGCAGACATCCTCGGACAAAATCTTTGATTTCCCTACGAGTAAAGTTTTACTAAAGGTAATACAGAAACAGCTGCAAGCATACATTGACAGAGAACTTCTAGAGGTTCAAGCCGGATTCAGAAGAGGACATGAAACAAAGGATATCATTCCTGATGTCTGATGGATATTGTCTGAAAGCAGTGAATACCAGAAAGATGTTTATCTGTGCTTTATTGACTAGGCAACAGCTTTTGATTGTGTGGATTGAGACAAGCTATTGCAAAGTATGAGTATTCTGGAACACTTAATTGTGCTCGTGAAAAACCTGTACATAGACTAAGAGGCAGTTGTTCAAAAAGAACTGTTTAAAATTAGGAAAGGTGTGTGACAAGGTTGTATTTTTTCACCATACTTATTCAGCCTGAATGCTGAGCAAATAATCCGAGAATCTGGATTATATGAAGAAAATCATGGTATCAGGATTGGAGGAAGACTCATTAACAACCTGTGATATTCAGATGATACAAACTTGCTTACTGAAAGTGAAGAGAACTTAACATATTTACTGATGAAGATCAAAAAGCACAACCTTCAGTTTGGATTGCATCCCAATGTAAAGAAAACAAAAATCCTCACCACTGGACCAATAAACATTCTTATCAAGAGAAAAATTTGAAGTTGTCAAAGACTTCATTCTTCTTTAATCAACTATCAACATTCATGGAAGCAGCAGTCAAGAAATCAAAGAATGTATTGCATTAGGAAAATCTGCTGCACAAGACCTTTTTAAAGTGTTGAAGAGCAAAGATGTCAGCTTGAGGACTAAGGTGTGCCTAACCCAAGCCATGGTATTTCAATAACCTCATATGCATGTGAAAGCTGGACAGTGAATAAGGAAGACCACAGAAGAATTGATGCATTTGAATTATGGAATTGAAGGAGACTACTGAAAGCCCATGGGCTGCCAAAAGAACAAACAGATCTGTGTTGGAAGAAGTGCAACCAGAGTGCTCTTTGGAAGCCAGGATGGCTAAACTTCATCTCTCATACTTGGATATATTGTTAGGAGGGACCAGGCACTGGAGAACGATATCATGTTTGGTAAGGTGGAGGGTCAGAGAAAAAGACGAAGACCCCCAGTGAGATGGATTGCCAAAGTGGCAGCATCAATGGGTTCAAGCGTGGCAACAATTGTTAGGTTGGCCCAGGACCTGGCAGTGTTTCATTCTGTTGTGTATATGGTCACTATGAGTCAGTAGCAACTTATTGGCACCTAACAACAACAACAATGTGATAACTAGAACTGTAGTCATCCTATCAGGGCCAGAACAAATGATTTCACAGGTCTTCTATGGCCTGTGCGCCAAATATTTCCCCAAACTATGCTAGAGGGTAGACACATGTTAACTTGGGTGACAGGAAGGATAATATACAAGAAGAAAGACGATAGCAAACGAATGATAAAGACAAGTGAAGACACAAGGAGATTTGTACGGATTAAAGGGAATAGAGGTAAATATGGCTATATACAAAAAACTAGAACATCAGTGTTGTCTGGGTAGATACACAGACAGATACAATGGCTGAATAGGTACGCAATGGAGAGTGGAACTACACCCACAAATATGTAATGGTTTGAGAAATGATATCTGTACACAGGTATTTACCTTTGTTGCAAATACACACATGAATGTGTTGGAGCATACAGAGGGCAAAATGATGAAAACTTCCCATATATTATCAAACATCATAAGGCAATGAGTTTCTGGGCCTGGGGATTTAGGACCATAGCCTCAGGGAACACTGTGGTCAATTGGTATAATATAGCCCACATAGAAAATTTTCTATATCCTACTGTGATGAGTAGTGATTGGGATCTTAAAAGCTCATGAGCAGCCATCTAAGATTCAGCTATTGATCTCTCCATTTAGAGACAAAAGAAGAATGATGAAAATTTGATGATGCTTGCAATCAAGTAGTCCAATGGACCAACAGAACAGATGAATATTAGACACCATGACTCTGCTACAAGAGCTAGATGATACTTGGCTACCTCTATCAGGAATGGATCACACTAGAAGGTCCCAAAGAGAGTGGGAGAAAACGTGGAACAAACTCAAAATTGTAAAGAAAGACCAGACTCACTGATCAAAAAGAGACTGAAGGAGCCCAAGCCTATGGCCCTCAACCTGTCTCCAGATCTGGAACAGAATTCACCTTTGTGGCCCAATTTTCAGCCAAGCAGTATATAGATACATAGTGGGGGAAACATCACTAGTAATGTATGCTCATCACAGAATTGGTAGATCACTCAATATCAGAAGGGTAACCTTTACCTAAGGACAAAGTTGAGAAGGGAAGGTATTGAAAGGAGTGTGGAATGAAAATAGGAACCATGGGGAGGAAGTGGGATAACTGTTGTTGCATGGAGCAGATTGCAAGCAATGAGATGAAACGGAGCGTATGATTTCTTAAATGTATAACTGATGACCTTCTTTGTTTGTGTCTTTAAAGTTTTTAAAACATTATTAAAAATCTCAATAAAGTGGATATAAACAACTCCACTAACAAATAGGCTATAGGCACTAAGTGAAAAAAAAATTACATAAAATGAAACTATGGAGGAAAAACATTCAAAAGAAATGCAAACCACAGGAATTAGAAATTAAAGTTAACAAGGAGTTATCATTTCGTATATCCTTCAGACTGGCAAATGTTAAAAAAGGAAGTCACCTGTTCTAAGTGTGGAAGAGAAGAAGAGTATTCTTATGAAACACTGACATAAATTTGATTCACTAATTCATTTAGGAGTCCTGGTGGTTCAACAGGATAAGCACTGGACTGCTAACTGTAAGGTCAGCAATTCATTTAGAGAACAAGAGAAATAAAAAGGCAAAAGAGAAAAATAAGATAACAAGAAAGGGAAAAAATATATTAAAAACAAAAACTTATAAATTGGTGTAAAAATACACATATATTTGTACATATGTAAAAAATATGTTTCTATATGTTAATGTAGATGTAATATATAATATAGATGTAATCTATATATACCTTTTGAAAACATATTCATTGCTTATTACCCATGAATGCTATTACTGAATATGCTTTTCAACTAATGTCTAATATACATCTGCTAATGTATTTGGTTATGAATTTGGCTGCGAACCACAAAGTTAGCAGTTTGAAACTGCTAGATGTTCCGTGGGAGAAAGATGAGGCTTTCTGCTCCCGTCAAGATTTACAGCCTCAGAAACCCTGTACAGGGTCGCTATGAGTCAGAACCGACTCCATGGCACATAACCACCACCACCACTAATTAGTACCACATTTTATAGAAGAATTAGGGGAATTTACATCATATGTTACATACATTTTATTTCACATTTGTCATACCGTGTGGTTTAAACAAGTGACATAATTAACATTATTTTTTTTTTCTATACATACCACCACGTATAGTTTAAATGGTAATTTGAATAGACTCTAGTTATTTGCATATCTCTATAGTTTATAAGAGGCATATTGTTTTTCTAATGCTTAAAATTTCATAAATGCTGTTGAAGGATATCACCAGGGAAAAGTCTTGTTATCTGAGGCTAAATCAAAATTACTATAACCCTTACAACAAATATATCAGAAAAAAAACCAATCCAAACCCCTAGCTAAGTATTTCACCTTCTAAATTAAGTCTTAAGTTTCTAAGAATATTTTTAAAATATATTCTTAAACGTATTCTAAATATTGTGTCTTAAAGGATCACTAGGCTGTGTTTACACATGTAAATGGAAAATGAAAAGTTATATTTTATTTTAAACAGCTAGTAATTGAGGGAAACAGGCATTTTTCTTTTCAGCTAAATGTAGTAACACTCAACTCTCCATTATATTCTTTGTGAATAGATATACCCATGACTTTTCTCCATTAAACTGTGGAATTCCTTTTTCTTTTCTCCACCTTTACCCTGTATTTTCTCTATATCCATAAACAGCAAAATTTATAAGTAACAGTGATAGAATAATACCTGAATAGGTCCTTAGGACAATTATTCACTATTCTATGATACTTATAAACCAAAAATGCTAAGTCTCCCTAACTCAATGACTTTACAGTTTTAGTTCTCCTCCAAAGGAAACCTATGTGTCAGTAATTTTTTATCTAGGGTACTTGTAGATTTGTTACTGATAATAAAAATTGTAGCTTAGCTACAACATGCAAATACCTGTTTTGGAATGGTGTGTTTAAAGCTGTAATTGTTTTTATTTCAGTAACCCTGGAGGTACAAGTCTTAAGCACTCAGCTGCTAACCTACAGGTCAGTGGTTCAAACCTACCAGTAGCTCCTCTGGAGAAAGATTTGGCAAATTGCTTCCAAAGATTTAAAACCTTAGAAACCCTATGGGACAGTTGACACAAATTAAACAAGGGAGTTCTGTAGAAAGTCAATTCATCAATGTAGGCTGCAGTTTTATACAAATCATGGTACCTTACTTTCATCCAACATGAGGTTTTGTTATTCTAAGATATGAATCTCTAAATGTACATCTATGTTGCTATTTTTGTTAAGTACTGTCTGACTCACAGAGACCCTGTATAGGGTTTCCATGGAGCAGCTGGTGGGTTTAAACTGCCGACCATGTGGTTAGCAGTTCAGTGTTTCTCCTATAGTGCCACACCAGCACTCAAAATGTACACCTATAGAAAGTGACTATTTAAAAGTGACTCAAGGTTCTGATATAAGTATTCCTCTGGGAACATATATTAAATATGCGTTTTGATTCATTTTCACTTCCTACCTCTGTCAACATGTTGTTTTGTTCTTTCAAGTTCATATTAAAAATGTAATTCTAAAAATAAGTACAAACAGCACAGAGCTAGAAATCATCAAAGAATCTAACCCTTGTTCTATTACAAAGAAATGGTTTCTGGTCCAACCTCCAGATATATGATACAATGTACATAAAACAGAATATTTAATAAACTCAGAGATTTTGAGCATATTTCAAATAAGCAAGCCTAAAGTAAGGGTGTGATTTTTGTTTTTGTTTTTATCTTTAATGAGAACTTTTGTCCTCATTAAAGCCATTATTCATCAATTTCATCAGGAAGCATCTATTGAGGTCTAGCTCAAAAGACCATCAGCCATCTGTCAGTTTGTTACTATAGCGACTTAAGTTCTGCTATGATGCTGGAAGCTATACATTGGTATTTCAAATATCAACAGTGTCACTCATGGTGGACAGGTTTCATTAGAACTTCCAGCTTAAGACAGACAAGGAAGAAAGTCCTGATTGTCTATTTCCAAAAAATTTGCCAAAAAATCCTATGGACCACAAAACAATATTAACCATAACAGTGATGTGAAGATAAACAGAACTGGGAAGTATTTTATTATTTTGTACATGAGGTTGCTATGAATCAGCAAGTAACAACAGCACAAAAGGCCTATTTTTTAAGACTTTCTGACCTCTCCTAGGCATCTAATTTCTTTAGTATCTCCTTAATAATTCTCATTTAAGCTTATTGAACCAAAGTTCACTTGGGTATAATTCATGAAACACTAGAGCTAATGGTCAGGAAGGAAACAAAACACAATTTACTAGAAAAAATGAGTAATAACTTTTTAAGAATTCATTTATTCCTGATCATTTATTTACTATTATTAAAAATTAAGTTTAATGTTTACATGAGCATGTCTAGTCTGTATCAAAGTGGATATAGCACCCAACATGTTTTAAGAAGCATACCTCCCCCTGAGCATTTATATAAATATGAAAACAAATTTTAAGTATAAAAATGAATGGGGAACTTGAATATGTTTTAAGAAAATTTAGTAAAAATTATAATAAAGCATTAGAGGAAAGATCAAATTAACTACAATATGGAAATAAAATTAAAGAAAAATGGATACAACTAAGAATTGAAAGAGCAAAATACCACAGGACAAACCAAAAGCAAATATCAAATTAATATAATAGCACAACACAGGAAAAACACCTCCTAACTGGCTCACCATGAATAACCATTGAACTCTTTATGTCAAAGAAAGACTGGCTCTCTATTTTTTGCCTTTGACTAACCATTGATAAAAAAAGAATAACCAATATTTGGCAAAATCAACTTATACCATCTTATACCATCACCAACTTCACAAGTAATGATGTGCTCACAAGGGTTTGATTATGTAAGCAATAGCATTAAGTAGTAAATGCAGAAAAGACAATATCATTTTTTAGTTTTGCCAAGAACATAAAATTTGAAAAAATAAAATGAATTAAGATTTTAGTGCTCACTTGAAAGATTTGCCAAAGCAGTATATAGTTCATCCTCATCTATTCTGTCTTCTAGCACTGATCACCTCTCTCTCTCATACTTCAGAAGGACCAGTCCCAGAGAAGGATAACATGCTTGGTAAAGTAGAGGGTTAATACAAAAGAGGAAGACCACCAATGAGATGGATTGGCACAGTGGCAGCAGCAATGGGCTTAGGTGTACAATGTGGGGATGGTTCAAGACTTGTGTTGTTTTGTTCTGTTGTGCATAGGGTAGCTATGAGTTGGAACTGACTCAAAGGGATCTAACAATAAGTCTTTCACTCATCGTTTCCTAAGCACATCTCCTTGACTAAGATCCTTAGAATCTCACATAGTATCTCAATGTCTCTGTAGCTACCGGCAAACCTAGTACATTACAGGATCTCATAAAATCTTTGAGTTTGGAGATAGACAGATTGGTAGATGTGTTGACGGAAAAAAATGTTCCATCCCTAAACTGTAAATTCCTTGAGGACAAGATAGCTATTATTCATCTTGGCAACAAGTACAATGTCTGGAATGTATTGAATCTTTAATATTTGTAGAATGAATGAGTACCTGATTTACACTGGAATTTCATATTGAGTGTATGATTTTTATAAGTGTAGCCATTTGTAGCATTAATTAAAAACTGAGTCAATCCTTTCATAAATAAATAATTCTTTCTATTCTATATTTAGAACAGAATATATCTACAAAATACATAAATACATCTACAAATATATTTTTAAGAGACTAAAAGGGACTAATTTCACAAATTGTAAAACATTACTCATTTTTAATGGGCATACCTTATATAGGTTAATCATTCAGTAATTTACTGTTTGCTGGAAATGTATTTTATTTAACCTGCATATCAGTAATTTACATTTTGTTTTGTGTGGTGGGGAGTCTTTTGGAAAAGTAAGGTGGTCATGGTTTTCTCCATTCCTCTCCTTGCTGGCATCTTTAAGGTCCAGAACAACAACTCATCCCACCCCCAAACTTCCCATCCACTCAAACATACAGGAATGTGTATGTTTGTATGCACACAAACACATTGACACCTAATGTTCTGAGTTAATTAGCTCCTATACACGCCAATTCCCATTCCCATATGCAGTCAGGAGGGCTTGATACTAGCAGAATATTTGCTAGCAGGGTTTAAATAATATAATTAGTCAGGTAGATGATGGTATAAAATAGTTGGGAGAGGAAGATTTCTTTGTCTCCTCAGTTTTGGTGCCAGTTGGACAGGATAGCATTAAGTGGACCAACTAGACCAAGGGAAGACAGGCAGTTTGTAGGGACCTATTGTGTCCCTCTACCACAATGTCAGTTACAAGACAGGTGTGGAAGAATTTATATCCACCAAGGCAGTTTTCAAAAGCTGGAGGATGGTATGTCCTGTGACTATCCTAGTTAAGTCTCCCATCTATGACACAAAGTGGGGTGTGCCTGGAAATATCATCATTTCTGCACAGACAGCTTTTGAGCCAAAGGGACTACTCATCTCTTATACATTATCCACTTCTTACTGTAAGTAATAAAAGCCATTTCAATGTACTAACTGTGTTCAGGTTCTGATAGGAGGAACATGATATTTATGGATATTAGTTCCCTTTTTCTAATGGGATCCCAGCTATTTCAAAATTGGGGATGACCTGAGAGTACATTTCAGATTTGCCATGTGTCATCTCAAATTTCATGAAACAGAGTAGTATCTGACAGTGTTTCCTTCCTCTGCAAACATTGTGTTTTCTTTTCTTTTGAATTATTTAGTGGAAATAAATGTTGATTATAATCAAATCAAAGCAATCCACCTTTTCCTTAATTACTTCTTCCATTGTTTTCAGACTTTGAAATTCCTTCCCCTTCCAGACATTCGGCAAATATATTCAGTTTTGCTTTTCTAATTTATTGAGAGCATGATTTAAAAAAAAACATATTTACATTATCTAATTGAAATTTATTTTAGAATCAGCTCTTAGGTGAGAATCTAAACTTCTTCCTACTCCCTTAACAAAATGTTAAAATGCCGTTCATAAAGTATTGTTTCTTTCCTTATAAATTTAAGTTGACTCTTTGATTTTAAGATACATATAACCAAGTCACATTTTAGGAACAATATCTGAACCAAACTGCAAATTGCAAGTAGATAATGACTGTATCTATATAACACTCTTTGCGTGACATTTAATAGATTAAACTGCTAGGCCTAAATAAATGGTCTCTACTAACAAGAACCTCAATTACTTTACCAGCTTTGAGATTTAAATATAACATTGAATATATATGTTGTTGTTGTTACGTGCCATCGACTCGGTTCCTACCCATAATGACCCTGCATACCATTTCCAAGGAGCAGCTGGTGAGCTTGAACCACCATCTTACAGTTCAAACCGACTTTGCAGTCCAAGGCATTAACCCACAGCACCACACGAGGACTACTTGAATATATGTGTTTGTGTATGTATTTGTTTTTGTTACATGCTGTTGAATCATAATGACCCTATGTACAATAGAACTTGTTGACTTGTTTGAGGCTGTTGTTACTGCCACTTCATAAACTTTTGACTTCAAAAAGTGTCTACCCATCTCAGTAGGGTTCTTCATCTTTTTCACTGACCTGCTAGTTGGTCAAGAATAATGTTCTTTTCCAGGGACTGGCCCTTCCTTATATGTTCAAATGGTATGTGTGAAGTCTCCCCATCCTTGATACTAAGGAGTATTCTGGCTGCACTTCTTCCAAGACAGATTAGTTTGCTATTTTGGCAGTCCATGGTATTTTCAATATCCTTTGCCAAAATCATAATTCATATGTATGTATGAATATACACACACAGGGGCTTTAAAAAGTTCTTGGAAAACTTCCATTGCCTTCCAATTATATTTTTACATGAACTTTTTAAAGTCAAAA
>NW_006408626.1:9747075-9750517 GCF_000296735.1 Chrysochloris asiatica
TATATGATGTTGTGAAGTGCTGTTGAGTCAATTCCAACTCATAATGACCCTATATAGGGTTTTAAAGGAGCGTCTGGTGAGCTTGAACCTCAGACTTGAATCTCAGACCTTGCTATTAAAATTGACCTTTTGGTCCAGAGTACTAATCCAGAACACTACACCAATAAGTGTGGGTGTGTGCAGATAGATAGATAGATATACATTTCATATAGCCAAAATGCAAGGAATCCTCGTATGGAGCTGTAGGATAAGAATTGGACTGCTAACTGCAAAATCTGAGGTTCAAATCCACTAGACACCCTTTGAAAACCCTGTATAGGAACCAACACGAAGGCACTTAAAAACAACAACAATGTATATGCAAAGATGGTGAGACTTTGGCTCACTTACTTTGGACACGTTATCAAGAAAGACCTATCATTAGAAAAAGACATAATGTTTGATAAAGTAGAGGATCAAAGAAAAGGAGGGAAACCTCAATGGCGTGGATTGACACAAAAGTCACAATAATGGACTCAAATATACAAATGTTTGTGAAAAAGACACAGGACCAGCAATATGTCAGTCTTCCATTTTCCTTCTGTTACACGGCAACTAACAACAATAAATACTATATATAAACACATACAGAATCCTGGTGTGGTGCTATGCATTACTGTGCTTGACTGCAACATAGTTTGAACCACAAGGCTGATGGTTCATGCGCAGCAGCCGCTCCTCAGAAACCCTATATAGGATTGCTATGAGTTGGAACCATCTCAAAGATACTTAACAACAATAACAACGTATACATGTATACTAGAAGATTCTTAAAGGCAAAGCAACTTGTCCCACTCATTTTTATACTCCACATTTAGTATAGCATCTGACATCCAACAAGCCTATACTGAAATAAACAGAACTATGTCAAAACTGAATGGAGCCCTGAGGGTGCAGTGGTTAAGCACTTGTCTGTTAACCAAACTGTTAGGGGTTCAAGCCTACCAGTATTTCCATAAGGGAAAAGATCAGACAATTTGCTCCCATAAAAATTATTGTTGTTGTTAAGTGCCATCAAGTTGGTTCCATCCTATAGCAACCTTGTATAGGGTTTCCGAGAAGTAGCTAAGGAGCTTGAATTGACAAACTTGTAGTTCAAACCGACCTTGGAGTCCAGCACGTTAGCCCACAGTGCCATACTGGGACTCCTATAAAGATTGTTGCTGTTGTTAGGTGCCATCGAGTCGGTACTGGCCCATAGCGACTTATGCACAGAACGAAACACTGCCGGATCTTGGGCCAACGTCACTACTGTTGCCACGCTTGAGTCCATCGATGCTGCCACTTGACCAAGCCATCTCGTTGGAGGTGGGGGAGGGGGGGCAGGGGCAATCCATCTGGTTGGGGGTCTTCCTCTTTTTCTCTGCCCCTCCACCTTACCGAACATATCCTTCTCCAGTGACTGTTCCTTCCTGACAATATGTCCGAAGTATGAGGGACAAAGTTTGGCCATCTTGGCCTCCAAGGAGCACTCTAATTACACACTAGGAAATCCTATGGGTAAACTGTAGTCTGTCATGTAGGGTCACTACTTCAGAACTGACTCTACAGAGTATAACAATAACAATAATATGGCAAAACTGAAAGAGTTTCATGAGAAAAAGGTAGAATAAATACCAAAAGATGAAAGATTTTTCCAAGCAAATTAAAGATATTAAGCTGTAACAGGAGAATTTTATAAGAAACAAAGCTACAAACGGCACAGATTTCATCAACCTCCATTCTCACCAATTACTATGTAAATACTACTGATTTTCAAATAACTTCCTTTATAAGCTAAATTTAGTTGATTTTTGCTTTTAGTAATGACAAGAATTACTCTGACAAAATACACTTTAATTCTCATTCCTCGTTAACTACTACATACTAATTTTTTAGTGAAAAATTCTCATCTTTAATATGACTTGAAAATGTTTCACTTATAAATGGAAATCTGTGGCTTCCATTTTCAAACTCTCAAACCTCATGATTACATTCAGTGTTTTTAAAGGAATCTTAATTTTAACTTTGTTAATTAAAATTTGTGAATCAGCTTGGGAGAATTTTCACTAGAATATATATTAAATTCAGAAAGACATTATTTAGAGAACATATGTAATTGCCATTAAACATGTTTTGAATGCATGAACTGCTATTTTATACAGTTTTCCAAACATGAAATTATGAACAAGACATTTTTATTTTAAAAGTAATAAGAATCTCAAAATGAATAGGGATATTTTATGTTTCTTTGTCCAAGGCAAATGATGTTCTTTCTACCACTTGTCAGTCAATGTGTCATTTTGTGATACCTTATATGTTGTTGTGATGCTAGAAGCTATGCCACCAGTATTTCAGATACCATGGTGGATGAAGGTCATCAGAGCTTCGAGAATAAAATAGACAAGGAAGAAGGACCTGGCAATCTACTTCTGAAAAAAACTGGCCAGTGAAAACCTTATGAAGAACAGTAGGAAATTCACTGATAATAGTATCAGAAAATGAGTCCCTCAGGTTGTAAGGCACTCAAAATAAGACTGGTGAAGAACTGCCTCCTCAAAGGGGAGTCATCCTCAATGATGTGATGAAGTGAGGCCTTTGGGACTTTCATTGGTTAAGGTGGTACAGCTTAAAATGAGAAGAATGAGCTGTAAAAACCCATTAATAACCACAATGTGCAATGTGAGAAGTATAAACCAAGGACAATTGGAAATCATAAAAAATGAAATGGAGTGCATAAAAATCAATAGCATAAGTCTTAGTGAGCTGAAATGGACAGGTATTGGCAATTTTGAGTCAGTCAAACATATTGTTTACTATGGTTGTTGTTGTTGTTAAGTGCCATCGAGTCAATTCTGACTCATAGCAACCCTGAATAGGGTTTCCAAGGAGCAGCTGGTGAGATTGAACCACGGACCTTGCAGTTCAAATGGCTTTGCAGTCTGGAGCATTAACCCATAGTGCCACACCAGGACTTACTATGGTAGTCATGTAAACTTGAAGAAAAATGGTACAAAATTCATCATCAAAAGAACATTTCACTAACTGTCCTGAAGTACAATGCTGTTAGTGATAGGATAATATCCATATCACTACAAGGAAGGCTCCAGCACTCTCCTGTCAGTTTGTCATACTGTGGTGACTTGCCTATTGCTGTGATTCAGGAGACTATACTACCAGTATTTGAAACACCAGCAGGGTCACCTGTAGTGGGCAGGTTTCAGCTCAGCTTCCAGGTATGACAACTAAGAAGGAGAGAATGACTATTTCTGATTACTGAGTCACTGAACACCTTGTGAATAGCAGTGGAACACTATCAGATATCACCAGAATATTGAATAATGTTTCATTCATTACTCAATATTCTGGAGAATATTGTCAGATGTAATAATGGAAGGTGAGTCCCTCAGGTAGGAATGTACTC
>NW_006408626.1:9750992-9759834 GCF_000296735.1 Chrysochloris asiatica
GTTGAAGAATTCTACCAAATTCTTCAGGCTGAAATTGACCAGATATGCAATAAAAATTTATTGATAATCACTGGTACTTGGAATACAAAGGTTGGAAACAAAGAGGAAGGATCAGTAGTTGGAAATATGGCCTTGGTGATAGAAATGATATTGGAGATTGCATGATAGAATTTTGCAAGGACAATGACGTCTTCATTGTAAATGCCTGCTTTAACCAAAAGACATGGTTAAAGTCTTGGGATAAAGATGAGGCTTTGTACTTCTACAAGTACTTAAAACCTCAGAAACCTTATATAGGGTCATGATGAGTTGGTACTGACTGAACAGCACTTGACAACAACAATATACACATGTACCTCACCATATGGATTGCAGAGAAATCAAATTGACTACATTTGTGCAAAGAACCAGTGGAAGAGCCTTATATCATCAGACAGAAAAAAAAAAAAAAAAAAAAAAAGCCAGGGGCAGACTGTGGAATAGACCATTAAATGCTCATATGGAAGTTCAGGATGAAGCTGAAGAAACTTAAAACAAGACCATGAGAGCCAAAATATGACCTTGAACATATCTTATCTGAATTTAGAGATGATCTGAAGAACAGTTTTGATACATTAGACACTAGAGACTGAAGACCAGAAGGGTTATGGGATGATATCAAGAACTACACACAGGAAGAAAGCAAAAAGTCATTAAGAAGCCAAAAAAGAAGGAAAAGACGAAAATGGATTTCAGAAAAGACTCTAAAACTTGCTTTCCAGGGTCAAGATGCTAAAGCAAATGGAAGACATGAGAAAATGTAAGAGATCAGCTCGAGAATACAAAGTCAAACATTATAACAAAATGTGCAAAGACCTGGAGTTAGAAAACCAAAAAGGAAGAATACTCTCAGCATTTCTCAAGCTGAGGGAACTAAAGAAAAAAATCAAGCCTCAACTTGAAATATTGAAGAATTCTATGGCCAAAATGTTGAATGATGCAGAAAGCATCAAAATAAGATGGAAGAAATACACGGAGTCACTGTACCAAAAAGAAACGGTTGGTGTTCAATCATTTCATGAGGCAGCATATGATCAAGAGCCAATGCTATTGAAGAAAGAAATCCAAAGTGCATTGAAGACACTGGCAAAGAACAAGGCTCTGGGATTTGATCAAATACAAATTGAAAATTTTCAACAAACTGATGAAGCACTTGAGGCACTCATTCCTCTATGCCAAGATATTTGGAAGACAACTACCTGAAAAAACTGACTGGAAGAAATTCATATTCCAAAGAGAGGTGACCTAATGGGAGGCAAAAATCATCAGACAATATCATTAATATCATATGCAAGTAAAATATTACTAAAGATAAGCTGCTACTGAACATTGACAGAGAACTGGTAAAGGTTCAAGCCTGATTCAGATGAGAATAAGAAACAAGGGATATCATAACTTAGGTCAGATGAATCTTGGCTGAAAGCAGAGAATACCAGAGAGATGTTTACCTGTCCTTTATTGACTATGCAAAGGCTTTTCATTGTGTGAATCATGACAAGTTATGGACAACATTGTGGAGAAAGATTATTCTAGAACACTTAATTGTGCTCATGAGGATGCTGTACACAGACCAAGAGGCAGTTGTCCAAACAGAACAAGGGAACACTGAAAGCTTTAAAATTAGGAAAGGTGTATGCCAAGGTTGTATCCTTTCACCATTTATTCAATCTGTATGCTACGTACATAATCTGAAAAGCTTGATGTCATGAAGAATAACTCGACATCAAGATTGGAGGAAAATTCATTAAAAGTCTATGATATGCAGATGATATAACCTTGCTTACTAAAAGTGAAGAGGACTTAACATAGTTACTGATAAAGATCAACAATCACAACCTTCAGTATGCATTGCACCTCAATGTGAAGAAAACAAAATTCCTTAACACTAGACCAATAAATAACATCAAGATATATGGAGAAGAGACTGAAGTTGTCAAATACTTCATTTTGCTTGGATTCACCATCAACACTCAGGGAAGCACCTGACTCAAACCATGGTATTTTCAATACCCTCATACGCATGTGAGAGTTAAACAGTGAATAAGGAAGACCATAGACAAATTGGTACATTTGAATTATGGTTGGAGGAGAATATTAAAAGTACCATGGACTGCCAGAAGAACAAACAAATATGTGTCAGTAGAAATACAGAATGCTCTTTGGAAATCAGGATGGCTAGACTTTGTCTTTCATACTTCAGACATACTATCAGGAGAGACCAGTCCCTGGAGAAGGATGTCATGTTTGGTAAAATGGAGGGTCGGACAAAAAAAGTAAGACCCCCCCCCACCCATGAAATAGATTGGCATAGTAGCATCAGCAATGCACTCAAACATAGCAACCATTGTGAGGTTGGTGAAGGACCATCAGTGTTTCATCCTAGTTTTCATATGGTTGATTTGAATCGGTACGAACTTGATGGCACATAACAACTTCAGTAAATCAGGAAAGTCAGTCAAGGCAACTACTATTCAGCTTTTTACATGAACCACTAATGCCAATGATAAAGAAACTGATGATTTTTACCAACATTTGCATTCTGAAATTAATCAAACAACTATCAAGATACAGTGATAATTACTAGTGATTGGAATGTGAAAGTTGGAAGCAAAGATGATGGATCAGTAGTTGGAAAATACGGCCTTGGGACATGATCACATGACAAACTTTAGCAAAGCCAACAACTTATATTTAATATTGATATTTTTTCTCAACAACAAAAATAATGTCTATACATACGATGTCACCATATGGAATATCCAAGAGTCAAATCAACTACATCTGTTGAAAGAGATGATGAAAAAGCTCAACATCATCAGTCAGAACTAGATCAATGACTTACTGCAGAACAGACCATCAACTGCTTATAAAAGAAACTTCAAGTTGAAGCTGAAAAGCACATCCATGAGAGACAAACATGACCTTATTAGGTATATAGCAATGGAATTCAAAGACCATCTCAAGAACAAATGCATTAAACACTACTGACCAAAGAGTACGCAAGTTGTGGGATGATATCAAAGACATCATACATGACGAAAGTAAAAGGCATTAAAAAAATGATTATCAGAAGAGACAGAAGCTTGCCCTTGAATGTAGAGTAGCTAAAGCAAAGGGAATAAATGATTACATTTTAAAAAGCTAAACAGAAGATTTCAAAGAGTAGCATGAGAAAACAAAGAAAAGTATTACAATGAAATACCAAAGACCTGGAGTTAGAAAACCAAAAGTGATGAACATGCTCAGTATTCCTCAAGGTGAAAGACCTGAAGAAAAAATTTAAGTCTTAATTTGCAGTACTTAAAGATTATATAGGCAACATATTGAATAAAGCAGAAAGTGCCAAAAGTAGATATAAGGAAAACAGAATAACTGTACCAAAAAGAATTGGTCAATGTTCAACCATTTCATTAGGTAGCATATGATAACAAACTGATGGAAGGAAGTCTAAGCTGCATAAAAGATACTGGCAAAAAACAAAGCTACCGGCATTAACAATCTAAACTAAGATATTTAAAGATATGATACTGGAAGCACTCACTCATCTAGGTCAAAAAAGTTGGAAGAAAGCATTTCGCCAAGCAAATGCTATAGAACCATATTTGAACATATTTCAAAGAAAGCTGATGTAACAGATTGTAGAAATTATCAAACAATATCATTAATATCATAAACAAGTAGCATTTTTCTGGAGATAAAAAATGGTGGCAGCAGTGCATTGACAGGGAACTACCAGAAATTCAAGATGGATTAGGAAGAGGGTGTGGAATGACAGCTACCACTGATGTCAAATACATTTTGTCTTAAAGTAGACAGTACCAAAAGGTATTTGTTTATCTGAATTTTATTGACTATGCAAAGCATTCAAGTGTGTGGATCAGAATAAAATACAGATAACGTTACTAAGAATAAGAATTACAGGACACTTTAATGTACTCATGAATAACTTGTACAATGACCAGGAAACATTTATTTAAAAAGTACAAGGGAATACCGCATGCATTAAAATCAAGGAAGTTGTACATCGGCATTTTAAAATCCCATCAAACTTGCAAACTGTATGCTGAGCATATAATCAGAGAAGCTAGACTATATGAAGAAGAAGGCAGCATCCGGTTTGGAGGGAGACTCATTAACAACCTGTAATATGTAGATGATACAACCTTACTTGCTAAAAGAAGAGGACTTGAAGCACTTGCTGACGAAGATCAAAGACTTCAGACTTATCTTCCGATAATAGTCTTAGGGCACATCAGGACCAAATGACAAAATCTAGTCCACAAAGACAATGTTCTACATTTTACTTGGATGAGCAGCCACTGAGTCCTTATAAGTTTGTGAATGGAATTCTTAGATGCAATTATTGATCTCTCCCCATCCAGAGCAAAGGGAAGTGAAGAAAATCAAAGACGCATGGAACCAGTTAGTCAAAAGGACTAATAAACCTCAGTCTATACTATGCTGAGACTTGAAGAACTAGATAGTGCTTGGCTACTATTACCAACTTTTCTGAACAGGATCATGATAAAAGGTCCTAGATAAAATGGGAGAAAAATATGAAAAAAACTCAAAATGATGAAAAATGACCAAGAACTGGTGGAACTCACAAAAATATGTCCCCTAGACACCCTTAAAGCTTGGAACTGAATTAACAGTGGGGGCTAAACTTTCCATCAAATAATACACAAGTCTGGTGTGGTGCTGCAGGATAGTGCACTGGATCGCAAGGGCAGTTTGAACCACAAAGTTGTCGTTCAAACCTACCAGCTGTTCCTCAGAAACCCTATACAGTGTCACTCTTCATTGTATCCAATTTGATGGTACTTAACAACAAATATTGCAACAATGGGCTCAAACATAGCAATGATTGTAAGAATGTCAAAGAATCATGCAATAGGAGATAATTAATATGCATTGGTCTTCAAATAGTCCTCTGAAATAATTATTATCCCTATTTTACATAGCTGGAATTTCAGGTTTGAGATGTCTAAGAAACATGAAAAAAAAAATTACACTACTAACTGGAAGTCCTATCAGAATTTAGTTACAACTTTCTCTTAACTCTGAAGTCTATGCCCTTTCCCTTTGAACCAAACTGACAAATGATTCTGTTAGGAAAAATAAAGTTCTATATAGAAAATTATAGGCCAATGAAACCTAGGAGGTATTTTCATCTCACCTACCCATTGAAGGTAACAATTTTTGAAAATAAACACAAATATGGAAAGGGGATAATAAGTGGTTATATAAATGACTTTTCCTGTGCGTTTTTTAAGAGAAACAGTTGGTTCTAAAGACTTGGAATGCATTGCATTATAAACAGCAATCGATGCCTGTGATATAAACGTAGACTAAGATGGTTGGCAAGAGAAAACCAAAATGATTTAAAACTCATGTTTGAGGAGAAATTACAATTCCATTTGATGAAAGCAAATATATATATGAGGGTAAGTCAAAAAGTACTGTTACAAAATCATGGAAATTTTTTACTAAACAAAAATAACAAAATGTGATGTTATTATTTCTCAACATGTCTTCCTTGTGTCTATACACATCTGAAGGCATTGTTTCCATCTCTCTGGTCTCCCCACCCCAAATAATTTTGTGCTGTTTGATTTATACCAGGTAAAATTGACAGCTTTGGCTTCCTCAAATAATGAACATCATCTTCCTTTGAAATGTTCTTTGAGTTTGGGGAAGAAAAAGAAGTCTGAAGAGGCAAGATCAAGGCTGAGAGGTAGATGGGGTAAGTTTTCCCTTCACAATCCTGATTAGACAGCCCTTGCTATCCTCAAAAAGCAAATAGGTGGTGCATTGATGTGATGGAAAAACATTCCTCAGCACAACTTCCCTGGCTTTTTTTCCCACCCATTCAGTTATCCATTTTCTTAAATTTTCTTCTAATAAGCCCCATGACTGTCCTACGTCCTTTGAGAAAATATATTAAGAAACCCAAAAAAACCGTCACAATAATCTTCTGAGCTGACCACTCTGCCTTGAATTTAACTGGCCCAGCAGATCCCTTAGAAGTCACTGTTTTGATTGGACCTTTTTTCTGAAGAAAGCTTAGGAGACTAAGACAAATTTATAACATAATGCATTCATCCAGTGATCACAGATATGTTTAAACATATTTTGTATGGAATAAACTCATGCCTGTATGAACGGAAACCCTAGTAGCAATATTCTTTTACTTATCCCTGTATAACAACAACAAAGGGCAACACTGTGTTAATAACCTATTCATTATTATGAAAAATCAGATTCCAAAAAATAATTTGGTCCTCAGGTTTGATAAAATAATAGATATTATAAACAATCTTTGTTTTTTTCCAGCACACAATTTAACAATCTTGAAATTTTAAAAGAGAAAAATATTACAAATGTAAGTTTTAATCTCTTCATCTTTTATCAACCCTTACCAAACTTCCCTAACCGACACTCATACAAGTATACACACATACACACATTCACTAGTTCTCTCTACAGACAAATCTTGTTCTCCCAAGGCCTTGTTTCCTTAAGCACACAGAGCAATGTCAGTGTGCACAGCTGTTCAATAAATGCTGACTGAATGAATGAAAATAAATGACAGAGAAAGTGGAACTATTCAATTCCTGTTTAGCTGTATCAAGGAGAACGATCTTCACACTGGAAAAGGTATAATAAACATGGTTAAGAGTTAACTGAAATTTAAGGTATATGGGAGATGGTAGGAGCACCTAGCTATCTTACATGAATGATTTCAACTCTTCAGTCCCTGACAAATTCTGACCCAGAGTTTTGTCATGAAGTACAGACATGATCACTGGCTTGCCAGAAAATTGAGATTGGAAAATAAATCCTAATTCTCAAAAAGGATAAATCTGCAGAGAATGGAGACAATCATGTAATCTCTAGTAAATTTTTGAATACTTTCTTTAAACATGATTATTAAATAGATGACTTGTGAACTCATAAAAAGAAGCACTGATTACCAAAAGCTGTCATAAATCCACTGAGACATCATACCAGATTTTAATTTTCTTATTAAATTACTAGTCTGGAAATATATGGACACATCAAAATTATAATAGTGATAGTCAACATTCATTGACTACTTATGTCAACCATTGAGTATTCTCTCATTTAATATTCACAATAATACTATCAGGAAGAATAGTACTGCAATTTAAAAGCTAAGGAAACTGAAGCATATGGAGATGAAGTAACCTGTCTAAAGTGATTAGATTAGTCAATTGTGTGAGCAAGGTTTGAAATCCATAACGCTCTTCTTCCAAGGGCCTTGTTCTTTTAACCATTATGTGCACTTCCTCTTACAAGGTATCTACAAAAACACTTGATAAAGTTTTTCATTCTTGTGGAAAAGATGGAGAGCAGTGGCTACATGACCTTTCAATAAGGTAACTTCAAAGTTGGCTGAATATGTTCCAAAGACTATGACTGATTGGATTCCTGTTGCGGCGCTGGAGGATCAGCACTGGCCTGTGAACCACAAGTCATTGGTTGTTGTTAAGTGCTGTAAAGTTGGTTCAGACTCACAGGGTTCCTAAACAGGATTTCCAGGAGCAGCTGGTAGGTTCAAAGTTGTTCCTGGAAACCTTATACAGGGTTGCTATGAGTCAGAACGAACTCAACAACACTTAAAAACAACCAATGACTGATTAGTAGATCTTCATCAGTATTAAATAAATATCATTTCTAGCATGTCTCTTTATCTTTTAAATTCATTATTTCATGAAATTTTTAAAGACTTCCTGTTATATAGAGAAGCAAACAATCAGTGAACTAGATTAAGATACAATAGACCTAAAAATAACAAATTTTCAGATAGCATAAATCTTGGAGTTATAGTTTATAGAAGACTGAAATAGCCATTTCAAAGGATCTAAAACATTTTAAGGGAAAGCTTGTGCTTACATATCAAAACATAAAAGCTATAAATGTAAGGTCGTGTCTGTAAGTTATAAAAAATCTATTTTGAAATATAGGATGAAAAACAGTAACATGCCATACTAAAACTACTAAATTGGTGGACATTCCCATAGGAGCATTGCTGGAGGGCATTTTAGAACATTTTATTAAAGGTTTTAAATGTGTCTATTCTTTGACCAAGCAATCGTATTTCTAGGAATTCTTTAATAATAATAAAAAAATAATAATATATAAAAACAGTCAGCTTATTTACTTAGTATTGCTGCTGTTGCTTGCAGTCAAGTCATTTCCTACTCATAGCAACCCTGTGTAAGGTTCCCAAGGAGTGGGTTTGAACCACCGATCTTCTGGTTAACAGTACAATGTTTATCTTACAGTACCACAACAGGGTTCCTATTTATTTATTAAAACCAAATTTAAAATAACCAAAATATCCCAAGAAGGGATGAGTTGAAACAAATACCAGAATCAATAAATAACATGGCATCTATATAGAGGAATCCTGGTATGGCACTACAGCATAAGCACTGGATAGCTAATTGCAAGGTCAGTGGTTCAAATACACCAGTCACTTCTTGGAAACCTTATACATGGTCTCTGTGAGTCAGAACAGACTCAACAGCACTTGACAACAACAAGAAATAAAGAGGAATATTTTTAAATCATTTTAAATGCCTCTAGATACTAGGGCTTGACATGGAAAGATAGTTAAACTAAAGAATCCTTATGAATGTCATGCAAACTAGGATATCAAGTTTGTTTAAAAAAAAAAAGGTGAAAGAGAGATGAAAGAAAAGGAGGAAGAAAAGAAGACAGGGACTTATAAATAAATTAAAATGACATTCACTAAGAATTTTTCCTTTCCTAT
>NW_006408626.1:9761295-9769041 GCF_000296735.1 Chrysochloris asiatica
ATTACAACTAATAGGGACCTTTGCTGTTATTGTTGTTGTTGCTGTTAAGTGCTGTCAAGTTGCTTCCAACTCATTGCAACCCTGAATAGGTTTTCTGAGAAGTGTATGGTGATTATGAATTGCCAACATTGCAGTTAGCAGTCCAGTGGTTATCCTACAGTACCACACCAGAACTCCATAGGGACAGTTGTTGTTGTTGTTAAGTGCCACTGAGTTGATTCCAACTCATAGCAACCCTGTATAGAGTTTCTAAGGAGTGGCTGGTAAGTTCGAACTGCTGAACTAGTGGCTTTAAAATACAGGCACACACCTGAATGAGGCAAATGAGAGCGCTACTGTCCTTCATTTATTTGTTGTTGTTGTGTACCATGGAGTCGGTTCTGACTCATAGCGACTCTCTACAGGGCTTCCAAGGCTGTAAATCTTCACGGGAGCAGAACGCCTCATCTTTCTCCTGCGGAGCAGCTGGTAGTTTCGAACTGCTGACCCTGAAGATAGCAGCCTGATTCGAAGACCCTGTCTAAAGACTTGTGTTTGCTTCTGGGTATCACATTTCCATTGAAGATTATCCAAAGTACAAATAAGAGGATAAAATCTCAGATACAATTTATGAAGAATAGTCAAAAGAAAAAAATATTTTGTGGGGGTTCAGTGTTTATCTCTTTTTTTCACTGACTCTCCACTTTACCACGCATGATGTTCTTCTCAGGAACTGGTCTCCCCTGATACATCCAAAGTATGAAAAACAAAGTCTGGTTCACTTGGCTTCTAAGAAATAGTCTGGTTGCACTTCTTCACACTCAGATTTGTTTGTTCTTCTGTCAGTCCATGGTACCTTTAAAATTCTTCTCCAACCCTCAAGCTGGTATTATTCAGTCCCTAGATCTATGTCTTACCATAGACAGATCTTTTTGAGTTTTCTCATTGTAGCTAAATGAACAGAACTAATTATCTTGGGAATGTAATCAAGTCCCTATCCATGAGAGTATCCAGGCATCCAGGATAATCATTTAGCCCTGGTTGGCACTGTGGGTTAATGCGATGGACTGCAAAGACATTTGAACCTCAAGGTTGGCAGTTCAAGCTCACCAGCTGCTCCTTAGAAACCCTATACAGGGCCACTATAGGTTGGAATTGACTCGATGGCACCTAATAACAACAAGAAGGTTAATACAGAGGAGGACTCAAAGATCACAGGGAGATGGAATAATTAACCAGTACTATATTTTTTCCTGGTGTGGCGCTGTAGGGTAAGTACTGGATTGGACTGTGAACCACAAGGTTGGTGGTTCAAACCCACCAGTTGCTCCCTGGAAACTCTATACAGGGTTGCTATGAGTCAGAACTGGCTCAAGGGCACTTAACAACAATATAATATTTCTAAAATAAACAGTCTCTGATTTTTGTCTTAATGGTGAAAAATTCCCTTTACTATCATAAAATAGCCATAATTTCATGAGGGTTCCTCTTATGGACTTTGCTTTACAATTTATAATTTCCGGAATTTTCATTCTACTGTAATCGATTTTAACTCTCCTGAATTAAAATACAAGTATAATATACAAATATATATGAATATGGAGTCCTGGTGTGATGCTGTAGGATAAGCACTTAACCATAAGGTCAGTTTTAATCACAAGGTCAATGGTTCAAACTCATCATCCACTCCTCAGAAACCCTATACAGGGTCACTATGAGTCAGAATTGACTACATGGCACTTAAAAACAACAACAATATATGAATATAAATTATTTTATCCCCTTCTTTTTACACAAAGGGAATCTTATTACATGTATTCATATTCTTCATGTTTGTTTTTTCATATATCAATAAATCTTAGAAAGCTTTTAAAATGTATTTAGACAGCTTCCTCAGCATCACTTTTTAGAGCTGCATAGTATTCCATATATAGAAGCACTAGAGAAACAAATAAATCTGTCTTAGAAGAAGTACATCCAGAAGGTTCCTTAGAAGCAAAGCTGGCAAGACTTCATGTCTTGTACTTTGGACATATTTTTAGCAGAGTCATGCCTGACGAAGGATATCATGCTTGGTAAAGTGAAAGGCCAGCAAAAAGAGGAAGACCCTCAAAGAGACGGACTGACACAGTGGCAGCAACAAATAGCTCAAACCTAACAACTGTGAGGATGGCACAGGACCAGGCAGTGTGTCCTTGGTTGGTGCACACAGTCACTATGAAATGGTATTGACTGGACAGCACCTAACAACAAAGAAAGTCAATTGGGACTCTGAATCCATCTAGAGACTCCTCAGAAGAAAGGTGGCAAACTTCTAAAAAATCAGCATTAAAAACTATACTGAGCACATTTCTCCTCGGACACACAGGGGACCACCATGAGTGAGGCTAATGGATGGCTGGTAGTGGTGGTGGTTATGTGTTGTGGAGTCGGTTCTGACTCATAATGACCCTGTATAGGGTTTCTGATCTTGTAAATAGATACGGGAGCAGGAAGCCTCATCTTTCTCCTATGGAACCACTGATAGTTTCAAATTGCTGACCTTGAGATAAGCAGCCCAACAGGTAACCACTACACTATCAGAGTTCCTTAATGGATGGGTAGTCATATGGTTTCTGATCTTTGGTATTATAGTGTTGTAACATAAACTCTTATAATTATATCATGTCTCACATATGTGAATATACCTATAGAAACAGAACTTTTGAGTCAACATGTGCATGTTTGTTGTTGTTGTTAAGTCAGTTGTGACTCATATGGACGCTGTATATGGTTTCCAAGGAGCAGTTGGTGAGTTTGAATGGCTGACCTTGTGGTTCGCAACCCAGTGCAGATTCTATAACACCAAACCAGAAGTCTTTGCTACAATGGTGTTGTAACATATAATCTTATAATTATATCATGCCTCACATATGTGAACATACCTATAGAAAAAGAACTGTAAACAAGTGCATGCTGTTGTTAAGTACTGTCAAGTTGGTTCCAACCCACAGCCACAGGGCATCTGGTAAGCTTGAACCACCTACCTTGTGGCTCAAACTGACTTTGCAGTTCAGCGTATTAACCCACAGCACCACATCAGGATTCCAAACAAGTGCATGGATATTAACAAAGTATTCTTTCAAGAACTGATATCATTTTATACTGCCACCAGCAACATATGGTAGGAGAAAGATGAGGCTTTTCTGCTCCCACAAAGGCTTATAGCCTCAGAAATCTTATATAGGGTAACTATGAGTCACAGCTGACTCTACGGCACTTAACATCAACTTAACAAAATAACATATGAGCCCTTGAACTACCTCAGCTCAACAATGCAGAGTTCCAGTGTTTTATCCTAACCAATGTTCATCTCAAAAAGCCTCACATTCTAAGATAGAATATATAAACCATGTATAAAAAGTACATTAAAAGGCACTGCATCCATTAACATAAGAGAGTGCAGACGGTGGACAATATACTAAAAGCATCATTGAGAATTATGACTTCACCAAAGGGCTGTGAAAGAAAATGAAGAAAATGATAGCAGGAACATTAAAATGCAGAACTGTATGTTTACAAATAGATGCACAGATGTGCTGTTGTTAAGTGTTGTTGAGTTGGTTCTGACTCATAACCCTATATAAGGGTTTCCAAGGAGCACCTGGTGAGTTTGAATCACTGACCTTGCGATTCAAATTTATCTTTTGGTCCAGTGCTTATACTACAGCACTATACCAGGACTCCATACACAGATATGCTGTGTATGAAATGCAACTCCATTAATAAAAACCCCTCAAACCCAACTTTTCCAGAGTTGGTAATAAAATGTAAGTCTCTATATGTGGCAGGTCATCTGGACCTTAAATATTACTAGTTTCCTAATATTAAATGCTCACTTTGGGAATTCTACCAGCTTTGTTTGATATACCATCTAGCTAGGTCACAACAGACATACTCTAGGAAAACAAAAATGTGCTATGCTTCCCTTGATTTTTTCCTTGATTCCCTCAGCACAAATGAAAGGAGACCACCAAACAGCATGTGATGCACAATAATTTAAATGAATTGCAACAACTACTGCTTGTTCCCAAAATGCACTTTCCCCTTCTTTCATAGTAATATTTTTGGCTGAATAAATGGCCACTGAAATTGAGACTGCATTTTCCAGTTTCCTTTGAAATTTTGGGACAAACTTCTCACCAATAGAATGAAAAAAATCTTGATTAAAAGGAAATTGCTATTGGTGCCTTTAACTCTTGTACTCCTTCTAGTGTCTTCCTCTGCCTTCAATTTATATTGGTCCCTTCTTATTACATACTTCCTTCTTCAACCAAGTTAAAATGTGTTTACACCCTACTTAGTGATTCATCCCCACATCCCTGGAAACTATCAAAGAATGTCTCATTTTTTGTGAAATCCTTCTATTGAATTTTAATAATACCAGTGGTCTCATACAATATTTTCATTTTGTGATTGACTTCTTTCACTCCAAATGTATCCACATTATGACATGTTTTACAAATTTATCATTATTATTTAATGTTGCATAGCATTTTATTATGTGTGTGTACCTTAGTTTGTTTATCTTCCATTGGAAATTTGGGGAGTTTATGGAGTCCTGGTGTTGCACTGTGAGTTAATACACTGGACTGCAAAGTCAATTTGAACCACAAGGTCAGTAGTTCAAATTCACCAGCAGCTCCTTGGAAACTCTATACAGGGTCGCTAGAAGTTGGAACTGACTCAATGGCACTTAATAACAACAACAACAATCTTCTTGCTAATGTGCAAAGAGCTGTGGTGAACGTGGGTGTTCCTGAATATATTCATGCCATGATCTTATTACTCTAAGATATATACCTAGTACAAGGAACTCTGGTAGTGAAGTGGGTTACACATTGGGCTGCTAATAGCAAGGTCAGCAGTTCAAATCCACTGCTCCATGGGAGAAAGAAGACACTTTCTGCTCCTCTAAAGATCTGTAGCTTCAGAGACCCTATAAAGGGTTGGTTTGAGTTGGAACCTACTCAAGGACACACAACAATGCATACATCTAGTACAGGCATGCATACACCCAATACTGGGATTGCTGGATTATATGGTATTGCTATTTCCAACTTTTTAAGGAAGCACCCTATCATTTGTCATAGCGGTTGCACCCTTTTAAAGTCCCACCAATAGTGGATAAGGACCCTAGTCTCTCCACATGGAAAGAGCCCTATGGCACCATAAGATAAGCACTGGATTGATAACTGAAAGGTCTGTGGTTAAACCACACCAGTCACACTTTGGAAATCCTATACAGGGTTGCTATGAGTTGGAAGCGACTCAACGACACTTAGCAACAACATACATTTTAGAAGTTTGTCTAATACGTTGTTGTCAAAATTATTTTCTGAGCATGTGGGTTCTCTTTTTACTCTTCTGGTGAAATCTCTGGACACACACATGAATCTAAATTTTAGGAAGTCCCCATCATGTAGTTTGTGTTCTACTGTTAGTGCTTTTTACTTAAACAGTTTATTTATGCCATGTACTAGGGCCCCTATGTTTGTCCCTATTTTTTCCTTTGAAGATCATTATTATTTACACGGTCCTGAAATAGTAGTAGTCTACAAGTGGTTGTATAAATAGACACGTATGCTCAACAAGTGTGGGAAGGAAAATGGGACTAGACCTACCAATATATATAATTTTGACAGAAGTAATTTCTACATATGTATTCACCCATGCTGTAAATATATCCATAAATATTATTGAACACACAAGGAACAAAATTATGAAAATGACTTAGCCATAACGAAAAACCTTGAGGGAATGATTTACTGGGCTTGGGGCCTCAGGACCATAGCCTCAGGAAACGCCTTTGTGGCAAGATCTACAAAGGCAATGTTCTAAATCCTACTTTGGTGAGTAGCAAAAGGCCTTAAAAGCTTGTGAATAGCCATGTAAGTTGCAGCTATTGGTCTCTCCACATCTGGAGCAAAGACATATGAAGAGAATTGAAAACTCATGGAAACACTTATTCCAATGGACCACAAGAATCTCGAGTTCCATGACCCTGATATAAAAAAGACCTAGATGGTGCTTATTTATCACTAACAAACTGCTCTGAAGGGGATCACAACAGAAGATCCTGTGCAGAGAGGGAGAAAAATGTGAAACAAACTCAAAACCATAAAAAGGGCTAAGCTTACTTGTCAGATAGGGACTGGCCTAATTCCTGAGACCACGGCCCTTGTAGCTGTTACGTTAAATGTCTTTGAGTCAGCTCTGACTCATAGAGGCCCCGTATAGAATTTTTGAGGCTCTAAATCTTTCCAGGAGCAGAAAGCTTCATCTTTCTCTCTCAGAGCAGAAGGTGGGCCCAAACCACCAACTTTGTGATTCACAGTCCAGTGCTTATCTTACAGAGCCACTGGGGTCCCTGGTTCTCTGTGCTACCTTGCTATTGTTTCTTTTGTTAAGTACCCTCAAGTTGGTTCTGACTCATAGTGACCCTATATAAGGTTTTCAAGGAACAATTCATAAACAACCTGCAATATGCAGATGATAAAATTTTGCTCAAAGTGAAGAGGACTTAAAATACTTTCTGATGAAAATCAAAGACAATAGCCTTTGGTATGGGTTGCATCTCAATGTAAAGAAAACAAATATCCTCAACACTAGACCAGTAAACAACATCCACATAAATGGAGAAAAGATTGAAGTTGTCAAAGACTTCATACAGAAACTCATATATTCATATATACATATATATATATACAACTAAAGAGATTTATACCAATCTCTTTAATACAGGACTCCGGGTGTGGTGCTGTATGATCAGCAATGGGATGCGAACCACAGGATCAGCAGATCAAACCCACCAGCTGCTCCTCAGAAACCCTGTACATAGTCGATATGGGTCACAACCGTCTTAATAGCATTTAAAACAACTTCAATACAAGGATTCTTCAAGAAAATGTTTTATTACACATAAAAACAAGCTTTAAATGAAGAAATGTTTTATTTTACAATATAATGAATACTCACATTACATATATTTTTAAAATTCCTGATATCATTTAATAATTAAAATGATGTTGCCAAGTGTCACTAAGTCGGTTCCAACTCATAGTAACCCTGAATAGAGTTTCTGAGGAGTGACTGGTGGGTTTGAACCACTGACCTGTAGGTTATCTGACAGCACCACTCGAGACACTCCTAAAGTATTGTTACTGAAGTACAACACCAAGGTTTCTAAAGCCTTTATATTTAAATCATCTGCTTTTAAAGATGGTAAAATGCTTTTAAAAAATGGTTACTAACACTTTTCTATTCTGAATGCCTTTATTCTCCTTATTATAGAAAGGAAAAGTAGAAGTCCACAATATCTTAACTAACAACTCAATTTCATTCAAATTTTCACCTGAAGGATATACCATAGTAGGATATCTTAAAGGTCTTTTATCTATGTGAAAATAACAAACATTTCATCCAATAAATCTCAGCTGTCTGGTCCTGTAAAGATCTACTGTATGTTAATCACCCAACTTTTATCTTGTCAAAATCAAACATTTTATTAGTTTTAGCCAACTTTATTCATTAAATTCCTAGAGTAATTGTTATGTTAGTTAAAATGGACTGTTAAGAGCAGTTATCAAATGAAAACTTAATTACAACTTTGTTCTTTAAAAAAAAAAAAAAATTGCTTGAAGCTTACAAATGATAAAAGCCCCCTCCCAAAATGATACTATGTGTCCTAAATTACAATAAGTAAAATTTTTTAATTGGGAAAATATA
>NW_006408626.1:9769169-9781387 GCF_000296735.1 Chrysochloris asiatica
TGGAACCAGCCCCCACCCTAGAGAAGGTAAGGCCCAAATCAAGAAAATAAGAATGGTTCAAATCAAGAAATACTGCTCTAGAAATATTAGAGTTCTTTGGAATTCCTTATTTTCCCTTCCAATAACTGCATCCATTTCCTACTTTCCAAATATACCTTGTAACATCTAGTGACTACTTTATATTCATTTATTTACTTCCTTTGCATTCTTCAATCATTTTTAAATGTGCACTACAGAGAATACGCTAAATTGAAAATCTCAGCAAAACAAAACAAAAACAGAAAGTCATTAGAATATAGCATCAAATTTAGTATTCAGAATTTTCACAAAAAGCACTTCAGATATACTGTAAATCAGGTATTCTTCACTATGCCTAATAGCTTGTTCTCCTTCCAATTTGATGTCTATTTCTTCAAATAAAGAGTATAGAAAAAAAATTATATCAGCTTATGTAACCACCCTTCAATTTGATTCCCAGTCTTGTCAAGCTTGGGTATAAAGGTCCTTCTGAAGTAGATGCTACAGTTCATCATTCTTTTCTCAGTGTTCCAACACTGTTACTGTTTCCACCAAGTGGAAGCCTTTTTGCATATAAGGACAAAGCATCCTGAGCAGAGATAGTTGGGAACCAGAAGCAATCCTGCTGGTTCTTCCCCACAGGAGATAATGTGCTGTAATACAGATTCTGCATGACACTCTGCAGGATCTCACAAAATCTGCAAATCCATCCCTACAGACCCAGCAACAAAACTGTATTTTCTTAACTGTCTTCTCTGTACAATCATTTGTTTTATGTAGCATTCTTCTAAAGAAGGTGATTTACTGTGCGAGTTATCTAAGGGTGGGCAATTACTTTTACTTTAAACCCTGCGTGCTCTCATGGCTGATTAAAGCCCAGAGATATATAGACTACTTTCAAGAGGCTTTCTAATAATATGACAGAACACTGACAATGAAGTTAATGGGATTACTACATTATCATTTTTAAAACTGAAGTCAATCAATTAAATATAACAAATGATTTTTTTTTTTTAATTTTGTAGGACCTTTCCCTATTCTAAGGAGTATTAGCAAAGTGTATTAAACATTGAGTGCTAATTGCAAGGTCTGTGGTCAAAGCCACCAGATACTCCTTGAAAGAAAGATGAGGCTGTCTGTTCCTATAAAGATTTACAGTCTTGTAAACCCTATGGAGTAGATTTACTCTGTCCTTTAGGAGTCCTGATGTGGTGCCATAGAATAAGCACTGGACTTCACGGTCAGTTAGAAGTGCAAGGTCGGAGGTTCAAACCCACCAGCCACTCTTCAGAAGCCCTATATACAGGGTTACTAGAAGTCTGAACCTATTCAACGTAGGAGTCTTGGTATGGTTCTGTGAGATGAGCACTGGACTTCTAATCACAAGGTCAGTAGTTCAAACCCACCAGCCATTACTGGGAAACCTTATAAGCATCACTATGCGATGGAGCTCATGCAATGGCACTTAACAACAACAACACAGGTTTGCTATCAACAGCAGTGAGTTTGATTTGGTTTGGGCTCCCTATTCTCATTTTGTGATCTGAATTTTCATGTCTTACCAAACTTTATTGCTGGCTAGTTTTTGTATGGAGTCCTGATATGGAGCTGTAGGATCAGCACTAGACTGCTGAGTACAAGGTTCCTTGGAAACTCTATACAGAGTCACTGTATGTCAGAACCTATTCAATGCCACTTAACAACAACAACAACAACAGTATTTGTCCAAACTGTCCTTTCACCTTTCTCTATTTTCATTTCAATTACGTGCTATGAGACAGAGATTAACTGTTGACAACTGATTCCTAACATACACTTGTGAGTAGAATATTTACCCTTAGTAGTTGCAAAATCCTTCAAAAAGCAATACAAAAGCAACTTTAAATAATAATTGATTACAGTGATGTAACCACTGTCTTTTTAAATGGAAATAAAATCTGAATACATACAATTTGCTTTCACAAACATAATAATATTATAGTTATAGTTTCTGTTCTCTATGTTTTTCATTGTTGTTGTTAAAGTTGGTTTAATAATAGAGTACTTCTCAAACCATTTAACAAATATTTATCAGGATACTATGGACTTTGTATCATCAATACAAAGAACAAGACAAAAAGAAAAGTTTAGGGACAAAAATATAAACATACTATATAAACCAATGAAAAACTTATAAGGTAAAACAGGAAAATCTCCAGTATCATAGAAATGGGGAGAACAGTGTTTCCATACAATAAGTACAAGACTGAGAAACACAAAGTCTGCAATTCGAGCCTGCCAGCTACTCCACAAATGAAAGACGAGGCTTTCTACTCCTGAAAAGATTTTAAAAGCCTCAGAAATCCCATGCAGGGTCACTGTGAGTTGGAACCAACTCAAATGCACTTAAAAATAACAACAATTATATAATAACATATATATAAAAAACCCAATGTTCTAAAAAACCAAAGACAGCTCTGGATTCAAAACCGAAAAAGCTAGGATCATTTAGGGAAGTCAAAAAGTATTGCTGTAAAATCATAGAGACCTTTATTAAAGAAAAATATCAAAATGTGAAGCTATTGTTGAACATACCTTCCATGCAGGGTCTATGCATTGTTAAGGTAGTATTTCCATCTCTATGGCATGATGCTGTAGGATAACCCACCATTCACTCCTTGGAAACAGTATCCAGGGTCCCTATGAGTTGGAACCACTTCTATCTACAACACTTAACAATCCTTCCCTGAAGAATTCTGCACCTTTGATTTGCATTAAAATGGTAGTTTTGATATCCTCAAGGGACTCAAATTATGTTCCTTAAAAAAAAAAATTCTTTGAGTTTAGGGAACAAAAAATAATCCTGAAGGGACAAGATCTGGGATGTAGGTCATCACTCTGTCTTGAATTTAACTGGTCTAGTACATCCCCTCGGAAGTTACCATTCTGATTACACCTACTTTTTGAGGTTATCCAATGAAACTAAAATCAGTATACTGACTGAAAGAACATATCTGCACCCATCCACTGATCACAGAGAGATGTTTAAACATGCTTTATTTGAAATAATCTCTAACATATATAAGCTGGATCCCTACTAGCAATACTTTTTCTTACGCTTGTACTTATTCCTTTATGGAAATAGTAACATTTATGAAAAAATATTTAAGAGAAAAATATTTTACAATAAAAATGAACTTCTCTTATTTAAAAGTGAAAATATGAGAAAGCTAGTATCTTTATCAGGTCTTACATATAAAGCAATAATATTAAGTAAATATAATAAAAATCAGGCATATTTTTGCAATGAAAGCCAACAGAAAAATAAACATGTAACAAATTCCTATAATGATCAAAGTTGAAAAGAACACACAGCTTCTTTTTCTAATGCAAGTAACTGTTTATGTGAAACTCATGAAAAATTTAAATAATTGACAAGCTGTTTATCCTTTAAAGAATAAATAAATCAATTAAAATAACATACAAATATTCCAAGAACAATAATCTCCAACAGAAGAGGAGAGAAAAAAGGGGAGGAGGAGAATGGTTATCTTAGAATTTTCCTAAAGTATATAAAGGAACTATAGTATAAAAATTCCAAAGTTATCAAAAAGTATCTTGTTAAGTAAAAATGCAGACCTTAGTTTATAACCACGTTTGTTACTCTTTCTAGAAATAATGTCAACATTAAATTATTTCACAGACTTATTTTCAAACTAAATTATAAAGTTAAGAAAATGAGTATCTACTGAAGAAAGAAAAAGAAAGCTTACCAAACAAATATTTATTATTTTGAATAGTAATCTGCCTTGCACAAAGTGGTGGTAATGGTGGTTATAAGCCGTGGAGTCGGTTCTGACTCATGGCAACCCTGTATAGGGTTTCTGAGGCTATAACTCTTTATGACAGCAGAAAGTCTCATCTTTCTCCAGCAGAACGGCTAGTAGTTTTGAACTGCTGACCTTGAGGTTAGCAGCCTGACTCATAACCACTATGCTACCAGAGCTAGAATTTTTTTTCCAGTGTGAATAAAAAGATTACAAACCAGGAGGAAAATTCCACATAGCCTATTTAGAGGGCTAAAGATCAAGCATATTGCTCAATAATCTTGTCCAGAACACTATTCCTCTTTACCTACAAAGTGATAAATTTTATTGAAAGGAATATAATGATTAAACTCAGATATGACCCATATAGCCAATAGAACGTTTATAATATAATACTGAGAAACTGTTGTTGTACTCTTGAGATCAATAAAAAATAAATTACACCTAAAAATCAATACTTAATTCATGCAGCCATCAGTATTAACATTGGCATAAAATGCTTCATTTTGCATACAACTGAAGTAAAATGCTTTATACTAGAAAACAAACTGTACAGTGAGTGAGCAGTATTTCATTTTCTACAATCTATTTAACATCTTTGCATATATTCTCTCAAAGCATATTTATGGCTCAAGCTGCATAAGGACCTCCTGTTGAGGTTCTTCATAACTTAATGAAAACAACTATATATGCTTATACTTTGTCTTTGTACAATTACAATACATTCGTCATAGCTAAAATTAAGCTGTTATACCAATAATATAGAACAAGTTTTTTAGATTGCAAAGAATAGGGAAGGAAAAGTTCTAGGAATTGACAAGTATGTAACTAGAGAGAGAAAGGGAAGAAAAGGAAATTTAATCATAAGAAAAAAATGTTTTCAATACATTTACTCAATTAAAGAGGAAAGTTTCAAAAAAATTTTGTTAATTTAAAGATTTGGTATTTACACAAACATATTAAATGTCCAACAACAGGGCAACACTTTGGTTCATTATGGTCCCTTCAAATTATGTACAATCATCAAAATTTTTATTTATAGAATTTTTAATATCTAAAATTATGTAGGAACTAACATTATGCTTTCCCAACTACATTGGAAAAACAAAACTAGAATATCAAACTTTCTATTATGATTTCAAAAACATAAGGAAAAAATAGAAAAGACCAGAAAAATAAAGGACACACTATTAACCCAACTTTGAGTAGTTATAATATAGGTGATGTTTTTCTATTTCTTTGCATATATCTAGACATTCCAATAGTCTTCAATGACTATTGTTTTGATCATTAGGAAAAACATTGTTTTAAACATAAAAGGTTTCTTTTTCAAATAATATAGCTGATAATGTGAAATTAACAGAGTAATGCACTACTATTTGTAAATAGCTACATTTTTCCATCAGACGACACAATAAAGTCTTAAATGTTAAGTGCTATTGAATCGGATCCAATGCACTGTGATCCTATATAGGATTTCCAAGGAGTAGCTGGTGGGTTTGAATCACTGACCTTTCGGTTAGCAGTTCAGTACTTATCCTACAGTGCCACACCAATACATCATCTAAATCACTTGGACTATTTTTACCTAAAGTTTTTCAAAAGGGAATAAATGCCAAATCTTTCATTTCCCTCACACTGTTTGCCTTTTATGCATGAATAGAAAAGTTAACCAAACACAAAAGTGATAGTCTGATCTTTGAATTCTTTCTTTTCCTGATTCAAGAGAAAAACACATTTAGGTTTTATTTAATATGAAAGGAAAAAGAAAAAAAAAATCATTCTCAGTATACTTTAGTGTGGTGGCTATTTAGGATAAGTACAGGGCTTGGAACCAAGGTAAGGAGGTTGGAGCCCACCAGCTGTTCCACAGGACAAAGACTCATGAGGCTTTCTGCCCCCACAAAGATTTACAGCCTCAGAAAACCCTGTATCAGCTCCCTATGAGTCATAATCAACTCGGCAGAATTTAACAACAAGCTTTATTCTGTGTGCTTGATTCCATGTGCCATGACTCATCATAATGTAGTCTTATTTGTTGGTGATTACATATATAGGTTTTATTGAGGGGTAGTGGTGAAGATTATGTGCCTTGGAGTCAGTTACGACTCATAGCAACCCTGTTAGGGTTTCTGAAGCTGTAAATCTTTATGGAAACAAAAAACCTCATCTTTGTCCTGCATGATGACTGGTAGTTTTGAACTGCTGACTGTGAGATTAGCAGAGTGACTTGTAACCACTATGCTACCAGATCTCCTTTTATTGAGAGGCAAAGGGAGAAAATTGTTTTTAGTTTTGTTTTGTTTTTATTTTACATTAGTAGCTGCATTTGTGCTCCTATAAAGTCAAATCATCTGTAAGCTTGTTTCATTTGTAATCCTAGTAATGTTTCCAGTGTTGCACTAGCATGTGAAGGCAACGTTCCAAAAAATTAAATAAAATTTTCACATCACTTCATAATTATAGAGCACCTACAATATAACACATAGGCAGTTTTGAAAACATGAACAAAAGGCAAGATTGCTGTCATTTGGAGCTCTGATACTACTTTGTAAAGCTTCTGTTGAATCCCGTTTCCAAAGACAGCATCCAAGAGAAGAAACTGGCTTTGAAATTTACAATGGTACATTTCATTCAATGATCCTAAAGTGCTTTAAAAAATGTAATTCCTATTTTACCGGTAAAAGACTCAGCAATTCTATAATTGGACTAAGATTCCTGATTGCATCCAGTATTCCTTTATAAAGTCACTGTCCATCTCATGTTCTGTCCATGCAAATGGAAGTTAGTACCACTGACCCTGAGAATGCCAAGCAAATAAATATAGAGTTAAGCTTCATTTTCATTTTCTTTTACCGACTATGCCATCATCGTCTAATCTGGCATATTTTCCATTTAAAAACACACTGGGTATCTCTTTAATCCCAGTCATCTAGCCCCTTGCATTGCCCAGTCTTCTGTAACACACCTCACTTGACCCCTGTCTCCCTAAACAGCACTGCATGTTATGGATGAATATCTCCTACACTTTTGGACTTTATAGACAAGTAAAGTTAAAAATGAAAATAAGCATTACAAAGTTTTTCTTTGTTAATAATGTAAGAATTGCTGTTGTTGTTAAGAGCAGTCCTGTCAGTTCCAACCCATAGCGACCACGTACAGGGTTTCAGAAGAGAAACTGGTGTGTCTGAACTGCCGGCTCTGTGGTTTGCAGTCTGCTGCTGATCCTACAGCACCACAACAGAAGTCCAATGTAAGAGAAATAACGAGATAATTTCAGAATAAAGGACAGTGGGAAACTTAATGAATAGTCCTTATGTTCTCATTTTACTAAAAAAAAATAGTGAAAACTTCCCAAAGTACTTATAAACCTTGCCACAGAACCATTCCTTGCTTGTTAGCAACACAAGATTTATTTGAAAAAATTACATCGAACATCTGCACATCTATATAGAAAAAGAAAAAGGAAAATCATTACTTAAACAATTTTTTGTTTACGTATCTTTATAACAATACAGAGATTTGGAGCTAACAGCAGCGACATGGATTATAAATCACAATAGCAGTTTCTACTCCCAACTTGACCTCATATAAGTTTAATCTATGTGAATCTGAACAGATCATTTAATACATCTTTTTTTATAATAGAGAAAGACTAGACTATGAGATCTTTTGTAGTAATATATTTCTAAGAATATAAGAACTATGTCCTTCAAAGGACATGATTAATGTAAAACTGGTGTTGACTTTTGTCATCTTACTTAACTTTAATTATTATAATATGACATTGTTTTATCTTTCCAAGGATATGATTCAGCTTATAATTAAGGACACATAAAATAAAGCTGTTACAACAAATAGTTAATGTTCTAAAAATATTCACTTTTCTTTCATATTTACCTACCTCATTTCCACATGTACATGTTCAATATTAATAGAGGAAGAAACAAAGAAAGGACTGCAAATTGATTGAAATAGGCACAATAAACTCTTGAAAAACAAAAATGCTAAAAAATGTTAAAAGTTTTTGCTATAGAATAAAGTCTGTATCATCTCTCTAACATATGAGATAAAATAGAAATCAAATAATCTCGGGAAAAAATTGCTTGATGAATTTAATATGTTTTTAATTTAACATGATTTTATTAATTTAAATTAAAACAAAACAATATTTTACATTTATTTTATTAATTTTTGTTTAATTTTGCACACCCATGACCTCTTTGAGAACCAAACAAAGGTCCATCTTGTTCTTCATTTCTCCCAGCAAACAATATAGCTGCTCAGTATTTATTGAATTTAACTTGACTATATTCTAGACCAAAATAACCATTAGTTATCTCTATCATAATGAAATCCCCAAATTATCTGTCCATAGATCATATTTCAGACCATACATCTGAATTATTTATTTTGGACAATAAAATGACCAAGCTGATGTAATCTATTTCTCTATTTTTCCCTTATACTACCACTACTTTGCAGTCTTAGTGTCACAGATGTGTTCTGAGTGACCCAAGAATTGAGCATAGAACTAGCAGATTGCATTCCTGAAACCTACATATGACCCACTTGTAATAATTTTCAACTCTACTCATTCTATTATACCTCATCCTAACATATTGACTCTCTCATTTTCTGACATTTCAATTTATGACAACCATAAAAGAGCTACTATCCAAATAATCTTCACTTCAATGATGTACATCTAGCAGTAATAAATTTTCAGATGTGAGACAAGAGTAACACTGGCTCTGATAGCTAAGGTTACTTGTGAACCTGGCTGGGCCATGGTTCTTAATGGTTTGGCAGTTATGTAATGATGTCATTTTTGTAATGGTACAGTCATTCACCATTTTATGATCTGATGTGATCATCCTTCATTTTCATGGAACACTGAGTTCTGTATAAAAACCTGGTCTTTGGAACCTAACTGGATGATAAGTGAGGAATGGATGTATTGATCGTCACATACTCCCTTCTGCTTGGTGCCATTTTCTTGATGCAATACTTGAACATCAGTCATACTCTCAAACTTCCTACTTCTTTACCCACAAAGTTTTCATTGTCTTCTTACTGCAAGTATTTCTGAGTACTACCCAGAAACAGAATTTCCTCTGTATAACACCTCACTCCTTCCTGTACCCCAACTTTCTTAATTTAGATGTACACCTCACTTATAAATTTATAAATAAGCCTGTCTATCTAGATAAAACCTGATCCTGTAAGGTATTTTCAGACAATTTCAGGTAAAGTACATGCCCACTTCCAATCAATTAATCTATTGTTTCTTTTAAGGATATCAACTTTGCATTCGTATCAAATGACAAAGTGAAGTTGCATCTTCAACCACAAATCCTATCTGCTGTTAGTGTAAGCAACTTCTGTGTGCCTGGCAATGAGAAGTATATGTGTCTATGAGGTTATAATCTACTTGAGGAAGTTCATCTTCACTCAATGGGAGATGGGTGGTATCGAGTAGTTTTGACTAAGATTGGTACATTACAGGGGATTATAGGGTACTCATCTTCTGTCATGAAGATTAATTCATTTAATAAGCACACTCTTGGCACTGCATCTGAAGCTAGACTAGTAAAGAGACAGACATTAAATGACATGACATTTGACAACGTGAAAAATAGAACATGGGGGGGAGGGGAATGATATAATTAAACTAAAAGTAAAGGCAGCCACCAGGACAGTGCTGTTTCATGGTAGAATTCTCACCTTCTGTGCAGGACATTCAGCTTCAATTCCAGGCCAATATACCTCAAGTTCAGGTACCATTCATTTATCAGTGTTGCTATTATACTGAACAACTTTAAGTGGACTTTTTAAACTAAGGCAGCTAAGGAAAAATGTCCTGGCAATCTGCTTTCAAAATACCAGCCAACAAAAACCCTATGGATTACAATGGTCCAATCCTACTGTACGTAGAAGTTGACAAGAGTTAGGTCTCAACTAACATCGCCTAACAACAACAAAAAATATACATATGGTCATTTGACCATTTGTACAAGGGAATATAAGACTGCAATGGATGGAGTGGCTGGCTCTAAGGTCAAGGAGATGGGCTAGGCTAGATTATAAAGAAAATATGTTATTTTAACTAAATCCTGCTAGATATATAAATATCGGTCATTTAGTAAGGGGCAGAAGACTTTCCAGGTGTAGAGAGCTATATCCAAGGTAATTCATGGAGAAATTCCATTACTTCGTAATTCTAGTATTTTTCACAAACTTTTTGAAGCACCCTCATATGTCCAAAGATAAACTGAGAAAAAAAAAGTGGCCAATAAGTGTAATCACTTGTGGACAAAGAACATAAAAATTGTTTGAGGTGAGGAATAGGGGATGAGATTTAAAAATATGTTTAGAGTATAGGACAGCAGATGAGGCTGGAGTTCTGAATGTAGTCCAGATGACAACAGAACCTCCTTGGTGGACTTGAAAGAGGCAGTGAGGACCACCAGAAATTTGTGGGTGCAGTAACAGTATCAAATAAGGAGATATTAGACAACTGCTGACAGATGGTGACTAGTAAAGTCTCAAGTTTTTCATCCTCAAGAAGACCCTTCCCATGAACTTGGATAATTATACTATCGTATCTCACTCCCTGTCCCTTCCTTGAGTTTGACAAAGACCAGAGAACAAAAGTGGTTTAGTAAATGATAAGGAAATATTGACTAAATGATGAAAAGCATGAGTAAAGAAAAGAAAAACAATAACTATTATTAGGTGTTAAACAATGAACTAAGGGCTTGACATATATTGTCAGATTTAGCCTCAAGACAGTTATTTTAGGTAGACAAATCATATGCATTTTAGAGATGAGAAAATAAAGGCCAAGCAAGCTGTTCATAATCACACAGTAATAAGACTTTGAGGTGATAAACTGGAAAGTCCAGATTTGAGGTGATAAACTGGGAAGTCCAGATTTTACTAACTCCAAAACATATATGTAGGATAATATAGTTTCCCTATATGTCAGTCACATTAACTAATTCTTATAACAACCCTTACATGGTGAAATATTATTATTATTATTTGTTGTTGTTGTTAAATATTGTCAAGTCACTTATGACTCAAAGTGACCTTGTATAGGATTTCCAAGGAGCAGTTGGTGAGTTTGAACCATCAACATCTCAGTTCAAACAGACCTTGTGGTCCAGTACTTATCCTACAATGTCACATCAGAACTCCAAATAATCATTTGCATCACTTTATAAATAAGAAAATGAGCATTCTGAAGGTAGTTATATTGAAATGAAAGTGAACATTCTGAACATAAGTAAGTGGATTAAGGAAGATATGAGGTGCAAGAGAAAGATAAAGTAGATGTCCTAGCAAGATATAGAAATGCTTAATATTGAGCTACTGAAATAGACACCAAACTGACATAAACCTTCCTTAATCTCTACACTATCCTTAACAACAGCATTAGTGAACACTGTTTTATTTCTATGCTATATTTATCTTTATAATGAAGGATTAGCTGTTGAGACAAAATGTGTATCGTGAAAAGATAAAGGTTTCTTTTTCATTACCCACCACTCAAAATACGTCAGCCAAAAATGAGAAATGGAGTAATGCCTCTAAATAATCAGTATCAGAGTTATAGACTAGTATAATGGCAATTCCATTTTTATCAAACATTAATTTATAGGTTTTGTAACTATTTTGTCCAGAACACAATGTGGTAGACTTTATCATAAAAAATGCTTAGAGGAATTCAACTTGGATACATACTAAGAAATGTCTAAATTATCATATAAATACTTCAATTATATAGTTTTCTGTTTGCTTAAAAACTGAATTATTGGTAACAATAATATGAAACATCATATGATTAGATTTTTATATTTGATACTAAACAAATAAGTAGCTGCCATATATATATGACATATACCTAGCAGAAGAGAAATTGAGAGCTATTTCCGCCATTCAAGGGAAGAATTGGTGATGTTAACTTATATGAACCTCACTAATGTCACTAATATTAGCAACAAATTAAGCCCAAAATACTAGCAGAACCTATAGCAACATCCCCAAAATAAGTATGATTCAGAGGTTAAAGATAAATGGCAGCATGTTATGGTACCCTTAGTACAAGTTGAAAGTGGTCACCCTTTCTCTGTGAATGTACATCATTTCCATTTTTATTACTTCAAAAAAAATTAAGATTAAATATCATTAAAGTGAATTTAGTTTTCATTCTGAATGATATTATGGACTATAGAAGAAATTTAACATCATTTTCAACGAGTAAGATAGAATACAATATATTTGAGAAGATGAACATGTTCATTCTCTGCCTTGTCCATCCCATACACAAATGCATAATTAATAAAGCAAATAAAGATCTATATATGCTATTGTTGTTAAGTGCCATTC
>NW_006408626.1:9781487-9783316 GCF_000296735.1 Chrysochloris asiatica
CTTTCAGTTCAAACTACTTTGTAGTCTGGCACATTAACCCACAGCACCACACCAGGACTCTGATAGGTATATATGCATATATATATATATGTGTGTGTGTGTAGATATATATATATATTTTTTTTTTTTTTTACTTTGTGGGAAATAGATAAGAATAATAATAAAGAGGAAAATGATCTAGTACTAATATTTAAATATCATTAAAAAAAACACAAATAATAAGAACATTCGGATAACAGTAAAAACTGAGAAGCAGAAATCCTTTGTTTATTCTGATAACCAGAAAAAATATGGAAATGTGCTAACAGAAAAGCAGCTGCTACTATTACAGCTAAAAGAAAAATCAACAAACCTCTAAATTAGACTTCAATATTTTACTTGTACAGCTGAATACCAGAGGGAAGGTAGTAACTTCATGTATTCAAAGTATCTCATGAGCTACTACAATTTTTTACAAGGTGTAGTTTATTTTTTAAAGCAATTTCACATTAACAGAAAAAAAATGAGCAAATAATAAAGAGTTCCAATATACCCTCTTGTCCCACCACACAGAAACAAAATGCCCCCTATTATGAACATCTTACATTAGTCTGGCCACTTGTTACAACTGATAAACCAATATTGATACATTATTACTAACAGGAAGATACATGGATGTTTGGTTACTTTGAAGCTTCAAAAATATCTCTCCGTTTTTCTCCTTTTTCTCTTTTAAATTTTGTTTGGGAACCACATTAAAGAGACATATTACTCATACAGACAGTTGAGACCACATAGCACTAGGTTCCTATTTTCAAGCATATGCACGTCCAACTTTCCAAAACAAAGATTCTAGATGATGAATTAGAACTCAAACTTTACAAGCTCATTTCACAGGTAATTAAAATTCTACTGTATCTGTCATGCATCGCTAACATCTATGATATGTTCTGTGAACTAGTACCTTATATGATTTGGCCATTGCACAAACATCATACAGTCATGCACCACATAAGATCAGTTCAAGCAACCTCAGATTGTATATACAAGGGTAAGTCAAAAAGTATTGCTACTAAGGTTCTAGTTCATACATGCATTTGTTTTATTCCAAACCAAACATGTTTAAACTTGTCTCTATGGTCACTAGATGGTTGCAGACAAATTCTCTTAATAATACACTCACTTCTTAGTCTCATTAGGGTGCCTTCAAAAAAATGCTCAATCAAAACAGTAGCTTCTGAGGGGATCTGCTAGATGAGTTAAACTCAAAATAAAGAGGTCAGCTCACAAAGTTATGGCAACTATTTGTAGAGGATCTCAAACGGCAATTGCAATAGGTATTTTAGAAGGACACAGAACAATCATGGGGACTTATTAAGAATCTTTAAGAAAATTAAAATTGGTTAAAAAAATCCATTCCTATCATAGCAATGATTTGTAGCAACATTCACATGCATATAAACGACATATTGTATTAGGCAAATCTGCTGCACAAGACCTTTTTAAAGTGTTGAAAAGCATAGATGTCAGCTTGAGGACTAAGGTGCGCCTGACCCAAGCCATGGAGTTTTCAATAACCTCTTATGCATGCGAAAGCTGGACAGTGAATAAGGAAGACTGTAGAAGAATTGATGCTTTCAAGTTACCGTGTTGGGGGAGAATATTGAAAGTGCCATGGGCTGCCAAAAGAACCAACAGATCCATTTTGGAAAAAGTGCAGCCAGAGTGCTCCTTGGAGGCCAAGATGGCCAAACTACATCTCTCATACTTTGGACATATTGTCAGGAGGGACCAGTCACTGGAGAAGGATATCATTTTTGGTAAGGTGGAGAGTCAGAGAAAAAGAAGAC
>NW_006408626.1:9783966-9785283 GCF_000296735.1 Chrysochloris asiatica
AGTAAGTATGGTGAAAGAATACAACCCTGTCACACAGCTTTCCTAATTTTAAACCACTCAGTGTTCCTGTGTTCTGTTCGAACAACTACCTCTTGGTATATGTACAGGTTCTTCATAAGCACAATTAAGTTGTCCAGAATACTCATACTTCACAATGTTGTCCATAGCTTGTCATGATCCTCACAATCAAAAGCCTTTGCATAGTCAATAAAACACAGGTAAACATCTTTCTGGTATTCTCTGCTTTCAGCCAAGATCTACCTCATGTCAGCAATGATATCCCTTGTTCCACATCCTCTTTTAAATCCGGTTTGAACCTCTGGAACTTCTCTGTCAATGTATGATTGTAGCCGTTTCTGTATTACCTTTAGTAAAAATTTACTCGTATGGGATATTACCCTATAAGAATTTCATCATGAAGTCTTACACTATCCATCGTATACCACTGATCCTGCCCCTTCACACTTTTTGTCCTAAAATTCAACATTGAATAGAAACACAATTTTAGTTCCTTAAGATACCCAAACTGCCATTTTGATATGATGTAAATCAAAGAGCACAAAATTCTGAGGAGAAGTGTTAGAAAGATGGAAACACCACCTTCAGAAGCATATAGACCTGGATAGAATGTATGCTGAATAACAATTTGGTGTTGATGTTGTTAGGTGCCGTAGACTCATAGCGACCTTATGCAAAACATAACGAAATACTGCCTGGGCCTGCATAATCCTCACAACTGTTGTGAGGCTTGAGCCCATTACTGATGCCAGTGTGCTAGTTCATCTCCATGGGGGTCTTACTCTTTTTAGCTGACCCTTCACTTTACCAAGCATCATGTCCTTCTCCACGGACTGGTCCTTCCTGATAACATGATCAAAGTAAGAGCAACAAAAATCACACCATCCTTATTTCTAAGAAGAATTCTGGCTGTACTACTTCCAAGACAGACTTATTTGATCTTCCTGCAGTCCATGGTAATTTTAACATTCTTCCCAAACATCATAACTCAAATGCATCAATTCTTCTATGGTCTTCCTAATTCACTGAGCAACTTTCATATGCATATGAAGCTACTGAAAATGCCAAAGCTTAGATCAGGTGTTATCTTAGTTCTCAAGCTGACATCTTTGTTCTTTAACACTTTACAGAGGTCTTCTGCAGCAGATTTGCCTAGGGCAACACTGAGGAACAATAGTTTCACATATTGAAATTTTTTTCTAATATGGGTGTCTCTGATTTTGTAGCAATACTTTTTTATTTATCCTGACACATTCATGGTTCCATGACTCTGTGTATTCCTTCCATCTTTTCTTGATG
>NW_006408626.1:9788314-9790852 GCF_000296735.1 Chrysochloris asiatica
GGTATGTGGCTGTAGGATCAGCACTGGACTGCGAACAAGGTAGGAAGTTCAAACCCACCAGTTGCTCTTCAGAAATCCTATACTGGGTTGCTATGAGTTGGAATGGACTCCACGGCACATAACCACCACCACAACCACCACTCTGAGAAATCATTAGTCTTTCAGTTTCTAGGCTTTGGGACAAAAAGCTTAGAAGATGGTTAACTGCTAGTGCTCTATGATTCAAAGTAAGACTAACTTTAGAAAAGACTTTGTCCTGGGAACCAGGCACATACTGTAAAGTGAGCTTCCCAGAAAATCATTACTCATGCATTATACATTGTCCCATCCTAACAGGACACAGTTAGTAGTCTTAAGGCATTCTGGTAAGTTTCCCTCATAATAAGCAGTTATTTTGCTTGAAAATATATCTGGCTCCTATTTTTAAAGTTTTCTGGAACTCCAGTAAAATTAAATTTAGAGAAAAGGCCCAAAACTACAAGGTTCATAAGTTTGAGTCAATCAGCTTCACATCTCTCCATTACTTGAAAAGGTCAGATAAAGGACACTTTCTCACCTGAATACAATTATAATTTTCAAGCTGGTTTCTATGCCCAGCATTTCAAAATAGTGTTACAGTGCTCCAGAAGGTGTTTACTTTGGTTTGAGTACACTCAGAGAGTTCTGAAACCTAGGAAGAAATATGTTTCAGTTTGGTTCAAAAACCATAAATGCCCACCCCTCCTCCCCCGGGAGCTATCTAGAATATAAAGTGCTGCTTAGAACCAAGATGCTGCAAGAAGTTGTCAAATCACTGACAAGTGCATTAAATTAGAAAAAAAGGAGAGAAAAGGGAAGCGAGAGAGAGAGAAAAAAGGCCCACTGTTTACACAGTATGATTCATCTAAAAGTGCTTCTACTCTGTTTTTCCACAGAATGTGCAAAAGGATAAGGTACACTTAATCAGTACATGTAATCAATAGTCATAGAGTTGATTGTGCCTCATGGAGACCCCATGTGTATCATAGCAGAACTGTGCTCCACAGATTGATAGTATTGGAAGCAGATGCCAGTTCTCTCTTCCAAGGTTCGTCTAGATCAGGGGTGGGAAATGTCTGGTCTATGGGCCGGCCCATGAAATCCTTTGGTTTGGCTCTGCCAAGGCAACCACAGTTCCATCCATCACATTAGGGGTGATTTAATTAAATGTTTGACCACATACAGCAGATTAATATTTAAGTTAATAATTTTGTATGGCCTGTAAATGATGTTAGAAATTTTGGCAGAAAACCAGTTCCCCATCACTGCTCTAGATGGATTCAAACCTCCAATTTTATGGCTAGTGGCCAAGCATAACCATTTGCAGCATCAAAGGACTCCAAAATACATTTGTTGTTGTTGTTGTTAGGTGCCGTGGAGTCGGTTCTGACTCATAACGACCCTTAAAGGGTTTCCGAGACTGTAAATCTTTACAGGAACAGAAAGCCTCATCTTTCTCCTGCAGAACAGCTGGTAGTTTCAAACTGCTGACCTTGAGGTTCGTAGCCCAATTCGTAACCAGTACGCTACCAGAGCTCCTTGGGAATGCATTATTTGAGATTATTTTACCACTGGTGATAGCTATATTCACTGCATAGGAGTAAGAGCTCACAGTCTATATAGGTATAAATTTACCAATTCATCAGACTAGACCAATATAACAAAATCCTAAAACTGAAGAAGCTTAATAATAATTTTATACCATCTAGCTATAAATGAGGAAAATATTCTATACTATAGAAAGTATTCATACCTTATATAAAATAAAAGTAAGCCTAAAAATATGAATTACTCCTCTTCTGTTTTTAAGTTTCAGAGCACTTACAAAGTTTTGTTGACTATCTAAAAATTAACTTATTTACAATACATCCTTATGCATTAGTTACCATATCTTAGTAACTAAAACTGTGGTTGTTGTTGTTAATTGTCGTCGAGTTGGTTCCCACCCATGGCGACCCTGTATAGGGTTTCTGAGGAGCAGCTGGTGAGCTTGAACCACCGACCTTGCAGTTCAAACAGCTTTGCAGTCTGGTGCATTAACCCATAGCTCCACACTAATAAAGAGAGCATGAATTTCCATTATGATTAAAATATTACATTTTTTAAAAACTGAAGCTACATTCAATAACAAGTAGTTTGAGAAAAATCACACTGAGTTCAAAATACTGTTTCTGTGCAAGATAAATCATCTTTCTTATCTGAACTGCTCAGATCAAAATGTCAAAACAATTAAATTACAATTTTTGTCTGACATCAATATCCCATGTAACAGTACAAAGCAGACAACCCTGGTTTCAGGCATACTGCTTGTTTTTAACTGGCAAATAAATTGAGCAATGAATCAAATTTTGCTTAAGAAAACATGAGACACACTGCCAGATCACAGAGGTCAAGGAATTCATCAAGACTCACTTCCCATACACTGTATGTTTTTGGAGTAACAAGGATGTTTTAAAAATCTATTCCGTAGTGTGAGGGGGAAGGTAGAACCCCCACTGAATAGTTTTCATCTTGTCTAGA
>NW_006408626.1:9792199-9801732 GCF_000296735.1 Chrysochloris asiatica
GCCAGATCTCCCTTCTTCGTGACACCCACATTTCCTTGTCGAGGCTGGACCCTGACATAGGACCTCGACAGTAAACTACATATAAACATAAATTACATTAACTTTATAGTTATATATGTATGCTTATATCTATGTTTTACATGTATGTTATGCATCATATATGCAAGAGGACGGGGAAAGGCTATATTTTTACCTCAATTCTGCCACATTGCTATATCATCTATTTCTTTGAATGTGCCATGTAAAAAAACCATAAAATTATAGATACTTTTTAGCTCTTTTGTTGTTGTTAAGAGTAGTAGAGTGAGTTCTGACTCACTGTGACCCTGTATAAGGTTTCTAAGGAGCAGCTCATGGGTTTGAACTGCTGACCTTGCAGTTAGTAGTCTAGTTCTTATTCTGCAGTGCCACACTTGAACTACTTCCACACTTTTCAAGAAAAAACCGGAAGGTCAGAAAAGACAGGAGCACAAAAGTTGTTTTGGGACAGAACTAGAACTAGATTTCTGGGACCCTAATTCCACACCAGGATCCTAAGTCCTGGTATGGTGTGGTAGGATAAGCACTGGACTGCAAGGTCAGTTTGAAATTCAAGGTCAGTTTGAAATTCAAGGTCAGCACTTCAAACCCACAGCCACCTTGGAAACCCTTTACAGAGTCACTATGAGTCAGAACCAAGTCGATCGTACTTATCAACAACAACTCCTAATCACTTTCACCAATCATGTCAAATACTAAAGTGACACACAAACCAAACCTACTGTTGCTGAGTGGATTCTGACTCATAATAACTCTAAAGTACACAGTAGAATGGCTCTGTGGGGTTTCCAAGGCTGTAATCTTTACAAAAGGAGATCGATGGCATCATTTTCTGGCTAAGTGGCTGGGGGGTTCCACCTCAGACCTTTCAGTTTGCAGTTGAGCATTTAACTACCACACCGCCAAGGTTCTTCATGCCAGTAGAAATAATAGTAGGTTCCTAATGTAGCATTTTATATCTACTGACTTTTTAGGCAAAGTCTTCCGCTTTTAAAAATACATTAAGGCTTCATAAAAAAAAAAAAAAAAAAAAAAAAAAATGATGTTGTACCAGAAATTTCCACTCAGGCAAATTTGGATTTTATATACAATTCAACTATAATGCACATTCAAGATTAGACAGTATCTTAAAACCTTGACACTATAGTCAGAAGAGAAGACCTTACTTACATGGAAATTTTAGATTTATGAATTAATGCCCTTTTTCTCATTTGCTACAGTTATTGTGATATTTTTTCTTTGTAGCTAATGATAGTATAAAATTATGATTTAGGATGTAGATGCTGAAATAAAACTAAAATACTTACTGATGCAGATCAAAGACCACATCCTTCAGTATGGGTTGCACCCCAATATAAAGAAAACAAAAATCCTCACCAGTAGACCAATATATAACATAATGATAAAGTAAGAAAAGATTGAAGCTGTCAAAGACTTCATTTTGCTTGGCTCTACTATCAACACTCATGGCAACAGCAGTCAAGACATCAAATGATGTATGGCATTAGGCAAATCTGCTATACAAGACCTCTTAAAAGTGTTAAAGAGGAAAGATGTTGGTTTGAAGACTAAGGTGCAGCTGACTGAAGCCATGGTATTTTCAATAACCTCATACACATGTGAAAGTGGGATAATGAATAAGGAAGTCCATAGAAGAACAGATGCATTTGAATTATGATGTTGAAGAATAATATTTTTAAAACCACGAACTTCTAGAAGGATAAACAAATTATCTCTCATACTTTAGACATATTATCAGGAGGGACTAGTTCCTGAAGAAGGATACCATGCTAGGTAAACTGGAGGGTAAGCAAAAAAGTGAAAGACCCAGAACGAGATGGTTTGGCATTTTGGCAGCAGCAATGTGCTCAGACTTAACAGTGATTGTAAAGATGGTGCCAGGTCCTGCATAAAGTCACTATGAGTCTGAACCGATACTATGGTCAGTTGTGCTCGTGATGTGCTGTGGAGTTGGTTCTGACTCATAGCAACCCTGTTCAGGGTTTCCAAGGTACCGAAAAACAAAAATAATCTATGGTACCTAACAACAAAAACAAGCCTCCATGTCTTTATGACAGCAATGAGTCTCATTCTCTCCTTTGGATCATCTAGTGTTACTGAACAGTTGACCTTGCAGTTAGAAGTCCAACACCTAACCACCTAAACCACCAGAACTGTACCCTTTATAAAGCATTTATCAAATACATATGTATTTATGTATTTTCTTTCTCCTGTCTATACTAGAAATGGACTCCTCCTTGGTGCTGTAGGATCAGCACTGAACTGCGAACCACAGGGTCAGCAGTTCATACCCACCAGCTACCCCTTCAAAACTCTATATAGAGTCGCTAGGAGTCAGAACCAACTTAACAGTAACTACAAAATACTAGAAAAGACCATATGAGGACAGGAATCATGTCACCTGCATTATGGTATTAACACCCCCTGTTGTCAAGACTTCATACAGAATGCTGCTCATAATAAGAATTCAACAAACAAATGGTTCCAAATAATTGATGAACAGTCATCTCAAACAGATACGATTTCAACCTCTAACAAATCTCTTATCCAGTTTCTCAACATAGAAAAGTAGTGTTGTCAAATTACTAGCTTTCCCTATGGTCTTGTTGATCTTGTTATGTGTCCTTGAGTTGGTTCTGATTCATAGTGACACAGGACAAGGTTTCTGAGGAATAGCTGGTAGGTTTGAACTGCTGACCACGTGGTTAACAGTTCAGTTCTTTTCCTATAGCACCTAACCAGGACAACTATACTTGTTACAAATTCAGCTTTTTTTATATTATTTTCAAAATTCACTCTGATATGTATTCCTAACTAATGATCTCTCTGGGTTTACTACTACTTCTTCAAAAATTAGATTCACCACCAGCAACAATACTATCCTCCATTACATCACATGTTACTTAAAAAGTCAAGAGTCTCTTTGATGAAAATGGAAACATTCTTAGGAGTTTAGTGTGGTTATCCATATCACTGAAGGTGATATTCCATGTCCTTAACCTCTTTCTCATAGCCTTACTGGATCTCACTATATGATTTGACATACTTTATTTCTTCTTTCTCCCATAGCTAAATTGTATAATTCTATCAACTTCTTCAGTCAGAAACTGATGAAACATGCAATCAAGATATATTAATAGTTATTGGTGACTGGAGTGCAAAGTTTGGAAAAAGAGGAAGGATCAGTTGTTGGAAAATATGGTGTTGGTGATATAAACAATGCTGGAGATCATATGTTAGAATTTTGCAAGACCAATGACTTCTTCATTACAAATACGTTTTTTTTAAACATCATGAAAGATGGCTATACACAAGACCTCACCAGATTGAATACACAGAAATCAAACTGACTACATCTGTGGAAACAGACAGTGGAAAAGCTCGATATCATTAGTCAAAACAAGACCAGGGGCAGACTTTGGAACAATCAATTGCTCATATGCAAGTTCAGGCTGAAGCTGAAGAAGATTGAAACAAGTCCACAAGAGCCAAAATATGACCTTAAACATATCCTACTTGAATTGAGAGAACATCTCAAGAACAGATTTGTTGCATTAGACAATAATGACCAAAGACCGAAAGAGTTGTGTGATGACAAAAATAATTTCATACAGGAAGAAATCAATAGATCACTAAGAAGACAAAGAAGAAGGAAAAGACCAAAATGGATGTCAGAAGACTCTGAAACTTTAACTATGGTGTTGGAGGACAATACTAAAAGTACCATGTACTGCTAAAAGAACAAACAAATATGTGTTGGAAGTACAGCCAGAATGTTCCTTAGAAGTCAGAGTGGCCACACTTCATCTCTCTTACTTCAGACATATTATGTGGAGGGACCACTCTCTGGAGGACATCATGCTTTGTATAGTGGAGGTGAAGCCCTCCCCCCCCCCAAAAAAAAGGAAGACTGCCCATTGTGATGGATTGGCACAGTGACAGCAGCAATGGGCTCAGGCTTAACATGGATTGCGAGGATGGCGCAGGACTGGGCAGTGTGTCGTTCTGTTGTGTATAAGGTCAGTATGATTTGGTACTGACTCAACAGCATTGAAAAACAACAATCTCAGCTTTTGTTCTAAGGATTTTCCCAAGAAGAACTCAATGTTAAAATTCACTTTCTTATTTCCTCAACAAAACACAATTGCTTGCTCCAAGCAATTCTCAGAATCTCAAAGTATTCTTTCATCAAGTATCAAGGACCAAGTAGGGAAAAAAAATAATCTCTACTAATTTCTCATATAGAGTTCTGGTGTGGCTCTGTGGATTAATGCACTGAACAGCAAGATCATTTGAGTCACAAAGTCAGAGGTTAAAAATCACCTGTTGCTCCTCAGAAATCCTGTACAGGGTTGCTATGGGTCAGAATAGACGTGACAGCACTTAATAATGACAACAATTTCTAATACATTACAATGTGAGAAAACAGAAAACAAGCAATCCAAAAATCCTCATTACCTCCCTATATTTGTGCCCATACACTCTTCTGTCTTATTGACATGAATGATTAGAATCTTACCAACAGACAACCTCTCCAAAAATACACTAGATCCTATTCCCTCTTACCTACTCAAGAACATTGCTCCTTTCTCCTGCATCACCAATCATTCCATCTTACTGGTGCTTTTTCATTAGTACAGCAACATAACAAGGGTTTACCCATCTTTATATCTCATAGTGTGGCACAATAGGATAAACACTGGACTTCTAACTGCAGGTACACTGTTAAAACCCACAACCCTCTCCTTGGAAACCCTATACACCATTGCTATGAGTTGGAACCAACTTGACAGTACTAACAACAATATATCTCCATATCACATGGCCGTTCTCCTATTGCTCCATTACTTACTTTCCCTTTTCAAGAAAAGTTTTCAAGAATTAACCATCAAGGCCAGTGGTTCAAAACCACCAGCTTTTCCACAGAAGAAAGATAAGGATCTCTAGTTCCTTAAAGATCATGTTATTGTTAAGTGCTCTAGAGTTGGTTCCAATTCATAGCAACCCTGTATAGGGTTTCTGAGGAGCATCTAGTGGGTTTGAAATGCTGACCTTGAGATTCAAACCAACCTTGTACTTTATTCTATACCACCACACCAAGATCTACAGTCTTGGATACCCATAGGGTCTCTATGAGTTAGAATTAACTCAGTGGAAGTGAGTTTGGTTTAGTTTTTGGTCTATTATTCCAAACCCATTCCAAACAAGTTGTTGTCTCCAACACCCCATGAAAACTGCTATCATTTTTCTCATAACTCACTTACTATCTCATTTTCAGACTCCTCTACTGATTCCTCCTCATCTTTTAATGTTGGATTGCCCGTATGTTTAGGGCTTGATCATCCTCAATATTTTACCCTTACTTTGTTAAAGTATTCATCCACTGACTTCTTTGTTGATTCTTGAATGCAAACAAATGTAGGATCTTTGCACTTAAAATTCTTTCTGCATGTCAATAGAAAACTTTACAAAATGGAAGCACTTGTGTCAGACATAAGAATGATGGTATCAACATGTATTCCCAGAAAACAACAGTTCAGGACATGAACCATTTGGAAAGACGTGTCAAGATGTAAATGTTATTTCCAGATAAAAAGTGTGTTCATAATTACAATAATATATTGTTGTTGCTGTTCATAAGTGCCATTCAATCAGTTCCAACTCACAGAGACTTTATATACAACAGAATGAAGCAGTGCCTGGTCCTGCACCAACCTTATCATCAGTGTGATGCTTGAGGCCATTGTTGCTGCCACTGGGTTAATCCATTGAGGGTTTTCCTCATTTTTGCTGATCCTTCATTTTACTAAACAGATGTCCTTCTCTAGGGACTGGCTCTTCCTGATAACATATCAGAAGTCTCTAAGGTATATTCTTCCAGGGCCATTTGTTTGTGTTGATGAGTTGTGGTGTTGGATGAGAATATTAAAAGTACCATTGACTCCCAGAACAAACAAATCTGTGTTGGAAGTTCAGCCAGAATGCTCCTTAGAAGCCAGGATGGCCAAACTTCAACTCTTATACTTAGGATATGTTATTAGGAGGGAACTTCTTGGTAAAATGAAGGGTCAGTATAAAAGAAGAACACCCTCCAACAAGATGAGTTGATACAGAGGCAGCAACAATGGACCCAAGCATAACCATTTTGAGGTACAGGACTGAGCAATCTTTCATTCTGTTTTGCATAGGGTGGCTATGAATCAGAACCAACTCAATGGCACCTCACATCAACAACAGCAATTATCTTTTGATCCCTAGGGCATCAGGACATGGTACTTGCTGAACCACTTTGGGCTCTCTGCTTCCATGAATTCACGAGAATCATTTATGGTAAAAAACCACTTGAATCTAAGTTCTACTCCCATGTGTAGATGGCTCTTTGATTTTTATTGTGGATTTTGTTTTTTGAGGTTTTTATTTCCAAGTAAAACTTTGCTTGTTGCAACTGTCATTATAAAATAGGAAATACTACATCTGAAGATTTATAACCACCTACTAGTACTCCAGCTCACTACATAAACAAGTACTATGGTCGCATTGTGTTCATGCATTTTCTTTATCTAGCATAATCTCACTCGTGACAGTTTGGAAAATTAGTGGCTATGTTGAGGTTCTTTTAATCACTCTTATTTTTATGTCCAGTAAGTAAAAGAACCAGGGCTTCCAGATTGAACAGTACCAGTGGGAACCCTATTTTGATGGGCATATTGAGGACTCTAAAAGATATTAAGACAATAAAATTGTTTCCCTGCAAGACATTTTCTCTAAACTAAGCAGAATAGAAAATTGCAAGGTCAAATTTCAGCTCCTACCTCGTCTGCTCTCCTTCCATTTGCTATATCTTTATACTATTCTTTGCCACCATGCTTTTCTGATAACACTTTATCTGAATTCTCCTTTTCTACCAAAACAAAAATAAATGAACCCTTGCATGAAATGCCTTTAAAATATGGCCGTCACTAATGCCAAAGATTACCTTTATATCACTTTTTGCCCATTGGACACATTCTGAATTACAAAGCATTGTGAAAGACTTTCCTAAATTCTGTGGGGACCCCTAAAAATTTGCTAACAAATTTAAAAACCTTGTTTAAGCCTACCAGCCTGGGCTTCTCAACTTAAATCAGCTTGTTTATATTACTGCCTCAGGAAAAGGCCAATTATGGAAGAGTAGGCAAAAAGGAAATAGCTCAATGAAATTTAGCCTTAAATATTGATAAAACAGTCACTGAGCTGTTGGAAGACTCACAGTCCATAAGTAAAAAATTGCTAGAGGCAATACTGCCTCTACCATTGACTGCCAGAACAAACAAATTTGTGTTGGAAGTTCAGCCATAATGCTCTTTAGAAGCCAGGATGGCCTGACTTCAACTCTTATACTTAGGATATGTTACTAGGAGGGACCTTCCTGGTAAAATGAAGGGTCAGTATAAAAGAGAAACACCCTCCAACAAGATGGGTGGATACAGCGGCAGCAGAGAGAGGCTCTGAATTAGGCAATATTCAGGAAGAAGCAGCAGTTTGCTATATGCAAGCACTTGTCATGCCTTTCCAAAATTCAGCTCAACCTAGTCCTCTCCCTCTGACATCTTTTTCCAAGTTCCTAAATTTTATAGGTCATTATATTCACAGATGTAGATCCAGTTTTTTTCAGCTGAATGGAACAAAATTTGCATAGATTTATCTAAACCTGTCAAAAATTCCCCAGTATCCACTCAAATGAGAAGCAAAGGCAGGACTTGTTCCTATCATACAAGATTTCCTTTCTAAAGATTTAATTGTCTTTTGTACCTTGTAATACTCATTATTTCAGTTAAGAACAAATAATAAGGGCTGGAGATTTGTTCAACATCTGTGTGTAATCAACAGTATTGTTAGTCCTAGATTCACAGTAATCCCTAATCTTCATTTAATACTTTTCAATTCCAACTCCCCATATGAATGCGAAAGCTGGTCAGTGAATAAGAAAGATTATAGAAGAAATGATGCCTTTGAATTGTGTTGGAGGAGAATACTGAAAGTGCCATGGACTGCCAAAAGAACCAATAGATCTGTTTTGGAAGAAGTGCAGCCAGAATGCTCCTTGGAGGTCAAGATGGCTAAACTTCGTCTCTCATACTTTGGACATATTGTCAGGAGGGAACAGTTGCTGAAGAAGCATATCATGCTTGGTAAGATGGAGGGTCGGAGAAAAAAAGGAAGACCCCCAATGAGGTGGATCGGCTAGGTGGCATCATTGATGGACTAAAGTGTGGCAGCGGTAGTGAGGTTGGCCCAGGATCAGACACTGTTTCGTTCTGCTGTGCATGGGGTCGCTATGAATTGTTTCCGACTCGATGGCACCTGACAACAACAATTCCCATTCACATGCAATCTAGTTTATGGTTGTTGTCTTAGTTAGCTAGTGATGGTATAACAGAAATAACACAAGTGCATGGCTTTAACAAATATAAATTTATTCTCTCACATTTTATAAGGATAGAAGTCTGAATTCCTAGCACTAGCTCTGGAGAATGGTGTATCTCCTTTGAGCATCAGTAGGCCCAGCATTCCGTGGAGTTCTCCAGGTGCCTTGGCATCAATCATCCTCTGGATCTAGGAGCTTCACTGTACATGGACCCCTGGTCCAAAGGATTCACTGTACTCATAGCTCTTCTTTCTTAGCAGCAATGGGTCCCTCTGAGCTCTGCTCACTTTTCTCTTTTATATCTCAGAAGACAGTGACAAAGATACAACCTAATCCTGTATATTGCATCTGGTTTCATTAACATCATAGAAGTAATGATTTATAACACATAGGATAATTACATCAGGTAAGAAGTGATGACATCAGATCATATCATGGGGATGATTGCCACATATTAAATATTATTGAGGAGCCAATAATATCTCAGCTACTAAACCACTGAGAATCCTGTCCAACCAAGTGACACGAAACCTTAACCATAACACTTGTGGAACTTTGCAGAACTTTTTAAAGTATTCCTGTGCATTTTGAAAGCCAACATTTGTCTGCTTTTACCTGGAAGTCATTCTTGTCTTTACTATATTCAAAATGAAGAAACAGTTATGGGGGTTCTATGACTCACAGTGTGTTGTCAAACAAGAATCCACAATTCTTCTTCACTGGCTCAACCTTTATACAAATAGTGAGCTGGACTCATTCCAAATTGTCCTAGTAGTTTGAGAGGACATAATTCAATTAAAAGGGACTTTAATGAATATACCTACTCTAGATTTTTCTAATTACCATCTAGACTTTCTCTTATTTGTATATGAATGGTTTAGACACACAACTCAAAAACAGAGGACAGCAAAAACCTATAATTATAGCCTACAGCTTAATCCTGTAACCAGGGGATACCCTCTCTATATTAGGGCCAAGAGGCAGTTGTTTGAACAGAACATGGGAACACTGAATGGTTTAAAATTAAAAAGGTGTGTGACAAGGTTGTATTCTTTCACCATACTTA
>NW_006408626.1:9802665-9816377 GCF_000296735.1 Chrysochloris asiatica
CAAAAAAAAAAAAAAAAAAGAAGCTTTAGTAGTGGGACATCTAGATGCTCTGTTACTCCACTTCAAAATTTCTATGATAAAAATTACAAGCTCAAAAGAGATATGCAAACCTAAAACCAATCACCACTGCTAGAATTCTGACTCAAAGTGACCCTAGAAGACAAAGCAGAACAGTTCCTTAAGGGTTTCTGAGATGTTTATGGGAGCTAACAGCCTCATCTTTCTCCTGCAGAACTGTTGATTTGATCTGCCAACCCAAGATATGGAAATAATCTTACTGACAGGCAGCCTAACAAGCTGCTTCTTATAGTATTTCTGCATATATGATAAAATAAAAGACTCTGCAAAATTGTCTATTAGTAACTCCAACCTTCATGAATTAACTTAATAAAAAAACTTGTAAAACACCAATTATCCCAAACAGATAAAACTAAGACATGGAAAAATGGAGGCTGTTACCAAGATCCTGCCACTTAATTTTTCTGACTGCACATAAGAAGAAAATTGTCTAACCCAATCCCCTGCACCTTTCTAGAATGCTACCCTTATATGAGTATTCTACATGGGACAAGACAAACAGACTACTAAGGCCTTAAAAAGCATTTCATTGGGGGGAGGGGGGTGTCTCAAGCCTGCTGAACATGTTGCCACCCATTACCCTATTAACCCTTAGTACAATCATAGAAAACACCTTAATGTCCTACCTGGACAATACTCTTCACCTTCCTGTTCTCTGCTTGAATGACAGCTATGTTTTATTCAGCTTCCATCCTCAAATAGTTTTAAATTAGTAATGACTTGTAGATTTCCCATTGGGTAGAAGCCTTCCCCTGCCATCATGCTACTTAAGTCTTAGTAGCAAGACACTTCTTGAAAACATCACACCCACCTGGGAAGCAACAAAACCTCTTTATAGTCATCAAGAATCTCATTTCATTAGTCATGTCTCTAAGAACTGTGTCAAGTTTTTACCATTTATCAAAAACACTGTTACTGTTATCCTTAGTCTTCCAGTTTAGTTGAGAGAATTACTGGAATAATTAAGTCCCAAGTTTGGTGAAATTTAAAATTTATTCTAGACATCTGAGGTACAAATTTGGATCTTACAAACTTACCCCTATGAAATAATTACTGGGACATCCATGGTCGTTCCTTGTCTGCACCAACCGCAATATTGTTCAAACTGAATTATTTTAGTATTGCCACTCTTAAATATTTTAAAGAATATCTTTATTTAGAAGGCTTTAACAAACTGAAACTAGACTGGAATTCCAGAGTATGCTTAACATCATACCAGGAGAAAATGCATATTGGAAAAGACATCATCATCTTCTTTATCTAGTGTTGTAACAAAAGTACCACAAATGAATAGCTTTAACAAACAGACATTTATTGTCTCAGGGTTTAGAAGTTTGAATTCAGGATGCCAACTCTCACAGAAGGTCCTTGTCTCCTTTCAACATCTGTGGACTGTCATTCCTTGAAGATTTCCATGTGTCATAGAATTAATCTCCTAGGTCAAGATCTTCAGCAAAGGATTTCACTAATGAATATGTTTAATTATCTCTCATTTATCTTGTGGGGTATGTTTCATCTTGACCTCCATCGTCTTGTCCTGAGAAATGTTCTTCAAATGTGGCCTTGTCCATTAAGATGTTCCCTATAAAACCTACTCACCCTGAAAATGTCTATTACCTCAGCAAGGTGAAAAAAGTAATTATTCACAAGTGCTTCTTAAGAAAAGAGTCTTTGCAGAAGAAAGCCTCATATGATCAGTAGTATCCCAAGGATTGTTGTTGTTATTAAGTGATATGGAGTCAGTTCAGACTCACAGAATCCTGTATATGGTTTCTGAGGAGTGGCTGGGGATCTTGAGCCACAATTCCAAACTGGAGGCACTCACGTCAGACATAAGAATGATGGGACTAACAAGCATTCCTGGTAAACAGGTCAAGTTGTAAACCATTTAATAGAAATGTTTCAAGATGTAAATAATCTGTTCCCAGAAAAATGTGCTCATGACTATGAACACATATCATCAAATGAATGTTTGCCTTTTACCTAGTCCTAAAAAGCCAGCTGGTCTTTACATTTCAAAGGACTTCAGAGTGAAGCTGATCTTATCAATAATTAACACCCAGCCTTTTCTTTGTTCTCTGTGTACATAGTCTCTTTACCATTTGAATAGTGGAGTGCTTTGTATTTTTAATTGACACAGCCCAGTTCAAGCTATGTTGTTATTATTGAGACTCAGAGCATAGGGCTAGGGTTACTAAGTAGGTTTGAACTGCCAACCTTGCACTTACCAGTCCAGTGTTTATCCTATAGCACCATACTAGGACATCTCAAGCTATATTATTCCTCAATAAAACTCCTTTTCTTTCACTTCTAACAGTATGAGAGTTTCTTCTTTGACACCTCTTTGCCCATATTATCACTTAGCTCACTCCCTCATTTCTTTCAATTCTACTGATACCTCACTTCTTCTGAGGCTTTCTCAGATCATCTTATTTAAATTGCTAAACATACACAATTATGTTGCTCTATTCTAGTCGCATAGTGGTTTCGAGTCAGGCTGCAATTGGAAACTACCAGTTGTTCTGCGGGAGAAAGATGAGGCTTTCTGCTCCCGTAAAGATTTACAGCCTCGGAAAACCTGTACAGGGTCGCTATGAGTCGGAACCGACTTCATGGCACTTAACAACACCAACATACCACTCATTACAGAATCTATGTATATTTATTTATTATATATACTATTTCTCTCCATTAGAACACATATTCCAAGAAGGGAGAGCTTTGTACGCTGCTTTGTTAGTGTTTGGCACACAGTAAGCATGCAAGAAATTTGTTAATGAGGTGAATCTAAGTATTGCACTCTTTACTTGAATCTGAAGCTTTAATACGCAATCAGTAAATGCTGTAATTTCACTGTTATTGATCCTAGATAATAAAGGTTTTGACCTGACTCTAGACTTTTTGCATGTTATCAGAATTATATTAGATCATCCTTATGGGAATGAGGAGTTAATTTGATATTTCTCTTACAATCAGGGATCACTGCTAACTGCAAGGAAAAACAACAGATCTCTGAATTTGAAAGAAGTATTAACTCCTCATTCCATTAAAAATTCTTGGGTGGGAGTAGAGGGAGAAATGGGAAAAATCTGATGAAAACATCAATACTGTTGTTAAGTGCGTTGAGTCCTATATAGTATAGAGTTTCCCACTGGTGGGCTTGAACTGTCAACCTTGTGGTTTAAATTCCAGTGTTGATCCTACTGTGCCACACCAGGAGTTCAGTTTAAAACTCAATCCTTTCCTACTCGTTCTCGCAGAGCAGTTTGTACCATTATCCCAGTGTTCACCATGATGCCTTCTGCCGGATAGGAGTCTCTGGAGGACAGGAGTTGAATCTGCTCTCTTAACCTGTGACCAGCTAGTATAGGATCGGGCTATGGATCATATTCAAGGCACTATTACTGGACTGAATTGAACGGAATGAATACTGTACAAACCTTTGACAATAGTGCTTAAGTTTGTAAAGATGCAGTCCATCAACAAACAAGCCATTTTCTGGGTTTCTAAAGTATTTTCAAACCCATGCATGCTCTCTGCTATGCAGGGAAACTACAGCAATGAAAGATACAGTCCAGTAACTTAGTTCAGAGTAGGCTAATCCTCAGGATGCAAGAGCTAGTAAGGAGACCAACTGCTAAAAGTCAGAAGAGAAATATACATAATATAGCTTATGCATTTGTTAATTTAACAGTGATGGACAAGAGAGCATACATCAGCCAAAGATGAAATGTTCAGTAAATAGGTAAAGTTGAAAGAGGGGGAAAAAAAAAAAATCAACAGGTAAGAATGGACGTAAGTAAGAAAGGACAGCTCCTAGTACTCCAGACACTAAAGCAGAAACCAGCGCAGGCGCCAATTACAGGAGGCTCTCTAACAGCCTTTCAGAAACTTCCTTGAGAAAGTCTCCGGCGTATCCTCGGGAGCCGCATTCCACACGCGCGGCGTCTTTCTGGGGTAATCCCGCCCTACTACAGGAACCGCTGCGCCGCTCACATCTACCTCTACGCCAGAGTGCCCAGTCGGGCATCCGGCCGAGTGTAAACGTGTCAGAAGTGTGCACTAGGGAGCTGCCGGGCTCCGATTTGCACACTCGGCTTCGGGAATTCGGGAAAGGAGGCTCAAGTCAGGGGCGCTCGGCTCCTTGGCACTGTTTGTGCCCCGGGTGACCTGAACCAGATGTCCAGCGCGCCGCCCCTCGGGGTCGTTCTCCCCTGCCACCGCCCGTACGCCCTCGGCCCGGATACTTCACGCCGAGTCGGCGTCCTGGGACCGGGAAGGGTGCGGTCAGCAAGCCAACTCCGCCAGCCTGGGCGGGAGGGAGGGGCGAGGAGCGCAGGATGGCTCGGCCAAGGCCGCGCCGCCTCGGAACGCCGAACTTGTTTGGGCAAAACTTTGGAAACTGAAGGACTCCGATTACCTGAGCAGCGCGAGCGCGGGCGCGGACTGGTCTGCAGTACGGCTGCTCGGCGCAGGTCGGGTTTTCAGCAGCCGTAAAGCGGGAGGAGAGGCGCGAGCCCTCGCCCCCGAGCGGCTGCCTGTGCGCCTCCACCGAAAGCGTCCGCTGCGTGGCAAGAAGCGGGCTGGGCTGAGTCATAATAAAAGACACGTTGCGGAGCAAAGTTGGGAAAAGGGGCCGAGGGAGCCGCGTTAAAAGACTGGAGACTCGAAAACAGGGACAACATTATCCTCAGAACGGACAGTTCTAGAAACTTGCCCCATTCTGGGGGAGATAAGAACTTCTTTTTTTGTAATGTACGAGTGGATGTATTTTACAAATATTCTTTGTGTATAATAAAACATCGAAAAGACTTGTTTCTTCTTTTAAGTCCCAGACCTTCAGATTGTTAAGAGCAGCTGAGTCGGTTCTAAAGCGTGGTGGTGGTGGTGGTAGTGTGCCATCAGTGGGTTCCGACCTATTAGTGACAGTTGGGTGGCTGTGAGTAAGAACTGACTTGAAGACACTGCATAACATAGGGTTTTTGGTGGTAAATATTTACTGGAGCAGAAAGCCCCATCTTTTTCCGAGGAAAGGCTGGTAGATCTGAACTGCTGACCTTTCAACAGCAGGCCCACAAGTAACTATTAGGCTTCCAGGGCTCCTGCTGTATAGGGTTTGCAAGGCACAGCAGGTGGATCTGAATCTCTAACCTTGTAGTTAGCAATCCAGTGCTTATTCTAAAGCACCATACCAGGACTGGGTATTAATCTCAGTCTCAATTGTTTCCAGCTGTACGACCTGTTACTTGAATTCTATGCTTTGGTTTCTTATCTGTAGGAAAATAAAAATACCTATCATTAACCACCTGCGATATGCAGATGATACAACCTTGCTTGCTGAAAGTGAAGAGGACTTAAAATATTTATTGATGAAGATCAAAGAGCACAGCCTTCAGTATAGATTACATCTCAATGTAAAGAAAACAAAATTCCTCATGACTGGACCAATTAACATTATTATCAATGGAGGAAAGATTGAAGTGGTCAAGAACTTTATTCTGGGATCAACTATCAACGCTCATGGAAGCAGCAGTCAAGAAATCAAACGTCATGTTGCCTTACCCAAATCTGGTGCACAGGACCTTTTAAAAGTGTTGAAGAGCAAAGATGTCAGCTTGAGGACTAAGGTGGGCCTGGCCCAAGCCATGGTATTTTCAATTACCTCATATGCACGCAAAAGCTGGACAGTGAATAAGGAAGTCCGTAGAAGAACTGATGCTTTTGAGTTATGGTGTTGGAGGAGATATTGAAAGTGGCATGGGCTGCCAAAAGAACAAACAGATCTGTGTTGGAAGAAGTGCAGCCAGAGTGCTCCTGGGAGGCCAGGATGTCCAAACTTCGTCTGTCATACTTCATACATATTGTCAGGAGGGACCAGTCACTGGAGAAGGATATCATGTTTGGTAGGGTGGAGGGTTAGAGAAAAAGAGGAAGACCCCCCAGCAAGATGGACTGGCAAAGTGGCAGCATCGATGGACTCAAGCGTGGCAACAATAGTGAGGTTGGCCCAGGATGGGGCAGTGTTTCGTTCTACTGTGCATAAGGTCGCTATGAGCCGGTACCGACTGGATGGCACCTAACAATAACTACAACATCTCAAGGAGTCCTACTGAAGTACTGATTGGTTAAGCGCTGAGCGGCTAATCAAAAGGTTGATTGTTCAAAACCATCCAGCTGCCTGGCATCTGTTTCTATAAAGATTACAGCCTAGAAAACTCTATGGGACAGTTCCAATCTGTCACATGGGATAACTATGAGTTGAAATCGACTTTACAGGCACTTAACAATTCCAAGAGAGAATTCATGGAGGGTGTTTGGCATCCGACAGCACTCACAACTGCTATTTCAAAATAATGGGTGTGAGTAGTGAAGCGAAGTCTTAAAGTATAGTTTAAAAAGGAAAAAATCACAAATATAAAGAAAGGAATCCTTCCCCTCCCCTTCCCCACCCAGGATGGGTAGTGGAGTCCTGGTGTGGCGCTTTGGGTTAATGCGTCAGACTGCAAAGCCACATGAACTGCAATGTCAGCAGTTCAGGCTCACCAGCTGCTCCTAGGACAGGGTTGCTATGGGTCAGAACTGACTCGACAGCACTTAATAACAACAGCAAGGATGGGTAGTAAATTAAAGTCCTAATGGAAGAGATGAAATTGAAGGTTCCAAGGAATCAATAAGGCCAATGGACATAGCTGAGGGAAGGAGGTATCAGGAGAAAGAAGAAGAATGAACCTAGGTTCAGTGGCCAACAACCTGAATCATGGGGCTGAAGTGAGAGGGCAGATGTTTGTTTACTTGCTCTTTTGAAATTCATAACTTCAGTCTCTGAGGCGATTTTTTTTTTTTTTTTAAGTATATGTATAACAAACAATTGTCTAAAAATGAGGCCCAACTGAAGAGCCTTTGCTCCAGTGAATGAGATCTGGCAGGCAGTCCTGTAAAATGAGGAAATTCTTCCCTGAGCTGCATCTTGAGGGAGATGAGTCATCAAAACCCATAACAAAAAATTAGTGGGCTGGATTCCTGAAAGGCATCCCATATGGATGCATTCTGGTTTTAGCTTGAATAACTGTGTGATGTTCCCTTCTGTACCTCTCTCAAGTTTAGAAAAAGGATTGGATCAAGATTCCAGGAGTGAATTTAAAATAAAAGCCAGTCTCCTTACTTAACTTATAAGTATCTACCCGCCATGAACACATTCCCAAACCAAGTAACCATTAATTACACTTTTAATCTTCCTCTACTTTGTTTCTATTTTCGTTATATCCCTTATTATTGTTACTTTTAATTGTATTATTTTTACACAAGGGAATTGTCTAGGGGAAATGTGGTTTTAATTAATACTAAGGGATAGAATTTATTTGGGCCTCTTAAATAGCATAATACTTTTGAAAGAAAAGTTTCCAGTTGCAGCTTTAATAAATGGGAGGGTGAGTTGGCAGATGTGAAATCAGAAGTTGTTTTAGAGAAACAGAAAAACAAAGAAAAAGACTGAAGTGAAAAAGAATGGAATAGAAATCAGTAATAGTTCTGTTACCATATTACTTAAAAACTAAAGACTAGAGGAAAGTTTCCTCTATTGCAGAGTACAGAAAAAATGGGTGTCTCCCTCCACCACCCAGTCACCCAGGCCTTTCTAATTGAAATAGGAAAAAAGGGGGGAAAAGTCTTATGGAATTTTTACAAGGATTTATATTTCCCTAGGATTTAAAAAAACCTTAAAAGGAAACTTGAGAGGTTCCACTTTCTGAATCAGCTTTTGAGGGGATCATTTTGTTGGAAAGTAAATACCCTAAAGATAGTAAGAATTTCATTCCTTTTGTTTTAACTTTGCAAACAGATTATCAGTAAACCTTTATTAGTGTAAAACAAAGAGATAAACTCTTAAACAGAGATAAAGCCCTTAGCAGAAAAGAAAACAAAACCAAAGCTGAAAATACAGAGATTATGAAGGTTTTCTAAAAGGAACTTTGAAATTTGGGGTGTAAAATGAATGTTTGTGTCTTGCTTTTACACAAATGATGTTGGTTATGTACCTTATAGGGACCCTGTTTGGGGTTTTTGAGGCTGTAAATCTTCATGGAGCAGAAAGCCTTATCTTTCTCCTTTAGAACCACTGGTAGTTTTGAACTTCTGACTATGACATTAGCAGCCTGGCTTGTAACCACTATGTTACCAGAGATCCTTTTGTTTGCAGGCAATGCAAACAAAAGCTGGAAACCAGGAAGATTTGGTCAAATCAGATAAAAGTTTATACTGTCTGAAACGTTTTGGAGGAAGAAGATAATTTTATTCAACTCAGGTGGCAACAAAAACTTACCACCTGCTTTTGTGTGCCAGTTAACACCTCAGACACCTGGATTCATTGCACTTTTCTTGGCCTCTTGGCATTCTTTATACTTAACTTTGATTCTTGGGCTTTTAAGCATGTTGTTAATGTATCCAAATGTTGATTTTGAATAATAACTGTTTGCTTTTAAAGCTTTTAAATTCATCATTAGTTACTGTTAAGAATTTAAAATAGTGATGAAGGTGTTTCGATAAAATGTAATATTGTTGTGCTTGTTAAGTGACACTGAGTCTGTTCTGACTCATTCTGTATAGGGCTTCTGAAGAGCGGATGGTAGGTTTGAACCATCAATCTTATGACTAGTAGTCCAGAGTGTATCTTACAGCACCACACCAGGACTCCTGGATGTAGTGATTATATCATTAAATTATATCATCTTGATGGCATTTAAGTCCCTTTACACAATAGGTTTGAGCATTAGTGTTCCCATTTAAGATTTCATGTAAGATTATATTGTTGTTGTTACATGCCGTCCAGTCCCTTCCCACCCACAGTGACCTTGTATAGTATTTCCAAGCAGCAGCTGGTAAATTTGAACTGCTGACCTTAAAGTACTCGAGTGCTAATCCAAGATTATAATGGAAGTGAGTAATTGTTTGGCTTTTCATAGACCACATTATTCTTTTCTGGCTTAAACATCAGCATTTCAAAGTTTTCACGGCACAATCTAAACAGTTTCTTACAACATTCCCACCCACTGCCATTAAGTTGATCCCAACTCATAGACACCCTAAAGAACAGAGTAGAACTTCCCACAGGGTTTCCAAAGTTGTAAATCTTCATGGAATCAGACTACCTCATCTTTCTCCCACAGATGCATTAAAGCCAGTGATGTTTAGGATAGCAGTCAAATGCTTTAACCACTGTTGCTACCAGGCCTGCCTTCTTATGACATTCCTTTGGTGTTAAGTGCTGTTTACTTGGTTCTGATTCATCATGACCCTGTGTAGAGATTCAGAGGAGTGGCTGGTGGCTAACTGACGTTTAAGTTGGCAGTCTAGTGCTTATATTCTAGCACCACACCAGAACATACCCTATTTGCTAAATCACCACATGGCAGAAGCTGTAGTTAAATAGCCACACAACCCCAGCAAATTTATATTTTTGGAAATAAATTTCAAAAATGCTGCAAAAGACTATAACAAAGCTAAATGTGATTGTTAAGCCAAACTTGAGTTGGCTGGGCACATAATATTTGAATGTTGCTAATTGTCGTAGTTATCTAGTGCTGCTGTAATAGAAATAACACAAGTGTATAGTTTTAACAAGCATTTGCACTCTCACAGATTAGGATGCTAGAAGGACAATTCAGAGCATAGGTTCTAGTAGGAGGAGGCTTTCTCATTCTGTCAGCAAACAGATGGAATAAGTGTGGTGAAAGGATATAACCTTAGAGCATACATTTCCTGACACTAAGCTACTCAGTTTCCCGTTGTTCTGTTCAAACAACTGCTTCGTGGTCTATGTACAGGTTTCTCATAAACACAATTAAGTGTTCTGGGAAACTCGCTCTTCACCATTATACCTATTGTTTGTTATGTTAGAGACATAACCTTTGTGGGATACTCATTCTTCACCATACACCCATTGTTTGTTATGTTTCAGAGTCATAACCTTTGCATAATCAATAAAGCACAAATAATTATCTTTCTGGTATTCTCTGCTTTCAGACAAGATCTATCTGATGTCAGCAATGATATCCCTCATTCCATGTCCTCTTCTGAATCCAGCTAGGCTTCCTGTAGATATACTGCTGCAACCATTTTTTAACTACCTCCAGCAAAATTTTACTTGCATGTGACATTAATGATCTTGTCAGATGACTTCCACATTTTATTAGGTAACATTTCTTTGGATCACTTCCAATCTCTTGCCAGGTAGCTGTTTTCCTAGTTTCTTGGTATAGATGAGTGAGTCCCTTCAGTGCTTCACCAATTTGTTGAAATATTTCAAGTGGTATTTCTTCAATTCCTGGAATCTTATTTTATTGCCAATGCTTTCAGTGCAGCTTAACGTCTTCTTTTAATACCATTGGTTCTTAATCATATGCTACCTATGAGAGACAACATGCCTCTCATACTTCGCACATATTGTCAGGAGGGACCAGTCACGGGAGAAGGATATCATGTTTGGTAAGGTGGAGGGTCAGAGAAAAAGAGGAAGACCCCCAATGAGATGGATTAGCCAAGTGGCAGCATCGATGGCCTCAAGTGTGGCAACAGTAGTGAGGCTGGCCCAGGATGGGACAGTGTTTCATTCTGCTGTGCATAAGGTCGCTATGGGTCGGTACTGATGCAATGGCACCTAACAATGACAACAAACTCTTGAAATGGTTGAGCATCTACAAAATTTTTTTTGGTACAGTGACTCTGTATATTCCGTGCATTATCTTTTGATGCTTTCTGTGTCATTCAATATTTTGTCCATAGAATCCTTCAATATTTCAAATCAAGGTTTGAGTTTTTATTCAGTTCTTTCTGCTTGAGAAATGTTGAGCATGTTCGCCCTTTTTTTTTTTTTTCTGACTCAAGGTCTTTGCACATTGCATTACAATACTTGATTTTGTCTTGTCAAGCTGTCCTTTGAAATATTCTGTTCAGCTGTTTTATTTCATGATTTCTATAGTCACTTTAGCTTCTCTAATTTTAAGAGCAAGTTTCAGAGTTTCCCTGACATCTATTTTTGTCCTTCTTTCTCTCGGGTCTTTTAAATGATCTTTTAATTTATTCATGTATCATATTCTTGATGTCACCCCACAACTCTTTTGGTCTTCAGTCATTAGTGTCTAATGCATCAAATCTGTTCTTGAGATGGTTTCTAAATTCAGGATTAGTAAAGGTCATATTTTGGTTCTCATTAAATTGTTTCAATTGCCTTCAATTTGGCCTGAACTTGCACATGATCAATTGATGATCTGTTCTACAGTCGGCCCCTGGCGTTGTTTTGACTGATGATATTAAACTTCTCCCTTTTTCTACAAATGTAGGCAATTTGTTTCCTGTGAATTACATCAGGTGAGTTCCACATGTATGTTGTTTGGAAAAGATATTTCAATGAAGTCATTGGTCTTACATAATTCTGTCAAGTGACCTCTAGCATCATCTCTATTACTAAGGGAATATTTTCTAACTACTGATCCTGCCTCTTTGTTTCTAATTTTCACTTTCCAAATACTACTAGTTATCAATGCATTTGATTGCATGTTTGATCAAGATCAAACTGAAGAAGTTGGTAGAATTCTTTCATTTTAACATTACTGACTTGAGTGGTTGGTGCATAAAAATTTGAAAACTAGTGGTATTAACTAATCTTTCTTGTAGGCATATGGATATTTTCCTATCACAGACAGCACCATACTTCAAGATAGAGTTTGAAATACTCTTTTTTTTTGACAATGAATATAACACCACTCTTCTTCAATGTTTCATTCTCAGCATGTTAGTGTTGTTGTTAAGTGCCATCAAGTCAGTTCTGACTCATAGGGACCCTAGGTATGGCTTCAAAGGAGCAGTTGGAGGGCTTGAACTGTCAACCTTATGGTTGCAGTCTAGTGCTGATCCTACAGCACCACACCAGGAGTTACATAAACCTTTTAAATGTCCAATTCACAATGGTCAATACTAGTCTATTTCAGCTCTCTCAAACCTAGGTATCTTTGATTGACTCTTGCCCACCACCCACCCAAATATTCCATGATTCTTAGTGATTTGGCATTTCTGTGATGGTCCCCCATGAAGTATTATGATGTGATAAACAAATAAGAGGATTAAAGTTAGGATACGCTTGATTGTTGTTGTTGTTATGTGCCCTGGAGTAGATTCTGACCCATAGCGACCCTGAACAGGGTTTCCGAGGCTGTAAATCTTTACGGGAGCAGAAAGCCTCTTCTTTCTCCTATGGAACAGCTGGTAGTTTCAAACTGCTGACCTTGTAGTTCGCAGCCTGATTCGTAACCACTATGTACACCACCCTTAACACCACAGTAACCCCGATCTGATGTCCAGGAAATTCTGAAGGTTGTGGTACCAGCATCTTTTATTTTACAAGTAATAAAAATATAGAGAAGTGAGTAGAGAAAGAGGGACCACCAAGTCAGAAAAGCTTGAGTGTAGTCCATCCTTTGGATCTTGGCTTCCTGTTCTGAGATGCTCCTAGATCTAGGAACAGTTTTTACCAAGACACATGGATATCTGTAAGGGAAGCTGGGCCTACAGATGCTGAAAAGAGAACAGAAATTTTCTCAGGAGTGGATATTCTGAATTCGAACTTCTAGCCCTGGAAACTGTAAGAGAATAAATTTTTATTTGTTAAAGCAACCCACTTGTATTTCTGTTATAGCAGCACTAGGTAAGTATGACATCAGGATTCTAGCTTCACATATGCCTCTATATTTTTGGCAACATCCGCTTTTCCTAGATACATACTTCCTATGTTCCACATTCCAATTTTATTACTAAATGTTTGCTTCTGTTCCTTCTCATTTTGTGTTGTGCCCCATTAGCAAACAAGAGTCCTGAAAACTTTGCTCCATCAACATAATGATGATCAACTCAATTTTGAGCAGGCAACTCTTCCCCAGTCATATTTTGAGTTTTTCCAACAAAAGGGGCTCATATTCAGGCACTATATCAAACAAAGTTTAGCTACTCATAAGGCTTTCAATGGCTTATCCTTCAGAAGTAGTCCACTTCGCCTTCTTCCTAGTATGACACGAATGGGATAAAGCCTGTGAAAGTAAAGCCTCAGGACCTTCATTTGCTGAGGGGCACAAATCAAAATGAAGAGAAACACCTGTAAAATTCCATTATTAATCAGAACATGGAATGTATGAAGTATGAATCTAGGAACCATATATGTAGGAATATTAAAAAAAGTTTGAAGGCTTATAGCTAGAGGAACTTGTAGCGGAAGCAAGAAATCTTGTACTTTCTAATGTGCTGGGCTCAGCAGCCCAGAGCTGAAAACCTGGGCAAGACCAAGCTGCAACAAAAAGTGCTGAAGCAGGCAGATCCGCCACAGACTGACACCTGTGGAAACCTCGGAGATAAAGGTGTGGACACTATTTTTGTTAGGTTTTGTTTTGTTCTTTTTTTTTAGTAACTATTAATTGGCCTCTTGCTGTCTGCACACCTCCATTCTGGCGACTAGAGGAGGTTCCTGAGCGAGTGGACACCCCAACCCCACCCCGGAAGGGTCCTACTATGCATACACACAGACCTCCTCAAATTTAAAGAGGCAGATTCCACATAAAACCAAATGGAAGTGCAAAATGGCCACAGCCAGCCTT
>NW_006408626.1:9818752-9820901 GCF_000296735.1 Chrysochloris asiatica
AAAGCAATTTGCCATTAACTGCCAGTGGCCTCATTTGTTACACTTGGGCCTATAGGGCTTCGAACCTCTGACCAGTCTTACACGGTCCGCAACAAGTCAATCATCAAGACAATTACAATGTGAAAGAAGGTAAACACGTAGAAACAGAGATCCAGATAAATTGATAAGGTCAGGTAGAATACAGGACAAAATAGACTGTATTAAATGGAGGGAAACATTAATGGAATGTAAGGTAAGTGCAAAGAAAATTAACACTTCACAACATACCAAGAAAATGAAAATCCAAGAAGATTTTGGAAACATTAAAACTATGAAAAAACTGACCAAAAGGAACACAAAAAACATGCACTCAGCCCAAGAAGACATGTAGAACAAAGAAAGCAGCAGCACCACACACACAAAAAAACATAATGTCAGCAATTAATCCACACCTATCAATAATTACACAGAATATAACTGGATTAGAAACACCAGTTAAAAGGCAGAGGATGGCAGAATCAATAAGAAAACAAGATCCTACAATATTCTGTCTGCAAGAGACACACTTTACACACAGAAACAAAAACAGATTAAAAGTCAAAGAATGGGGAAAAAATATAGCAAGCTTATTGCAATAAAAACCAAACAGAATTGGCAGTATTAATCTCTGATAAAATAAACTTTAAGGCAAAAACCAGCATTATCGATAAAGATGGACATTATCTCATGATGAAAGGGACAACTGAACAAGATCACATAACCATAATAAATATCTATGCTACCAATGGAAGAGCTCCAAAATATGTAAAGCAAACTCTAATGCATGGAAACTGAATAACACCCTGCTGAAAAGTGAATGGATAGTAGAAGAAATTAAACATGAATTCACAAAGTTCCTAAAACAAAGGAGAACGAAAATACAATATATGAAAATAATTGGGACACAGTGAAAGCAGTGCTGAGAGAACAATTTATTGCAATAAATGCACACATCCCAAAAGAAGAAAGAACCAAAATTAGCACATTAATGCAGCATCTCCAACAATTCGAAACAGACCAAGAGAGGAAACCTACAGCCACCAAAAGAAAAGAAATAATAAAGATTAGAGCAGAAATAAATGAGATAAAAATCAACAGGACAAGAAGGTTGAAAGGATTAACAAGATTAATAAATCATTGGCAAAGCTAATAAAAGAAAAGACACAAATAGCAATTTACATATGTAGTGCAATCCCAATCCAGATTCCAATGACATTCTTCAAAGAGATGGAAAAAACAATTACAATCTTTATTTGGAAAGGAAAGAGACCCAGGAGAAGCAAAGCATTGCTTAAGAAGAAGAATGAGGTTGGAAACTTCTCACTCCCTGAATTCAAAATTTATTACATGGCTACAGTGGTCAATGGACTGGTATTGGCCATTTTGAATCTGACAACCACATGGTTTACTGTGCCGGGAATGACAAATTGAAAAGGAATGGTGTTGCATTCATTGTCAAAAAGAACATATCTAGATCAGTCATGAGGTACAACACTGTATGTGATAGGATAATATACATGTGCCTACACGGAAGCCCAGTTAATACCACTATTATTCAAATTTGTGCAAACTGCTAAAGCCAGTGAGAATGAAATAGAAGAACTCTACGAGCTTCTTCAATATAAAATTGATCAAACATGCAATAAGATTTACTGATCATTGCTGGTGACTGGAATGCAAAGGTTGGGAGCAAAGTAGTTGGAAAATATGGCCTTGGTGATAGAAATTATTCTGGAGAACGCATGATAGAATTCTGAAAAGCCAATGATTTGTTCATTTCAAATACCTTCTTTAAACAGCATAACAGATGACTATACACATGGACCTCACCAGATGAAATACATAGAAATCAAATTGACTATATCTGTGGAAAGAGAACATGGAAAAGCTCCATATCATCAGTGAAAACAAGGCCAGGGGCAGATGTGCCGTCAATTACTCATACGCAAATTCAAACTGAAGCTGAAGAAAATAAAAACAAGTCCACAAGAACCAAAATGTGACCTTGAATATATCCCACCTGAATTTAGAGATCATCTGAAGAACACATTTGATACATTAAACACTAAAAACTGAAGACCAGAAGAATTGTGGGATGACATTAAGAACATCATACATGAAGAGTACAAAA
>NW_006408626.1:9821997-9824457 GCF_000296735.1 Chrysochloris asiatica
TGCAGATGATACAACCTTGCTTGCTGAAACTGAAGGGGACTTATAACAATTACTGATGAAAATCAAATAGCACAGCCTTAGGTATGGATTATATTTCAATGTAAAGAAAACAAAAATCCTCACCACTGGACCAGTCAACAACATCCATATCAATGGAGAAAAGACTGAAGTTGTCAAAGACTTTATTCTTCTTGGATTAACTATCAACACTCATGAAGTAGCAATCAAGAGATCAGACGATGTATTGCATTGGGCAAATATGCTGCATGAGACCTTTTTAAAGTGTTGAAGAGCAAAGATGTCAGCTTGAGGACTAAGGTTCGCCTGACCCAAGCCATGGTATTTTCAATAACCTCATATGGATGCGAAAGCTGGACCATGAATAAGGACCATAGAAGAATAGATGGAGGAGAATACTAAATGTGCCATGGGCTGCCAAAAGAACCAATCGATCTGTTTTGGAAGAAGTGCAGCCAGAGTACTCCTTAGAGGCCAAGATAGCCAAATTTTGTCTCTCATACTTTGTACATATTGTCAGGAAGGAACAATCACTAGAGAAGGATATCATGTTTGGTAAGATGGAGGGTCAGAGAAAAAGAGGTAGACCCCCAACAAGATGAATTGGCCAGGTGGCTGCATCAATGGACTCAAGTGTGGCAACAGTAGTGAGGTTGGCCCAGGATCGGACATTGTTTCGTTCTGCTGTGCATATAAGGTTGCTATGAGTCTGTGCCAACTCAATGGCACCTGACAACAACAACAACAGTGGTCAAAGCTGCTTGGTATTGGTACAATGAAAGATACACTGATCAATGGAACAGAATCAAAAATCTAAAAATTAACCCATCCACATACAGCCAAGTGATTTTTGACAAAGTACCTAAATATATCTCATGGGGCGGTGATCGGCTCTTCCACGGATGTTGTTGGCAAAACTGGAAAGAGATATACAAAAGAATGAAACAAGAATTCACCTCATGCCTTATACAAAAACCTACTCAGCATGGATTAAAGACCTAAGTGTGAATCCCAGAATTATGAAGGCCATCAATAAAAAAATAGGGACAAAAGTGAGGGCACTAAATTAGGAAATACACAGACTACTAAACATTTTGAAAATGACACAAACAAAAGTAGGCAAAATAGAGGATTGGACATAGTAAAAATTAAAAACTTATGAGCATCAAAAGACTTCACCAGAAGAGTAAAAAGGGAACCTATGGAACTCGAAAACATCTTTTGCAATGATGCATCAGACAAGGGACTCATTTCTAAAACATATATGAAACTACAACAGCTGTACAAGAAAAAGACAAATAACTCAATTTAAAAATGGGTACAGGACATGAACAGGAGGAGATCCATATAGCCAAAAAACATAGGAAGAAATGTTCACGATCCCTAGCCATTAGAGAGATGCAATTCAAAACAACAATGAGATGTCATCTCACACCAACAATAACAGCAAAGATCAAAAATGTAAAGGACAATAAATGCTGGTGAGGATGCGGATAGACTGGGACCCTCCTACATTGTTGGTGGGATTGCAAAATGGTCCAACCACTCTGGAAAACAATATGGTGCTTCCTCAGAAGGTTGAAAATAGAAATATCATATGATCCAGCAATTCCTCTACTTGGTATTTATCTACAAGAAATACAAGCCATAACATGAGTAGACATATGCATACTAATGTTTATGGCAGCACTATTTAAAATAGCAAAAAGATGGAGACTGCCTAAGTGCCCATCTATGGAAAAATGGATAAACAAACTGGTACATACACACAATGGAGTATTATATTATGCTACCTTGAAGAATAACAAGGAAGCTGCAAACCACCACATAACATGGATGAACCTTGAGGACATTATTTTGAGTGAAATTAGTCTGTCACAGAAGGAGAAATACTGCATAAGACCACTACTGTAAAATACTAAGAAAAATAACCCATACTAAAGTTGGGGGGGCGGGGATTCTTTGCAGGTACTGGGATTTGGAGGTTGAGTGAGTGTGGCTAGGCAAAGTGGAGCAGAGGACACGTTATAGACACAGGATAGTTTGGGTGCTAGGGATGGGGGGCAATACACAATAAGGGGGAAGGGAATGGAAGAACAAAATGGATGAGAAAACATTTAGGCAGGTTTGCATGGGCTATGTGGGACAGAGGTGAATAGTGATGTATGTTGGAACAACAGGGCTCTGGGATACAGAGATTGAGACATGGTTGGAATGGGGAAAAGGTGGGAGCATAATGTTAAGAAATAAACAAATCATTGATTTTGCAGAATTCTATCATGCATTCTCCAGCATCATTTCTATCACCAAGGCCATATTTTCCAATTACTGATCCTTCGTCTTTTCTCCCAACCTTTGCATTCCAATCACCAGTAATGATCAATACATCTTGATTGCATGTTTGATCAATTTCAGATTGAAGAAGTTCATAGAATTCTTCTA
>NW_006408626.1:9825327-9831592 GCF_000296735.1 Chrysochloris asiatica
TCGAACTGCTGACCTTGAGGTTCACAGCCCAATTTGTAACCACTACGCTACCAGAGTTCCTTAAATACCGGTGGCATAGCTTTCAGAATCACAGAAACTCACAAGCCACCACAGTACAACAAACTGACAGACGAGTGGTGGTCCCATCCACATACAGCCAACTAATTCACAACAAAGTGCCTAAATATATAGCATGTGGAGGTGATCATCTCTTCAACAGATGGTGCTGGCAAAACTGGAAAGCGATATGCAAAACACTGAAACAAGATCTTTACTTTACGCCATATACTAAAATCAACTCAGCATGGATTAAAGACCTAAACTTGAATCCCACAATTATAAAGGCTATCAATGAAAAAATAGGGACAAATGTGAGGGCTCTAATTCATGGAATATACAGACTACCAAACATTTTGAAAATTACACAAACAAAAGTAGACAAAATAGATGATTGGGACATACTAAAAACTAAAAACTTTTGTGCTTCAAAGGACTTCACCAAAAGAGTAAAAAGGGAGTCCACAGAATGGGAAAACTCTTTTGCAATGACACATCAGACAAGGGACTAATTTCTAAAATATATAGGATGCTACTAGTCCTAGTGGGGCACCGTGGGTTAATGCACCAGACTACAAAGCTGTTTGAACTGCAAGGTTGGCAGTTCAAGCTTACCAGCTGCTCCTCCGAAACCCTATCCAGGGTCGCTATGGGTCAGAACTGACTCGATGGCATTTAACAGCAAAAACAACTAAAACTCTACAAGAAAAAGACAAATAGCCCAATTTAAAAATGGGAATAGGACATGAATAAACACTTCACCAAGGAGGAGATCTGGGCAACCAACAAACATATGAAGAACTATTCAGGATCACTAGTCATTAGACAGATGGAAATAAAAACAAAAATGAGATGTCATCTCAAACCAGCAATAACAGCTAAGATCAAATAAGTTGAGGACATTAAATGCTGGTGAGGATGTGGAGATACAGGCACCCTCCTACATTACTGGTGGGACTGCAAAATGGTCCAACCTCTTCACTTTCATCAAGAAAGATTGTATCATCTGCATATCACAGGTTGTTTGAGACTTCCTCCAATCCTGATGCCACGTTTTTCTTCATATAACCCAGTTTCTCAGATTATTTGCTCAACATACAGGTTGAATAAGTATGGTGAAAGAATACAACCCTGTCACACACCTTTCTTAATTTTAAAACATTCAGTGTTCCCATGTTCTATTCGAGCAACTGCTTCTTGGTCCAGGTACAGATTTCTCATGAGCACAATTAAGTGTTTTGGAATACTCATACTTCACAATGTTGTACGTAGCTTATCATGATCCATATAATCAAAAGCCTTTGTGTAGTCAATAAAGCACAGGTAAACCTCTTTCTGATATTCTCTGCTTTCAGCCAAGATCCATTGGACATTAGCATTGATATCCCTCATTCAACAGCCTCTTCTGAATTTGGCTGGAACCTATGGCAGTTGTCTCTCAATGTATGCTTGCAGCTATTTCTGTATTACCTTTAATAAAACTTTACTCGCATGGGGTAGCAAAGACATTGTCCAATGACTTGGAATGGACAAAATATGGATCTCTTCCAATCAATCGGCCAGATAGTTGTCTTCCAAATTTCTTGGCAGAGATGAGTGAGTGCCTCCTCACTTTCATGAAAGATTTCAATTTTTCTTCCATCAATTCCTGGTGACATGTTCTTTGCCAATTCCTTCAATGAACCTTGGACTTCTTCCTTCAGTATCATAAGCTCTTGATCATATGCTACCTCTTGAAATGGTTAATATCAACCATTTCCTTCTGTTACGGTGAATATGTATTCCTTCCATCTTCTTTTGATGCTTTTTGCATCACTCAACTAATTTTCTCAGAGAATCCTTCCTTCAATAATGAAAGTCAAGACTTGATTTTTTTCTTTAGTTCCTTCAGCTTGAGAAATGCTGAGCATGTTCTTCATTCTTGGTTCTCTGTCTCCAGATCTTTGCACATTTTGTTATAATATTTTACTTTGTCTTCTCAAGCTGACCTCTGAAATTTTCTGTTCATCTCTTGGACCTCCTCATTTCTTCCATTTACTTTAGCATCTCTATGCTGGAGAGCAAGTTTCAGACTCTCTTCTGACATCCTTTTTGATCTTTTCCTTCGTTGTTGTCTTCTTAATGACTTTTTGCTTTCTTCATGTATGATGTTCTTAATGTCATCCCACAACTCTTCTGATCTTCTGTCTTTAGTATTTAATGTATCAAATCTGTTTTTCAGATGATCTCTAAATTCAGGTGGGATATATTCAAGGTCGTATTTTGGCTCTAGTGGACTTGCTTTCATTTTCTTCAGCTTCAGTTTGAATTTGCATATGAGCAGATGATGGTCTGTTCTAGAGTGTGCCCTGGCCTTGTTTTGACTGATGATAAGTAGCTTTTCCATTGTCTTTTTCCATTGTCCATTTGGTTTCTGTCTATTCCATCTGGTGAGGTTCATGTATATAATTGTCTCTTATGCTGTCTAAAGAAGGTATTTGAAATGAACAAATCATCGATTTGCAGAATTCTATCATTTCTATCACCAAGCCCATATTTTCCAACTACTGATACTTCCTCTTTTCTCCCAACCTTTGCATTCCAATCACCAGTAATAAACAATACATCTTGATTGCATGTTTAATCAATTTCAGATTGAAGAAGTTCGTAGAATTCTTCTATTTCATGCTCACTGGTTTTAGTGGTTGATGCATACATTTGAATATATAGTGGTATTAACTGGGCTTCCCTGTAGGTGCATGGATATTATCCTATCACAGACAGCATTGTACCTCATGACTGATCTGGATAGGTTCTTTTTGAATACAACACCATTCCTCTTCAATTTGTCATTCCCGACATATTAAACCATGTGGTTTTCAGATTCAAAATGACTACTACCAGTCAATTTCAGCTCACCAATGCCAAAGACATCGATGTTTATGCATTCCAGTTCATTTTTGACAAGTTCTGATTTTCTTAGATTCATACTTTGTACATGTTATGTTCTGATTATTAATGGATGTTTACAGCTCTTTCTGTTCATTTTGAGTTGTGCTACATCAGCAAATGAAGGTCCCATGGGCTTTACTCCCACAGGCTTAGCTTCATTCATGTCATTATGGTCAACTCTACTTTGAGGAGGCAGCTCTTCCCCAGTAGAATTTTGAATGCCTACAAACCAGAGGAGCTAATTATCTGGCACTGGGCAGAGAAAAGAATAGACAGAAACATCACTAATTATCTGGCACTGGGCAGAGAAAAGAATAGACAGAAAGCTTCTAAGTCTGTTTTCATCCAATAACAGATTGGAATACCTAAAATGGGACTACAACTTGCCCAGTGAAGGAGACTTCCTGTGGGACCTTTTCATTGCATAAGACTATAGGTGGAATCTTGAACCCCATCCAGAATCTTCTGAGGTGAGAAATCTCCAATTGAAAGGTCAAGCAGAGTAGCCTTGAGCAGCGGGAAGAACAGAAGATACTTCTTGAAAGAAAGACTGGCAGGAAACGTCAAAAACAATAATGGCAGTCCGACTGACTACTACCAGAACAAACAAGTTGTTCACCCAGGAGCCATCAAGGCAAGTGGTTGGGTCCCCTCAGGGCAAACCCTCTTCCAAGACTAAAACTCAAGGGGAATACATGAGCATACATGTGGTCTGACTGATGACCATGTTGGTCACTGATACAGGGAAGAAGGGGGAAAACAGCCATGAAGTTGTGAGCTAAGTCTGACCATGTTTAATAGACTCTTGTGAACTCAGATTGAGACCTGGTTGGCCAGCAGTATGGCAAAACCTGGGGACTCCTGGACCCAGAGACAGTGACCTGGCCATAGAGGACTAGAGTGGAGAGTGAAGTGTCCAGCTGATAAGAAGTGAGGGAGATGCACAAGAACATCTACACTTGCAGATAATATTCACCTGACCTGGCTTCAATGGCTGGATGATCAGAACTTGATTAGAATAAGAAAGAAGAGGAAAAACAGAATAATCTCATACAACATGATGAACTTGACCTGTACATATGGATGTACTAGCTCAACAGGGAACAAATCTTTACCGCAAGGATCATTCTCACCTCTTCGGTACACAAGGTAGACAGGGATGGACAACTTAGACATTGGCTACCCAAAATGGGGGGATACAAATGCAAGTGACTGGCTTACAAGCTTTCAAGAGGGAGCCTGGATCGAGAGTGTGTGGGGGAAAATAGACTCTCCACTGAGTGATTTTCAACCTGTGTGGATGGAGCTAATGAAAGGAGATGGGGATAAGACTCTTTTGGTTCAATAGTGAATAATTGCTATCAGGACTGACTTTGAGGGTTGGAAATGTAAAAGTAGACATTTTATAACAAAAGGAGGGGTGTGGTTATCTTTACAGTCCAGGAGCAGAGGTCCTTGGGACCATCAAGGGAGAAGAGCAGAGTGCGGGACCCTACCCAGAGTTGCAGTGATGCCAGAGATGGAGGCAGAGATGATGATGTGGAGAGATGGAGCGGCTGGGCACTTTAGACCCAGAGAGGGAGAAGGGTTGTGTGCTGACAGCCGGAGAGCAGGCTTGTGGAGTGTGCCCTTTGGTTGTCTGATGATGCATGGAGGGGATTGTAATCATGGCAATGAAATGAAATACGATTGGATGAATGTAAAGCTAATGTTCTCCTATGTAAACCATCACATAATTCACAATGAAACATTAAAAAAAAAGAGTACATTGACAGAGGTTCAAGAGGTACACAGCCAGAGGTTCAAGCAGGTTTCAGAAGAGGACTTGGAATACCAATGTCAGATGAATCTTGGCTAAAAGCAAAGAATACCAGATAGATGTATAAAAACTACCTGTGCTTTTTTGAGTATTCAAAGGCTTTCTACTACGTGCATAATGACAGGAAATGGACAACATTATGGAGAATGGGTATACCGTATACCGGGACATTTAATTGTACTCATGAGGAGCCTTTACATAGACCAAGAGGCAGTTGTTTGAACAGAACGAGGGGACACTGAATGGTTTAAAATCAGGAAAGGTATGTGTCAGGGTTGTGTTCTTTAAAAATAGTTTTTTAATCTGTATACTGATAAAATAATACTAGAAACTGGATTATATGAAAAACATTGCTTCAGAATTGGAGGAAGATACATTAACAACTGTGATATATAGATGATACAACTTTGCTTACTGAAAGCAAAGAGGACTTAAAATATTTACTCATGATTATAAAAGACCACAGTCTTCAGTTTGTATTTCACATCAATGTAAAAAAGGGCAAAAACCCAAAGATTCTCACAAATGGGCCAAAAAAAAAAAAAATCATGATAAATGGATAAAAGATTGAAGTTGTCAAAGACTTCATATTTTTCTGGGATCCACAATCACCAGTAATGGAAAAAGAAGTCAAGAAATCAAATGATTTATTGCATTAGACAAATCTGCTGCACATGATTTCTTTAAAGTATTCAAGAGTAAAGATATCAGTTTGAGGATATAGGTGTACCTGACCCAAGCCTTGGTATTTTCAATAGCCTTATATTCATGTGAAATTTGGACAATTAATAAGGAAGACCATAGAAGAACTGATGCATTTGAGTTATGATGCTGGAGAAGAATGTTAAAAGTACTATAGACTGCTTGAAGTACAAACAAATCTGTGTTGGAAGAAGTACAGATTTTAGAATGCTCCTTAGAACTCAGTTTTGCGAGACTTTATTTCTCTTATTTTGGACATGTTATCAGGAGGGACCTGTTCTGGAGAATGATACGTTGTTGTTATGTGGCATGGAGTCGGTTCAGACTCATAGCGACCCTGCACAGGGTTTCCGAGGAGCAGAATCTTTACGGGAGCAGAATGCCTCATTTTTCTCCCGCGGAGCAGCTGGTAGTTTTGAACTGCTGACCTTTCGGTTCGTAGCTCGATTCTTAACCACTACGCTACCAATGCACAGTAAATTGGAGGGTCTGGAGAACAAGAAAGACCTCCAATGAAATGGATTAGCACAACGACAGCAACAATGGTCTCAAGCATAACAAAGATTATGAGCTTGTCACAGGACTGGGCGGTGTTTTGTTCTGTTGTGCATAGATAACTATCAGTGTGAACTGACTTGAGGGCACATAAAAAAACAATGCCTAGAACATCATTCTTTATGTGTTCCATTTCATTTATTTAGGTGTTCATTGAAAACTTTTCATTTTCCTGGCTTCATACTTTGTTGTTGTTGTTGT
>NW_006408626.1:9833212-9835756 GCF_000296735.1 Chrysochloris asiatica
CAGTTCCCCCAGCTTGAGAAATACTGACCGTGTTCTTCCCTTTTGGTTTTCTAACTCTAAATCTTTGCATATTTTATTATAGTATTTGGCTTCATACTTAGTATACTCCATATTCTGATTATTCATTGATGTTTGCAGCTATTTTTCCTCACTTTGAATTGTTTCCCAACAAATGAAGGTCCTGAAAGCTTTACTGCATTCACACCAGTATAATCACCAGTCATAGTTTGAGTGTCTTCCAACCTGAAGGGCTCATTTCTTGGTACTGTAACTGTTAATATTCTGTTATTATTCATAATGTTTTCATCATCCATCACTGTGTCTCACAATGTTCTGATACTCCTCATAAGGTTTTTACTCAGAAGTAGTGTGCCTCTATTTCCTAGTCTGTTTTAGTCTGGAAACTCTGCTGAAATCTGTCAAACATGATAATACCCTTCTGGTATTTAAAATACTAGTATTTAAAATGTGTTTTGCCATCACTTCAAAACACAAACTACCACAAACTAACAGACAAGCAACGTAAATCAAGATGCAGGAGGAGGACCAAAATGTATACCAGAGTGGTTTTCATGAGATATGATTTGTTGAGCTTTGATCTGAAAACCATAAACCCTTTTAATTATTTAAAAAAATGAAGAGCTTTACTAGAGGAAATTAGATACTCAAAACTATTGGTAGGGCTGCCCATCAGGAACAGATGCTGCTTCAGAGAAGTAGAAAATTTATGTTGCTTAAGTCAAGAGCAATATGCAATTGCTGCTAAAAATCATAGCTTATGAATATTAGGAGAAGTCTCTGTATATGCCCATGATTCTGGTGTGGGGAAGGAAATTATAGATTGCTGCTTCCTTTCTATTATTCCTATTTTGATCAAGCTGTTATCATCATAATTTAAATCTCTGCAGAACCGTGGAAGAAAGGGAATATTATTAATATGGTTCTTGGAATTTCTAGCTCTAGCAATAAATGTAAGAGAAAATTTTTAAATGTGCATGAATGCTTGTTGACAAAAAGAAGAAACAAAACAAAACAAAATATTATTTAGCACAAAATCTCATGGAGAAGTAGTTTTTAAGTGCTGCCAAGTCTATTTCAACTCATAGCGATGCTTTATAGTGCTTCCAAAGAGTGGCTGGTGGGTCTGAACTGCCAACCATGCAGTTAGTGCTTATCCTACAATGCCACACAAGGAATGTAGAAGTGGATTTAAGAAAAAGTCACTTATGTCAAATTACTTAAAGAGGGAAAATGTGACAAGAACAAGAATTATGAATTAGTGGTCATTAGAAATTTTTTCTAAATGATTATAGTGGAAAAATATCTATAGAAGTCTTACTTCAATTACTTAAAGTGGAAAAGAGAAATAAAAAATCAGAGAGGACTCTTTGAAGAAATTCTGCCTAGGAGTTATGTAAATTATCAATAGGACAAGAAGCTTTGTTTCTGCTTCTAATTTAAACTAAGGTGGTTAATGAATGCTAGGGATATCCTAGAAAGCTGACTATAAATCTAGGATTCAGCAATTGAATGCCTTACAGCTTGATGACAAAGAAAATCCAACCACGGATGGGAGGGAGAGTATCCTGCAGCAATGTGACTCCTAAAATTTTTACCTATGGTGAAATGTGATGATGGAAGGAGACACAATAACTGATAAACTCTCTCAGGTATTTTAGAGGTCTAGGGTAAGAAGTAGCTCCCAAAATTGTGGAATTGGGGCATTTTTACAAAGTGGCAGTGATATATTAATCAGAAAACTAGGAACACGTTCATATTTATTAATCAACAATTTGAACACTAATTGGGAAAGTCTAAGAGACTTGTTCCATTATTTAAAGAAACCTAATCTGCAACAGTTGAATCCTGGTGTAGCATAGTAGGATAAGCACTGGACTCCTAACCATAAGTGCAGTGGTTCAAACCATCTGCAGGGTCCCTATGAGTTGAAAGCAACGCAATGGTCTTTAACAATAACAACAACAACAATCTGCAACAGTATGACAGACAAAACTGAAGATGAAGCATAAGACCTAATTTTACCATATCAGAACATCAGAAAAGATTAAGTTTATAATTACTGTTAATCTCATACACCAAAGTCAGGCTCTAATAGGGAAATGGGACCCTAATACCCGTTGTAATAGGGATATCTGTATAGATACCATCGAAAATCTTGAATGCCCATTTCCCCTGAATACTTTTGATTTTCAGAACCCTCTTTGTTTGGCCCATTCTCTTTTTTTAGATGATTTTTTTTGTTCTTAGATTTCGTCTAGCTGGTTCTAACTCATATCAACCCTGTATAAGGTTTCAGAGGAGCTGCTGATGGATTTGAATTGCCGACCTTGTTGTTTGCAATCTCATGCTGATCCTACAGCACCACACCGGAAGTCCTGTAGGATGATAGATATGCCATATAGATAAAGATTATGTGGAGGTTATAAATGAAGTAAATGACTTATAGACAAATTTTATCCCCCTCTGGATCTAATTCTATCTCACTTTCTGGACTTTGGTGGTGGTGGTTATGTGCCGTGGAGT
>NW_006408626.1:9836023-9855650 GCF_000296735.1 Chrysochloris asiatica
AGCAGAATATAAAGTAAATTAAGCTTTCATTAATATGGGATGCTTTGGAATCTAATACCTAAAATAGTTTTAAGTACAATACTGGAATAGCTTTTTAAAACATGATTTAAAAAAAAAAAAGAAAAGAATGGGCCTTAACAAATCAAGTAAATTTTGGAGGAAAAGTGACTAAGAGCTTGGAAACTTGTGCTTGCTAAAACATACCAACTACAGAGAAGCTAGAAAACTCACTTAGAAGCTCATAAGCAGCCATCTATGATATAACTATTGATTTCTCCCTCTTCAGAGGACAGAAGAGTGATGAAAGTCCAAGGCATATGGCAACAATAAGTCTAATGGACTCATGGATCACCAGAACCAGTCTCCATGATGTTGATTAGAAGAATTAGATGGTGCTTGAGTACCACAACCGACTGCTCTGAAAGGAAATGCATTAGAAGGTCCTGGATAGAGTAGGAGAAAATGTAGAACGAAACTCAAAACCGTAACAGAAACCAGGGTTCTTGGTAAAATAGAGACTGGCCCTAAGGTTAAGGCCCTTCATCACTCTTCAGTGGAGCAGAAATCTTCCCCATGGTTAAATGTTTAGTCAAACAAAAGACTAAATATATAAAGGGTATATAGGGGGAAACAGCACTAATGAGGAATGGACCCTTGAGAATAATTGACAATTTGAGCTCAAAAGAGCAGCATTTACTCAAGAACAAAATTCCATTTATTATGATATTAGTTATTGGTCCAATTGTGAGAATTTTTGTGTTCTTTACATTGAGGTGCAATCCATACTGAAGGCTATAGTCTTTGATCTTAAATCAATAATTATTTTAAGTCATCTTTACTTCCCATGAGCAAGGTTGTGTCATCTGCATATTGCAGATTATTGATGAGTCTTCCTCCAAACCCGATACCATGTTCCTCTTCAGATAATCCGGTTAATTATTTTGTTGTTGTTGTTGTTCAGCATACAAATTGAATTACCATGTTTAAAAGATATAACTGTGCTGCAAGACTTTCCTGATTTTAAACCATCCAGCAACCCCTTGTGGTGTTGGGCTGCTAGGTGGGTTTGAACTGCAAGGTTGCCAGTTCATGCTCACCAGCTGCTCCTAGAACACCCTATACAGGGTTTCTATGTGTCAGAGCCAACTTGATGACACTTAAGAACCACAAGAGTAGCTCCCTTATTCAGTTCGAGCAAGTGCCTCTTGGTCTATTCACAGGTTCACCATGAGTACAATTAAGTGTTCTGGAATACCAGTTGTTCCTACTGTTGTTCAAAGTTTTTGCTATGATTCACTCTGTCGAATCTTTTTGCATAGTCAATAAAGCACAAGTAATTTATTTCTGGTATTCTCTGCTTTTAACCAAGATCTGTATGGCATCAGCAATAATATCCCTAATTCCATATCCACGTCTGAATCTGGCTTGAATTTCTGACAGCCCTCTGTCCATGTACTGCTGCTGCAATTGTTTTTGAGTTATCTTCAGCAAAATTTTGGTAGAATGCAATATTAATGATAAAGATATTATTTGACGAGTTCTGCATTCCTTTGGGCCACCTTTCTTTGGAATGGGCACAAATATGGATCTCTTCCAATTGTTTGGCCATATAGTTGTCTTCCAAATTTCTTGGCTGCATGACTGTTGAAACCTTTCAATTAGTATTGTATCAATTCCTTGTTTTTTTTTGTCAACGTCTTCAATGCAATTTGGACTTCTTCCTTCAATGCTATTGTTTCTTATCATGTACTACCTCTTGAAATGGCTGAACATCGACCATTTATTTTTGGTACAGTGACTGTATATTCTTTCCATCTTCTTTTGATGCTTTCTGCATCGTTCAATATTTTGCTGATATTGACAATCTTAACTATTTTCTTCAGTTCTTTCAGCATGAGAAATGCTGAGTGTTCTTCCTTTTTGGTTTTCTAATTCCAGGTCTTAGCACATTTCATTATAACATTTGACTTTGTTTTCTCAAACTGCCTTTTGAAATTTTCTGTTCAGCTCTTTTACCTCCTCATTTCTTCCTCTCCCATTTGAACTGCAAGGTTGGCGGTTCAAGCTCACCAGCTAGCTACTCCTTGGAAACCTAATACAGGGTTGTTATGGGTTGAACCGACTTGACCACATTTAACAACAACAATAACATACTTAAGAGCAAGTTTCAATGTCTCTTCGGCCAGTCATTTTTCCCCATGAGGTCCTTCAATATTACTAGTCAAGGCTTGAATTTTCTTCAATTCTTTCAACTTGAGAAATGCTGAATAGGTTGTTTCCTTTTGGTTTTCTAACTCCATGTTTTTGCACATTTCATTATGATGCTTGATTTTTCTTCTAAATCTGCCCTCTGAAATTTTCTATTCAACTCTTTTTTCAGTGTGTGGGAGGAGTTTTTTGTTTTCTTTTCTTCTTCTTCTTCCTGATTGTTTCTCTAGCAGATGGATATTGAGTTTTTGTCAAATCTCAGTAATTTAGCCTTCCTTTTTTTCAATTATGCTTCTTTGCCCTTTCAGTGTATTATCTATTTCTGAAGTCTTAGTGTTAGTCTTTTGGCTTTCTGATGTCTGTTTTGTATGGTTCCCCCCCCCCCCTTTTTTTTTGTCAGTTTGTCTCCTGAATTCTTCTAAAATTTTATACATGTTTTCCTTGATTTAATGTGCAATTTTCTCAACAGTTCTCTCAAGCTGTTGAAGTTGCCTTATTAGCATTCCTTTAAATTCCTTACCAAGTAGTTCTGATACCATTTCTAGTGTTATATTTTCTGACTTTGTATTTTAGTCACTTGTTTTAGGCACTCTGGTTTTTTTGCACAAGCTGAAAATGTTTTCTCTGAGACATTGTAGTGTCATATTTATATTTGTATGATGATTGTATATTGGTGTGTTTTCAGCAAGTGATAGAGGCAGAAAGTACGAACACAGTTAATTATCTTTTCACTGTTATTGTAACTTATGTCAGGGTGAGTTCAAGAAATTCCAGAAGCAGGCGTTCTATGCCTGGAGCTCAATTCCAGGCAGAGCAGAGGCTGCACAAGAGGGGGTATCACTGGCTGCTAGGTTGGCAAGGATTGACACTGGCCCCCAGCTATCAGAAGGGTTTGGGAACTGTACCCCCTTGCTACCAACCTCCAGCCCCATATTATACCTCCAGGCTGCTGTATCAACAGCCACTAGCAAAAGCCCAAGATAGCACACTGCTCCACATCAGATCACAGTCTGCCCAATTTTCTTCTCTTTAACTGCTCCTGATCAACCTCCTTTCCCATTCAGCAATCAATGCACCTGTCATTCCTATCTTCTGATGCTCAGAGTTCCAGGATCAGAATTACTATCTGTATCTTTTTCACTCAGTCTCCCATGTCCTTGTTGGTTGAGCCAATAGAGGGTTAGCTCTGTGCATCTTCCTACTCTGCCTCATATTTCTCTTTATTCAACTCTTTTATTTCTTCATTTCTTTTGGTTGCTTTAGCTTCTCTACACTCAAGAGTAAGTTTCAGAGTCTCTTCTGACATCAGTTTTGGACTTTTTTTTTTTTTTTAGTCTTTTAAAGACATTTTGCTGTCATTTATGATGTTATTGATGTCATCACACAACTTCTCTGTTCTTCAGTCATTAGCATCTAATGCATCAAATCTGTTCTTGAGATGGTCTGTAAAGTCAGGTGATATATATTCAAGGTTGGGGAGTATAAGGGTTCTGTAGGATAAGTATTGAATGACAAATCACAACGTCAAGGGCTCAAGCCCACCAGTAACTCCATGGGAAAAATATGATACTCTCTGCTTCTGAAAATGTATAGCCTCAGAAACCTTATACAATTATATGTATATATATAGGAGCCAGAACCAATTCAACGGTAATTAACAATAACAACAACAACAATATTAAAGATCGTATTTTGGCTCTCATGTACTTGTTTTAATTTTCTTCAGCTTCAACCTGAAATTGCATATGAGCAATTGATGGTCTATTCTATGGTGGCTTCTGACTTTTTTTTTTTTTTTTTTCGGCTTTTGATATTGAGCTCTCCATCATCTCTTCCCACAGATGTAGTCAACTTGGTTCCAGTGAATTACATTGGTGAGGACTAATTGTATAGCCCTTTTATGTTGTTGTAAAAAGGTACTTGCAGTAAATAAGTCATGGGTCTTGTAAAATTCAATCATGGCATCTCCAGCATTGTTTCTATCACTACGGCTATATTTCCAACTACTGATCCTTCACATTTTTACTTCTTACCTTCTCATTCCAATAATCTTCAGTAAGTATCAATGCATCTTGATTGCATGTTTTATCAATTTCAGACTGAAGAAATTGATAGACTTTTTCAGTTTCATCATCACTAGCTTTAGTGGTTGGTGTACAAATTTGAATATCAGTGATATTAACTGGTTCTCCTAGTAGGCATTATTCTATCATAGACAGCATTGTTCTTTTTGCTCTTTTTGACAATGAATGTGACGCCATATGATTGTTGGGTTCAAAATGGCCAATACCAATCCATCTCAGCTCCCTAATGCCTAGGATATTGATTTTATGATTTTTATTTCATTTAAACAAACTCTAATTTTCCTACATTCATACATCATGTATTCTACATTCTAATTATTAATTGATGTTCTCATTTTGAGCTGTGTCCCATCAGCAAATAAAGATCTCAAAAGCTTCACTTCATTTTCATTATTATAGTCAACTCTACTTTGAGAGGCACCTCTTCCCTAGTCATATTTTGAGTGTCTTCCAACCCAAGAGTCTCACCTTCCTGCACTTTATCAGACAATGTTCTGCTGATATTCATAAGGCTTTCAGTAGTGTGTAGTGCTGATGTGGCACTGTAAGATAAGCACTGGACTGCTAACCACAAGACTAGAGGTTCAGACCCACCAGTTCCACCTTGGAAACTCTAGGCATGGTCACTGTGAGTTGAAACATATGCTATAGCACTTAACAACAACAGCAATAATCCTTCAGGAGTGACCCACCTTTCCTTCTTCCGAATCTATCTTAGTCAGGAAGCTCAGATGAAACCTGTCCACTATGGGTGACCCTGCTAGTATTTAAAATACCAGTGGCATAACATCTAGCACCATAGCAACATACAAACTACCAGAGTAAGACAAGCTGACGGATGAGTGGTAGAGGAAATCTTATAGGGCAATTCAACTGCGTCTTGTAGAATTACTGTCGTATTTACATAGTGTGACTATAACAGAAATACCACAAGTGAACAAACAGCAATTTATTATCTCACATTCCATGCTTTGGCCCCACCAAATATATATGCCCTTGCCACATGCAAAACACTTCATTTCATCATATCTTCCACAAATCTTTCAAGTCCAAATTCCAGTCTGGGGCAAAGTTTTTCATCATCTGTGAATCTATAATACAAGTTACCTGGTTCCAAAGTACAACGATGCAACAGACTACAAAGTAGACATATAAAATAAAAATGGGAGCAGTCAGAGGGAAAGAAGAGCTAACAGGTTCCAAGCAAGTTAAAAACCAAATAGAACAATTTGCATTAGCTCTCAAAGATGAAAATAATCCTCTCTTCTCTGGAATGATCTAGGTAATGAGTCTTCCCTGGCCATGTTGGCCATGCACTCTGGATTCTGAGAAGAGATCCCTAACTCTGGGCTTTAGCTCTGCCTTCCATATTCATAGGAATAGCAACTCTACTATCTTGACTTTGGGTAGCACCATTCTCCTAGTCCATCTGAGGGGTTACCTTATTCCTTTTACTCTGACTGACTTAGTTCTTCTACCTCCTCATTCATGATAGCCCCGCCTCCTCAGCTCTGGGAAAAGGCTCCACCTTAATGGAAGTCCCACACTCCAGAACCTAATTGGTGAAGAAGCTGACTCCTTGAAAGCTAGGAAACTGTGGGCCCAACCTTAGAAGCCCCAGAGGTCATATTTCTACTCTTTGAGAGTCCAGAGCTCATAATCCTACATTTTGAGACTGAGACAGTTCTGCTTTCATGCTCCTTATCTGTTCAACTTCTGTTTCATGCTCCCTTGTTCTCTAGAAGAGGACAGCCTGGTCACTTCTTTGCTCAAACAAGTGTTACAAAGCTCTTTAGTTCTACAGATAAGTGCCATAGGCATCACACACCACCAGTAAGCCTTGGCCTGAAAGCATTCAGCTTTCATGTGTGGGTCAGACAGCATAACACCTCCAATAAGTGCACATAGGTGTCTCACTCCTGCAAGATGGCACTCAGCTCTCTCAATCTGTGGGTTGGCTCCCTGCTGTATTGTGCTGCTCTCCTGGTTCTGCTACTGCAGTTTCTCTGCCACTGCTTCTCAACTTCTATGCTACCTCTGGTGCTATAGCTCTCCTTATTTCCTTTTGAGCCTTTATTAGAATTGACTTTGACAGCCATTATTGCACCAGCAATCTCTTCTGGGCAATCTAGGTTTTGACTATTAGATAGCTTAGTACTCTTCCAGCTTTTGCTCATTGCCCAGTCTCAAAAATATTTCTACATTTTAGATATCTGTTAAAGCAGCACCTCACTCCTGGTACCAAATTCTTCTTTATCTAGTGCTGTTATAACAGAAATACCACAAGCAGATGGCTTTAACAAACACATTTATTTTCACACGTTTAGAGACCTAGTGTGGTGCTGTAGGTGAACGTATTAGACTACAAGGCCCGTTTGAACCACTAGGTCCATGACTCAAACTCACAAGTCACTCCTTGGAAACCTTATACAGGGTCATTATGAGTCAGAACCAACTTAACAGCACTTACCAACAACAACAGCCATGTATCACATACTCATGCAGGACTTTACAGAATGCAAGGAGCAGACAATTGCAGATAGGAGAGTTATAGTCTCTGACATTCTCAGGGTATGACATTACAACCAGGCAACCATTTAAGGATATGTTTAGGAGTGTTCCTGCAAGGGAAGTAGCCCCTAACCCACTTTTCAATATACTCTGTTTCATCTGTCAGAGGTGCATGTGGTACTCAAGAAAAAAATAACATCTGAACACTGTAACCTAGGCACAAGATGGAATTAAGCTCAGACTATTTTAAAGATGAGGTTTTCTGCTCCCATAAAAATTTACAACCTTGGAAACCTTGTACAGGGTCACTATGAGTTGGAACTGACTCCATGGCATATAACCACCACCACTACCAGTGTGGTACTGTGGGTGAATGCACTGGACTACACAGTTGGTTTGAACTACAAGGTCAGTGGTTCAAGCTTATCAGTCATTCCTTAAAAACCTTACATATGGTTGCTATGTGTTGGAACTACCTTGATGACACTTAACAACAACAGGCTGTAGTCATCCATAGACAAAAAGCCTTCAGATTTCATGTTCTACAGCACTACCATGATGTTATGGTACCAAATGAATATAAATAGGCTTATTTGCTTTGGTTTATTTTACTACTTTTGGGGTAATTTGTTTTGATCATTGGAACAAAACAAATTATCATTTAAAAATTGATATTACCATAGTTCAGAAGTAATAATAAGCTTCTATCCCTGAACTTTGTCTCCTGTTCTCTCCCTTTCAGGAGAGATGTTGTGGGTATTAAATATCATCAAGTTGATTCTGACCCTGCATAGGGTTTCCAAGGAGTGGCTGGTGGGTTTGAGATGTTTTGTTCATTTTGACTTTCCATTGTTTTGGATTTGAACCCATTAGTGTCATTCCTTAGTATAAGTTTTAAACAAAATGTTTGACTGAAATTGCCAAGTCACAAATTACCAAATTTGACTCACCCTTACATGGGGAAATGTAAAGTTGAAAATTGAATATATTTTTAACTAATTCTTAATACATAAATTTGGAAAATATCCTAGGGTTCTCCATAAGTCCCACACAGCTGTACCCCAAATGCAAGATCACCAGGAAGCTAATAAAAACCTCTTTTATGGGATTTTTGTGTTCCAAAAGCTTATATCCTTAACCCAGATAGCTACTTTATAGATTCATAGCATGCAAGCTTGCAGATATTCCTTTGATGTTTGCATTTATAAGCCTTTGTATACTAGTCTTTGTAAATTTTCATGTGCCCTGTCTGAACTTCTGGAAGATAGAATGTGAACAAACATTACAAGTTTTTTAAAAGCGAATGTAGGCTCTCTATAAAAGATTTTTCCTAAATCCCATTATAGCCACTTTAACCATCCTTGTGGCACTACCCAGGTGACTATCACATCTCTCCCTCTGCTTTTGATCTTACTCCTCCTCCCAATGCTCTAACTTTGAGTTTTTCAAAAGTTATTTCAATTCACATAGTATGCTCAATATACCTGATAGCTGGTGGAATAGTTTTAAACAAGAAACCACCAACAGTCTAACCATCTATTGGACTATGAACCACAAGGTCTGTGGTTCAAGCCTGCTAGCCACTCTGTGTGTGGGTTGGGAGTGGGGTGTGGGGGTGGAGAAGAGCCTTTCTGTTCTTGCAAAGTTTTAAAAAGCTTTGGAAACCCTGTACAGGGTTGCTGTGAATCAGAACCAAATAGAAGGCACTTAATAAAAACAACAATTATCCTTTATGAATGCCTTTGGGGAATCCTGTTTTTCCAGTCACACTTAAAATTTTTCCTGACCCTTGACCGAGAGAATACACACTAGGAATCTAATCTAATGAAATAATTAAAACTGATATAATAAATTTATACAAATATGTGTATTACAAAAATATGGATAACATTAAAAGTTTAGTAACATTCAAATGTGCAACAAAGGGAAGTAATTAAAAAAGCCTGCATATTTACATTGAGTTATTAAGGATCAATTAAATTATATTATAAATACATCTAACATCTAGAACCTTTCAAAATATATTGTTAGGTGGTAAATAAAGTAATATATGAAGACGATACAGCAAAATATTTATAATGTGGTACACTGTATCTGTAATTGTTAAATTGTCACAAGAGGATTATGTTACTTTTACAAACTACTAACAGAATAGTAACAATGACCCCTCCCTCCCCGCCACACACACTAAGAAGAACAGAAGCCTGAGGTGGATGCTTAAACTTTTTATAACTAATCCACAGAACTGATAAAGTTTATTAATTGATTGAAGATGTGAGCTTAGAGGAGTTTCCAAATGTAAGTAGTGGCTATGAATCGGGCTGCGAATCTTAAGCTCAGCAGTTCGAAACTACCAGCTGTTCCGTGGCAGAAAGATGAGGCTTTCTGCTCCCGTAAAGATTTACAGCCTCAGAAACCCTGTACAGGGTCAGAATTGGCTCAACGGCACATAACAACAACAGAGTAATATAGAACACTTTGGAGAGTGCTCAACACCAAGAATGGGGGATAGATTGTGAAACATGAATTGAGAGGAGAACTATGTATCAGAAATGTCTATATTTTGAGTTGTGCCTGAATACACAAAATGAATGAAATTGCCTGAACTGGAAGGTCCAACTTTGATTACAGAATCTTGGATAATGGTAATTCTAGAATGAGGAGCATGCCCCTACACTGCAGATATAGTATGCTTAAAACAGGGTTGGTTATGTGCTTGTGGCCCATTGGTATCAGGACATTCTTTATAGGTGCTGAGTTCTGAACTAGGCGTTACTATCAAATTTCTTACTAAAATTCTCCCTGGTTTCATAAAATATCTCACAAGATATCATCTCTAGCCTTCCATAACTGCTAGAACTAATATTTTATATTGACCAAAGAATGTACAATTTATTTTTAATTGGAGAAAAGAGGAAGATTATATTTACCTCCTTGAATGGGTGTTGCTAAGCCATATAGCAGGGATTTACTAAAATGTCTAATGTTAAAATCATTAACAAGATTTGAATCAGTAACTTAGATTCCATCTAATCATGGAACAAGCAATTTAACAGGTATAGCCCAAGAGTACATCAGCCTAAGGGGATTTAAAAAATCAATGAGTATTGATAATGCACTAAAAAGAAAAACAAGAGGAATGAATGTACAATCGTCTCTGGCCAATGCCTTCAATAAATAATTTCAGAAGTCCTAACTGCTCAAACCACTTACATTCCTAACGGGGTATCAGTTTGGTTCTTGCTATGGTTATTAATATGAACTTTCCTCTTTGTGTGAGCAGCTCACCTAGCACCACATCCTTGATCATGACAACCTTGGATCCTTCATTGTCTTCCAATATCACTTTTCTCTCTTAAAAAGTTTGATGATATCACTGAGTTCCTATGTGATAGATAATACACTATGTATACATGTTTCAAAGAAACTTTAGACTTTTCTACAACTTTTCTGTACTTTAACCCAATAATTGATTAAAGCATCCAACAGGACACAGACTTGTTTCAGAATTAGTCTTTACAATTTACTACTTCTGGAAAATTTATTCTCTTTATACCTCAGATTAATTTTTTAGAATTGGAATAATAATATCCTCTAGGGGTTCCGCGGGAGAAAGATATGGCATCTCTGCTTCTGTAAAGATTTACAGTCTTGGAAACCCTGTGCAGGGCCACTATGAGTCAGAACTGACTCCACGGTACTTAACAACAACTTCAAATAGTGAACATTGGCAGTTCAAATGCACCAGTTGCTGTCTGAAACACCATAAAACCATATACAGTGTCTCTATGAGCCAGAACTGACTCAATGACATACAACAACTTCAACAGCTTCAAAAAGTGAAGCGGCTGTGAGGATTAAAGGAATTAATATATTAAATTGCATAGAATTATGGCCAGCATGTAGTAAGCACTACATAAATATAAGCTATTGTGTTAGGGTCCCAAGTCAATCCTCAAGTTTGATTCACTAGAAGGAATTACAGAACTCAGAAAATCATTATACTCATAGTTACAATTCAGTGTAATGAAAGAATACAGATTAAAATCAGCAAACAGAAAAATCTAGGATAAACCTGGTGCCCTATCCCAGTAGTTGCATAGATCTGCTGAACTCTCCCAGAAATGATGTGTGCCAGCAGGTACAAAGTACTGCCAACCAGGGAACTCACCCTAGTCCTGGTTCTGTGTTTACCCACATAGGGGGTAGATGTTACTCTTATAGAAGCAGTGACTACAGTTAAAGAAAAATAAATAATGGTATAATGAAATAATATTTTCTCAAAAATGTAATGTAATTATGTATGAAGGAATTTTCATGTCAGCACAAGGTTACATTGTATAAACAGAGTTATCGAGTACAATGTTTTACTTAATCATGTTTTAAATTAGTTATTACATTCGTATACACATGCACACTGGAATAACATCACTTGTTATTTTTTCCCGAGTATTTGCATTTTAAACTGGGGATTGGAGGGTAAATAAAAGGACAAACAAAAATAGGCCACACTTTTGTGTTCTAATCCTCTATATCTCTTAGAATCCTTCTTATTCAGATTTCTCATTTTCTTTACTAAATGCAGGTGAATTTATCAGTGATGATGTTAATTTGTACCTACATTTCCTAATTCATATGTTTTTAGATTTATCCAATTCTTGATAATTACTACCTAAAGTCAAGATATTACTAAAGTTTCCTGCCTGTGATTATCTGAAAACAAGAGAAAATGATCTTTCAATTGTAGGTCATAATTACTATGAACCTTGTTTTCACTTTTCATTCTTTGGATGAAAACAAAAGATTAAATAGCCATAGCCATTGTTGTCCCAGGTCACATAAATGACATCTCCCTAGATTCATGGTGTACCATGGGAATTCCATAGCCCCAGCTTTTGGAGGGGAGCAGAGAAACAATATGAGTTTGTACTTAGAAGTCAAAGATAAATACATTGATCCTTTGTTTAACATTTTAAAATTTTCCTGAAAACTGTTACATTGAAGCTCTTAAACAATGTTTTCTTTAGTTTTAAGGGAAAAATTGATGATGTGTTCCTTGACAAAGAATGTTCACAAATAGAAAAGCATACCAACTAAACTACAAAAACAAGTTAATGAACGTAATAACCAAAATTTGAAGGTAAATGTATTTGTATATGAAATATAACTAAGGTTTATTATACTTGCCAATGATGTAAGAAAAGACTTGACAGGAGTTCAAAGGAATCATGATCCAGCAGGTGCATTCTTTTTATATCATTTTTTTCCCCAGACCTTTTTAGGATCATGGTTATTTTGCATAAAACTTCACTTTAAAGGAAAGTTATAGCTCAGATAAACAACTTTATGACAAAGGTGTTTAGAACATAATAAAACCAAAATATGAGTTTACAGAAATATGTAGAAATAGCAAAGAAAGTGCTACTTCTTCACTACCCCTAGGCTCATCCAAGCAATGTGCACAATTCAAATTTGCTCCATACGATATTATTTCACTGGGAATTATTTGCTATGACTCTACCTGAAATAATAATGTGAAAATAGTACTTCATGTAGAATGTAGAATGTATGTTGTGATAAAATGTTGTTGATTTTGTTAATTGGTTAAGACTCATAACAATCCTGTATAGGGTTTCCAAGAAACAATCGATGGGATTGAATGGCCAATCTCATGGTTAGCAGTCCTACAGCGCCACACCAGGGCTCCTAAAATGTTGTAAGACATTGACTCTTTTCTAAAGAATAGTATGATGTGGCACTGTAGAATAAGCACTGAACTGCTAACCACAAGACAGCTGTTTACACCCACCAGCCATCCTCAAAACCCTATACAGGGTACTTACAAGTCAAAACCCATTCAATGGCACTTGACATTAACAATCAAGTTGCAAGGGAACATTGGTTGACTTCCATGTGGGAGACCCAGGTTTGATTCTTGACCAATGTACCTTATGCAACCACTTGATGGTCATTGGAAGCTTGCATGTTGCTGTGATGCTGAACAAGTTTCAGCAGAGCTTCCAGATTAAGATTGACTGCGACAAAAATGTTTAGCTAGCTACTTCTAAAAATCAGTCAGTGAAAATCCTAAAGATTGCAACATTCACGTCCACAACTGATCATGGGGCATGCAGAATAGGAAAATGTTTCATTCTGCTGTGTATAGGTTTACCAGGAGTCAGTGTCTGACTCAATAGCTAACAAAAGTATCAAGAGAAAAATAAAACAAATAAATGTACTTCTGAAGCAATCTCAAGGCTCAGATCCTTTGCTTCTGAGAATAGATGCATGTGCTATGAAATAGGTGGGCACACTGCTAAACAGAAATTCTTTAAAAGTTAAAAAAAAAAAAAAAAGAGAGAGAGAAACAAAACATAACAGGCTGTGGGTGGCAGTATTCAGGAACAGGCTGTCTTACACACAGACTCCTTTCTCCTTTTCAGCTTCCCGGATGAGCTCCCTAACAGTCATCTGCTGGCAACCCTGAGTGATTGGGAGATTCGGCTGCAGGAAATGCTTTCAGCCTTCTTGGCTGCTTATAACAGCACGGTGGGGCTTGGGCTGCCTCTCCCAGTCACTGCAATGCCATCAGGGGCCTACTGGAACAGGTTGCCCGTGGTGTCGGACTTCTGGGCACCAGCTGCAGCACCTTGTGAATTAGCCAGACCACAACAATTTTCTGCTCCATTTCCAGCTGAACCTTGAGCGGAATCAAAGCAATGCCCAGCTAAGGGACACTGCACAGTGGGAAGCCTCCTCACACCCTTCTCCTGTCACCATCCACCACAGCCCCAAAGCCAGAGCAGAGCTCCTGACTGGTAATGGCAACTTACCTTCCCCAACCTTGGCTAGGGCCTCTATCAATTCAGAATGAACTCTGTGGGTTTTCCTTGGAGGCAGTGACTACAGAATACAACCCTACTCAATCTCATTCTTGTTTCATGAGAAGGAAGGGTCACCCGCACTAACAATGAGCTGGCTTGACAGAAATCACAATAAAATGTCTTTTGAACAGCTTAAAAACAAAACAACAACAACAAAACAGAATAAATTGATCAGATACAAGTTCAGACTGAAGTTGAAGAATATCAAAACAAGTCCATGGGAGCCCAAATATGAAATTGAGCTTAATCCACCTGAATTTAGAGATCATCTGAAGAACAGATTTGATGCATAAGGCACTAATGACAGAAGACCAGAAGAGTTGTGGGGTGACGTCAAGAATATCATATATGAAGAAAGTAAAAGGTCATTTAAAAGAAGCAAGAAAAGACTAAAATGAATGTCATTAGAGACTCTGAAATTTACTTTGCAGCATAGAGATGCTAAAGCAAATGGAAGAAATGAGGAGATAAAAGAGCTGAGCAGAAAATTTCAAAGGGCAACTCAGCAAGACAAAGTTAAGTATTCTAATGAAATGTGCAAAAACTGGAGTTAGAGCACTGTAAGGGAAGAATATGCTCGACATTTCTCAAACTGAAAGAACTAAAGAAAACTTTCAACCATTAACTTAAAATATTGAGGCTTGAGATATGGGCAAAGGACTACTGGAATGGTGCTATAGCATAAACACTAGACCACAAACCACAAGTCAGCAGTTCAAACCCATCAGATGCTCCTTGGAAGCCCTATACAGTCCGTTTTGACTAATAGAGGACCTGGGGGGGCTACATGGGAGGACTTGGTGAGCTGTTAGAGGAAAAGATTCCAAAAAGGGGAGCATGGCAAATGAGGTGATAAAAAGCCTGCCCCTCAGAGCCTCATGGAACTTGATTGTAGAGGGTTTGTACCTTTTTTTTTTTTTTTTTTTTTTTTTAACAAAACTAGTTCAAAGTGAAATATTCAATGCCATAACTCACCTGAAGGCACTCCTTTAAAAAAATGTCTTCCACACACACAGGAGTAAAAGGGGACTATTGAAAATGTCCAAGAGAAAACAACAAAATATCTCAGCATGTGTCCAAAACAAGAAAAGAGTAACTGAGACAAATGAGCTGGAGGCAGACATAGACTTACCATTAGAAGTACAGCAGTCTTTGGATCTGCCTGAGAAGGACTTCATAAGAATGAATAGAGACAAATCAAAATGCTACACAGAGGGGTGGAGGAAAATAAGGAAGAAGTCAGGAATGTGCTACAGGAGTAATCAAGCAAGATAGGTATAGCATTAGAAACAAATAAAAACCTGCAAAAAGAAGTCCAGATAAATAATAATAAAATATCAGAAACAGACAATACACTGAAAGGGCAAAGGAGTAGAACTGATGAGATGGAAGCCAGAACCAGCGAGCTGGAAGACAAATCTCTCAATACTGCTAAGATAGAAGACCAAGCAGAAAAAAGGATTAAAAAATCAGAAGCACATCTAAGATTCATGTTTGGTAATGTGAAGAGGAATAACTTAAGAAATATTGGCATTCCAGAACAGGAAGAATCACAGAATTCCACAGAAGAAATATTTGAAGATTTCTGGAAGAAATTTTCCCTAACATTTTGAAGGATGAGAAGATAAGCATTCAAGAAGCTGAATGAACCCCAGGAAGGATAGACCCCAAAAGGAAATCACCAAGACATATATCATAATCAAACTCTCCAAAATCAAAGACTAGGAGAGACTCCTAAAAACAGCCAGGGAAAAGAGAAAGCATTACTTACAAAAGCTCTGATTTCTCAGCAGAAACCATACAGGCAAGAAGGCAATGGGAGACATATATAAAACCCTAAAAGAAAAAAAACCTGCCAACCAAGAATCATCTATCTAGGAAAACTGTCAATCAAATATGATGGTGAAATCGAATCATTCCAGGATAAATAAAAGTTAAGAGATTTTGTCAAAGCCAATCCAGCACTTCAAAACATCCTAAATGGAGTTCTTTGGACTGAAAACCAACAAGAACAGACAACAACCAGAGATTGACAGATGTGGCAAAACTACTCAGAACTCAGTTGACAGATAGCAGAGTTCAGAACAGAATAAAATTACAACAATTAATTCAAAGGACCTACAAGGTCAATCAAAGACTAAAATATTAACACTGTCAAAGAAGGGAAAAATATAGGAACAGAGAACCAGGCGGTGAAGAGGTCAGGTAGACTGCGGGATGCAATAAACTGTCTTAAATGGAGGGAAAAGTTAATAGACTATAAGGCAACTTCTAAGAAAGTTAATACTTTACAACTTACCATGAAAATAAAGATCCAAGTAGAACAAGAAAACATTAAAACTAAGAAGAAAGTGACAAGAAATAGCACAAAAAACATTAACTCGGCACAAGAAGGCATGCAGAATAAAGGAATGAACAGCACCACAAAAAATTAACATAATGACAATTAATTCATACCCATTGATAATTACACAGAATGTCATTGGATTAAATGCACCAGTAGAGAGATAGAGAGTGGCCAAATGGATAAGAAAAAAAAGACCCTTCAATATGCTGCCTGAAGAGACACACCTTATACACAAAGACAAACACAGACTAAAAGTTAAAAGATAGAAAAAAATATACCGAGCTAATTGCAATTAAAAAGAAGCAGGAGTGGCAATACTAATTTCTGATAAAATAAACTTTAAGGCAAAAACCAGCATAAGAGATAAAGAGGACACTATCTCATGATTAAAGGGTCAATTGAGCAAGATGACATAACCACAATAAATATCTACATTCCCAATGAAAGAGCTTCAAGATATATAAAGCAAACCCTATTAAAACTGAAGAAAGAAATAGACAAATCTACAATTACAGTGGGAGATTTTAATATGCACTTTTGAAAAGAGCTAAAACAACCAGAAAGAAATTTGAAAAAGATACAGAGGAACTAAACAGCACAACTAAACAACTGGACCTCATAGATGTGTACAGAGCATTCAACACAACAACTGCACAATACACATTCTTTTCTAGTGCACAGGTCACAAAGCAAGCCTCCATAAATTTGCAAACATCAAAATATTACAAAGCATCTTTTCAGACCACAATGCTGTAAAACTAGAAATGAACAATAAAAAGACCAAGGAAATAAAGTCTAATACATGGAAACTGTATAACACCCTGCTGAAAATTGACTAGGTAGTAGAAGAAAGTAAACGTGAATTCACAAAGTTTCTAGAAACAAACGAGAATGAAAACACAACATAGCAAAATCTTTGGGACACAAAAGCAGTGCTGAGAGGACAATTTATTGGAATAAATGCATACATCCAAAAAGAAGAAAGAATCAAAATTAACACATTCACACAACATCTACAACAATTAGAAACAGACCAACAGAGGGAACCTACAGCCACAAAAAACAAAGAAATAATAAAGGTTAGAGCAGAAATAAATGAGATAGAAAACAAAAAAACTGTAGAAAGAATCAACAGGATAATGAGCTGGTTCTTTGAAAGGATTAATAAAATTGACAAACCATTGGCAAAACTAAAAAACCAAATAATATGCATTAGAAACTGCATGGGTGATGTCACAATGTAACAAAAGGAAATAAAAAGGATGATAACAGAATACTATGAAGAGTTGTACTATAACAAATTTGAAAATTTAGAAGAGATGTATACATTTTTAGAAAAACATGACCTACCTAAACTTACATAGAGTGAAGTAGAAATCTTGAACAGACCCATAACAAAAGAGGATATTCATCAGGTCATCAAAAACTTCTCCAACCAAATGAAGTCCAAGTCCAGATGGCTTCATTGTTGAGTTCTACCAAACATTCAGGGAAGAGCGAGGATTATTCCCATCCCCTTGTTGCACAGGGTTGACAGAGATGGGCAACTTAGACACTGGCTACCCAAAATGGGGGGAGGAAGCTACAAAGGCAAGAAGTGACTGGCTTACAAGCTTTCAAGAGGGAGCCTAGTTCCAGAGGGTGTAGGGGAAGGTATAATCTCCACTGAGTGGTTTCCAACCTGTCTGGATGGGGCTGGTAAAAGATGGGAATAAGACTCTTGTGATTGAATAGTGAATAATTGCTATCAGGACTGACTGTGAGTATTGCAAATGAAAAGGTAGATGTTTTGTAACAAAAGGAAGGGTGTGGTTGACTTTGCAGTCCAGAAGCAAAGGTCCCTGGGACCATCAAGGGAGAAGAGCGGAGTGTGGGACCCTATCCAGGAAGTAGAGATGTCAGAGATGGAGGCAGAGACAGTGATGTGGAGAGATGGAGCGGCTGGGGACTCTGGACTCAGGAGGGGAGAGGGGCTGTGTTTTGATGGCCGGCGAGTGGCAGGCTTGTGGGGTGAACTCTTTGGTTGTTTAAATGGTTATATATTCCTGAATACTTCGGTGTACATCCAAAAAAAAATGAAAAAGAAAACAAACAAACAAAAAAACCCCCTAAAAACAGGGAATGAAAGCAAATGCTGTTGAATGATGATACATGGAGGGGATTGTAATCATTGCAATGAAATAAAATACAATAGGATGAATGTAAAACTGATGTTCTCTCATGTAACCTATCACTCAATTCACAATAAAAACTTAAAAAAAAGAACAAGAAGATGGAAGGAATACACAGTGTCACTGTACCAAAATGAAATGGTCCATGTCCACACATTTCAAGAGGTAGTTTATGGTCAAGAGCAAAGGATACTGAAAAAAGAAGTCTGGGGTTCACTGAAAGCATTGGCAAAGAACAAAGCTCTGGGAATTGATGGAATACAAATAGAAATCTTTCAACATTCTGAGGCAGCACTGGAGGCACTCACTCATCTATGAAAATAAATTTGGAAGACAATGACCTGGTTAACTTATTGGATGAGATCCATATTTGTTCCTACCTTGTGGTTTGCCATTCAGTACTTCTCTCTGCAAGATCGGTGGTTCAAGCTCACCAGTTGCTCCTTGGAAACTCTCTGAGGGTTGCTATGGGTTGGAATTGACTCAAGGGCACTTAACAACAACTTCTATATCACCATACAAAGTTTCAGAGACTGTATATCTTTACTGAAACCGACAGTATCATCTGTTTCCCAAGACATGTCTGGTGGGTTTAAACTATCTGCCTTGTAGTTAGCCACTCAATTCCTAATCCATAATGCCACACATACACACACACACACACACACACACACACACATACATATAAACACACACAAGCATTTCTCTGCTTTCAGCTCTGGTGATGCTAAAGTTAAGCAACACTGTATGATTGAAAGGAAAGATGTGTGCCAGGGTTTATACTCTTTCGCCATACTTAATCTGTATGCTGAGCAAATAGTTTCAGAAGCTGGGTTATATGAAGAAGAATATGGCATCAGGATTAGAGGAAGATTCATTAACAACCTGTGATGTACAGATGATACAACCTTGCTTGCTGAAAGGGAAGAAGAATTAAAGTACTTGCTCATAAAGATCAAATACTACAGCCTTGGGAATGGGTACACCTCAATGAAAAGACATAACAAATCCTCACCAGTGAATAAATAAAATCATGATAAATGGATTGACATTGTCCAAGACTTCATCTTGCTTGAACCCACTTATCAACACTTATGGAAGCAGTAGTCAAGAAATCAAAAGACATATTGAACTAGGAAAATCCGCTGCACAAGACCTTTTTAAACTGTTCAAGAGCAAAGACGTCAGTTTGAGGACTAAGAGGTGACTGATCTAAGCCATGGTATTTTCAATAGCCTCAGATGCACAGGAAAGTTGGCCAGTGAATAAAGACTGTAAAAGAATTTATGCATTATGGTGTTAGAGAAAGATTTGCAGTCTCTGAAACCATACATAGAGATGCTATGAGTCAGAAATAACTTGATGGTATTGTTTCTGCATGATACATACACACACACACACACACACACACACACACACACA
>NW_006408626.1:9855750-9866342 GCF_000296735.1 Chrysochloris asiatica
ATATATATGTACAGAGTCCTATTGTGGTTCTATAGGCCAAGCACTAAGCTGCTAACTGTAAGGTCAGCAGTTCTGAGGTTCTACCTATTTTTTCATTGACCTACTTTACCAAGTCCACCACTCATCTGTCAGTTTCGTACTGTGGTGACTTTTTTTATTGCTGTGATACTGGAAGCTACATCACCAGTATTGTAAATACCAGCAAGGTCACCCATGGTAGACAGGTTTCAGCGGAGCTTCCAGACTGAGACAGACTAGGAAGAAGGAGAGACAGAACACTTCCAAATGGTTAGTCACTGAAAACCTTATAACTAGCAGCAGAACATTGTCAGGTATGGAGCAGGAAAATGAGCCCCTCTGTTCAGAAGACACTCAAAATACAAGTGGAGAAGTGCTGGCTCCTCAAAATAGAGTTGACAAAGCTTTCATGACCTTCATTTGCTGATGGGGCACAACTCAAAATGAGAAGAAACCGTTGCAAACATTCATTGAGAATTGGAACATGGAAGGTAGAAAATGTAAATCTAGGAAAAATAGAAGTTGTCAAAATTAAATGGAAGACATAAAGATTGATATTCTAGGCATTAGTGAACTGAAATATTGGCTGTTTTGAATCAGACAATCATGTAGTTTACCATGCTAGGGATGACAAATTAAAATATGGCATCACAAGCATATTCAAAAAGAACACTTCAAGAGCTGTCTTGGAGTGCAGTGTTATTTGTGATAATATCCATATGCCTACAAGGAAGACCAGTAAATACCACTATTATTTCAGTTTATATACCAACCATCAGAGCAATGTGAAATCCCTGATAATGTCAATGTTTTTCCATTTATCATGATGTTGCTTATTGCTCCAGTTGTGAGGATTTTTTGCCCTCTACATTGAAGTGCAATCCATAATGAAGACAGTATTCTTTGTTCTTCATCAGTAAGTGTTTCAAAGCCTCTTTGCTTTCGGCAAGCAACGTTGTAACAACTGCATATCACAAGTTGCTAATGAGCTTTCCTCCAATCCTAATACAGAGTCAGTTTCTCACATTTTTTGCTAAACATAGAGATTGAACAATTATGGTGGAAGGGCACAACACTGACACACGCCTTTCCTGATTTTAGACCATGCGGTATACCCTTGCTTTTTTATAACTGCCTCTTGGTCTACATACAGGTTCCTCATGAGCACTATTAAGTGTTCTGGAATTCCTATTCTTTGCAATGTTATTCATAATACATTATGACCTACATAGATGAAATATCTTTGCATAGTTAATAAAACACAGTTGGATATATTTTTTGGCATTCCTGTTTCAGTCAAGGTACATCTGACATCAGCAATTATATCCCTTGTTCTACAACTTCTGAATTCTGCTTGAATTTCTGGCATTTGTACTGCTGCAAGCATTTTTAATGATCTTTAGTAAAATTTTACTTGCATATGGTATTACAAATATTATTTGATGAATTCTGCATTTTATTGGCTCATCTTTATTTGGACTGGGCTCAACTATGGATCTCTAAATATCCTGGCATATAGAGTGAGCACTTCAAGTGTTGCATCCATTTGTTGAAATATCTCAATTAGTATTCCATCAATTCCTCAAGTCTTTTTTGGGGGGGTGGTGGTGAATATCTTAAGTGCAGCTTAAACTTCTTCATTTAATACTATAGGCTCTTGATCATATGCTGCCTCCTGAAATGGTTGATTGTCGATCAATTATTTTTAGTATAGTTACTCTGCGTATTCCTTCCCTCTTCTTTTTATGCTTCCTGTATCATTGAATATTTTGCCCACAAGCCTTCAATATTGCAACCCAAGGCTTTTCATTATTGCTTTCAGCTTGTGAAATGCTGAAAACAAGTTTTATTGTTTTCTAAATTTTGTCTTCACACATTTCAGTAATATAGATATGATGGGATAGATCTGAACATGTGCATAATTTATGGAAAAGGATCAATAGAGAGGAAACAGTTAATGATAATGGACATATGGAGATTGTGGTCCGTCAATGAAGAGTACATTATTGGAGATACATTAGGGTAAAATAGAGTGTTAGGGTAGAGGCATTTGCCTATAATTATCTGAGGGAGCTCTCACGGAGATCAAACCAAGATATTGGAGGATTTGAAATTACTTGAAGAGGGAAAATCTGGAATGTTTTTGTGTTAGTTAATTCTTGGTACTTGAATTGTCTTTTCTGAACATTTAAATAAAACATGACACACATAAATAATATTTCAAGCTATAAAAGTACGGTGCATCAAATTTTCACAATCTGAACAAAGCTCTAAAACTATCATCCAGGTCAAGAGACAAAATGTAATCAGCATTTCAGAAACCCCTTCTTATCCTCTTTTGTAACAAAATTCTCCAAGGTAACTTGTCTGTTAGATGAGTCTCAGCTTTATATGTTTTGATCTATATGAAACTGATATCATACAGTATATGCTTACATTTTTAACCAGGTTTTTACCACTTGATAAGTTTTTGAGATTTATTTTGCATGACTGTAGTTTTTTCCATCCTCATTGTTGTATAATATTCCATTGTGTGTGTATACCTTATACTCTTCATTGCCATTTAAGTATCTTTTAGTTTTTGATAATATTAATAGTGTCACTAGGAGTTCTTTTGTTCTTGTCTTTTTTTTTTTTTTTTAGTGAGCATTTACACATTACTTTTGGGTGCATAACTAAAATAGGAAAATTGATTAAGTTGACTATTTTTACCTGCCAAAATTTGTTGGTACATTTTACTAGTATGGGGAAACAGTGACATCTGGTGCATGGAATAATGAATTTCAGGTTGCTGTATATCTGAATTTCTTTTGGAAATCTATCATTAAAAGTAGTCTGAATTGTTATAAGAATCCATTTGTATAGACTGTTTATAATTCTTGTTATTAGTATTAAAATCAATCTAAATTCTCATCGCTTTGAACACTTAAGGACCTGGGGAATACAACTCAAACTCTATGAAGTAATTGGTGTTGTTGCTGTTATGTGATGTCAAGTCGGATCCCACTCAAAGTGAACCTGTATATGGTTTCCTAGGAGTGACTGGTGACTTTGAACTTCTGACTTTGCGGTTGAAATAGAACTTGAGGTTGAGTGCTTATCCTACAGTGCCACACCAGGACTCCTGAAGTAATTGGATGTTGTTATTAAGTGCCATTGAATTGTTTCCTACTTGTAGTGACCAGTTGCTCCTTGGGTTTTCAAGGAGCAGCTGGTAAACTTATCCTGCCCACCTTAAGGTTTAAGCCAACCTTGCAGTCCAGCATATTAACCCACAGTGCCACACCAGGACTCCAACTAATTAGCCAAGATTAATAGACTTACCAAAGAAATGTTATTTTGTTGGGTGCTAAAGATAATGGGAATCCTGGTGTGGCACTGTAGGATAAGCAGTGGATTGAAAAGTTGGTTTGAATCACAAGGTCAGTGGTTCAAACTCATCAACTGCACCTTGGAGACCCTATACAGGGTCGCTATGAATCAGAATAGACTAGACAGCATTTAATAGCAACAACAAAGAGACAATGTAGCCCTGATGTGGTGCTGTAGGATAAGCGTTGAATTGCTAGCCACAAGGTCAGTGTTGCAAACCCATCAGTCCTTCCTTGGAAATGCTATACAGGGTCATTATGAATCAGTCGGAACTGACTCAATGGCGCTTAACAACAACAAAGGCAATATCTTAATGCAAATCACCACCCTTAGACATGCTGCATAGTGAAGAATTTTTAGGATTTGTTAAATTTAAAAAAAGTTATTTTCTAACTCAAGCCAGTAAGAACTAAACAAAGTACAGCACCAGTGCACAAAGCAGTTGTTGTTGTTAAGTGCCATGGAGTTGGTTCTGACTCATAGCGACCCTGTACACAGTTTCCAAGGCTGTGAATCTTTATGGGAGCAGAAAGCCTCATCTTTCTCCTGCGGAACAGCTGGTAGTTTCAAATTGCTGACCTTGTGGCTCACAGGCCGATTAGTAACCACTACGCTACCAGAGCTCCTTACAAAACAATTAAGCTTATAAAATAATAAGAAAATAAAAAACAAATTAATATTTTGAATTTTTTTTAGAAACTAAGAGAACTCTTTGATCTTTTTGTAATTTTTCTACCTCTGTTGAAAGTACTGAACTTTTTAAACTGTATTATATGACAAAGACACATACTACTTTATGTTTGTGTGTGAGTTGTGCCATAAAGTAACATGTCCTTCAAGGAATTATTTGGATTCATGCTTACAGATCTTGTTAAATTCAAATTGTTAACATACTGGGCTACTAACTGTAAGTTGGAAGCTTGTCAGCAAAATGTTTGATGATCTACTTCTGAAAAATAAGTCATTAAAAACCTTAATAGCATAGTTTCACTCTGGCACCTGGGGTCAGCATGAGTCAGAGCTAGCTCCACAGCAAATATATGGTTGATGTGTATGTTAAGATAAAAGTGGTTTGACAGAATGTTGAGAGGGTTTTGACAGAGAATGTTGATGATTCTTAAGTACTTGTCAATTAGGTTAAGACATGGTATTAGGGAATAATGAGGTAGGAGATCTGGAAGAATGAGAGTTTGAAGCCACAGAATGTGTGAATTTAAAACTAAGTTGCTTTGATGTGTGAGACAGAAGAAGTGTGTGGCAAAATTATTTGTAGGTAGAAGTCAATAAGTGATGATGATGGTGGTGGTGGTGTGCTGCCAACTTGATTCTGACTCATAGCATTCTGCATAGGGTTTCCAAGGATGTAAATTTCTTTGGAAGCAGAAAACTCATCTTTCTCCTGAGGAGCAAAGCATTGAATATCTGACCTTGTAGTTAGGAGACCAATGAGTAACCTAATATGTATGCCACCAGGATTCCTTAATCAAATGAGAAGAAAAGATACTAAGTAGACATTAAAGGTAACCAGAGTAATTGCAAAATTCAGGAATTCTGAGGAATTTTTCAAAGCCTTTTATAAACAAGGGACAGACATCAGAACCACCACTTGTTTGTCACTTTGTCATATTGTGGTGGCTTCTGTTTTGCTGTGATACTGAAAGCTATACCACCAGTATTTTAGGTAATAGCAGGGTTATCCTCAGTAGTCCAGTTTCTGCAGAGCTTCTAGAATACGACAAACTCAATTATATATATATAATTGAGTCTTTATATACATATATAAAAGATTGAGTCTTTTGAAGCTTTCCCTCTCTGTGACAAGAGATCTGGGAATAATTTCCAGAAAGCTGAAGACATAATAGAATGTGCTTCACTTCTTTCTCTTTGCTCAGTACTGTACTACCAATTGTACACTAACTGAAAATCATTATTTTTCTCATTTTTTTCCAGTGTCTAGTTCACAGCAGGAGGGTAATTCTAGACCATTTAATGGTCGAAAGTCAATTATTTCTTTTTGGTACAGTGACTCTGTGAATTTATTCCATTTTCTTTTTGATGCTTTCTGCATCATTCATTATTTTTCCCACTGTTGTTATTGTTAAGTGTCTTCAAGTTGGGTTTGACTCATAGATATCCTGTATAGGGTTTCCAAGGAGCAATTGGTAAATTTTAACCAACAACTTGTGATTCAAACTGAACTTGCGGTCTAGTGCTTTATCCCACAGTGCCACACCAGGACCAAATTTGCCTAAGTTGTTGTTGTTAAGTGCCATCAAGTCGGTTCTGACCCATAGTGACCCTGAACAGGGTTTCCAAGGCTGTAAATCTTTACAGGAGCAGAAAGCCTATAAAATCCTTCAATATTACAAGTCAAGGCTTGATTTTTTTTTTCATCAGTCCCCACAGCTTAAGAAATACAAAGCATATTCTTACCTTTTGGTTTGATAACTCCAGATCTTTGCTCATTTCATTATTTGGTTTTGTCTGTTTTATCTGCCCTTTGAAATCTTTAATTCAACTCTTTATCTCCTTATCTTTTCCTTTCGCTTTAGCATCTCTATGCTGGAGAGCAAATTTCAGAGTCTCTTCCGACATCCATTTTGGTCTTTTTTCTTTCTTGTCTTCCTCATGACCTTTGCTTTCTTCCTTTATGATGTTCTTGATGTTACCCCACAATTCTTCTGATCTTTGGTGTTTAGGTTTAATGTCTAATGCATCAAAATCTATTCTTGAGATGACCTCTAAAGTCAGGTGGCATATGTTCAAGGTCATATTTTGGCTCTCTTGGGCTTGTTTTAATTTTATTCTGTTTCAGCCTGAATTTACAGCCTGAAATGTTTCACAGTCAGCCAATGGCCTTGATTGGCTGATGATATGGACATTTTTTCCACTGTCTCTTTCCACAGATGTAGTCAGTTTGATTTCTGTTTATTCCGTCTGGTGAGGTCCTTGTGTATAATAGTCTTTTAGGTTGTTTGAAAAGGTATTTGCAGTGAAGTCATAGGTCTTGTGATCTCCTGAAAAGTTTCTATTACCAAGACCATATTTTCCAATGACTGATCCTTCTTAATTTCCAACCTTTGCATTCCTATGATCAGTAATTAGCAATATATCTGATAGTATGTTTGATTAATTTCAGTCTGATGAAGTTGGCAGAATTCTTCAATTTCATCCTCACTTCCTTTAGTGGTTGGTGCGTAAATTTGGATAGCAACCCATTATAGGGTTTCTGAGAGTGGCTGGTGGATTTGAACTGTCGACTTTGAATTTTGTAAGATTTTTTAAAAATTATTTTCTTAAGTTCTTTAAAAGTCAATATTTAAAACAAGTATAGTAACACTCTATTTTTAGGTTTCTAACATGTAAAGTACCACAAAGGATGAGAGTTGTTTAATTTGTATTAACACAGTTTCTTACATTGTATGTTGTTGTTAAATGCCGTCAAGTCGGTTCCAACCCATAGCGACCCTATACAGGGTTTCAGAGGCTGTAAATCTTTACGGGAGCAGAAAGCCTCCTCTTTCTCCCGCAGAGCAGCTGGTAGTTTCGAATTGCTGACCTTGTGGTTCACAGCCTGATTCCGAACCACTACGCTACCAGAGCTCCTTTACATTGCATACAGAGTAGCAAAATATTAATTTAAGAAAACTATAATTAATTAAGAATTCTTATTCTAATCCCTAAAGGAAACAAGACAAAAATCCACTAACTTGCCAAAAACAAAACCAAAAATGTATTAGCTAAACAGTCATGGAAGGAGATAGTATGGAATATAAAGTATTTACTTACTCTGAAATAAGACAGAAAATAAGGAAAAAGGAAGGAAGGAAAGACGAATGAAAGAAAAGAGATAAGAATAAAGAGAATATGTAGAAACACAATATTAAAATGGCAGACTTAATATAAAAATTTAAATGTACAATTCACCAGACTGCATAAATAAAGGAAAATACCAGTTACTTATTGTCTATAATATAGCCATTGTAAATATATCACATGTCTAGATGGAATATAATATGAGGGTAAATGATACCATGAAAACTCTAAGTATATGAGAATTGGTGCTGTATGTATTTATAAATATTTTTAAGATGTGTTATATTAATGTCAAATAAAATTATCTTCAAGACAAACAGCCAAAAATAAATATATTTATATAATCACAAAAAAATTAATTTATCAAGACATATGATACTAAGCTGTATGAAGCTAAAAACAATACTTTATAATGCACAAAGCAATAATTGACAAAGAGACAAATCTATTAAGTTAACGATTTTAATACTTTGTTCAGTAATTGATAGAACAAGTAAACAAAATGCTAGTAAAGATAAAGATTTCAACACTATGTTGCTGCCTCAGATGCCAGGGATTGTTCTTCAATAGAAAGAAAACACAAATCCTTCCAAAATACTATCATGAAAAATGGAGAAAAGATTGAGTTGTCAAGCACTTCATTTTACTTGGATCTACATACAATCAAAGTGCATGAAAGTAAGAGTTATGAAATAAAATGACATATTGCTTTGGACAAATTTGCTGCAAAAGACTTAAGTTCAAAAGAGGGAACAAATTGTTACAGCAAAGATCATTCCCACCCCCTCCATACAGAGTAGACAGGGATGGGCAACTTGGATATTGGCTACCCAAAATGGGGGTGGGTGGGGGACACTACAATGGCAAGAAGTGACTGGCTTACAAGCTTTCAAGAGGGAAACTAGATATAGAGAGCGTGATGGAAGGTAGAATCGCCACTGAGTAGTATCCAATCTGTCTAGGTGGGGCTGATGAAATGAAATACGGATGGGTCTCTTGTGATACAATAGTGAATAATTGTTATCAGGACTTCTTGTGAGGGCTGGAAATGTAAAGGCAGATGTTTTGTACCAAGGAGGGGAGTGATTAACTTTGCAGTCTAGGAGCAGAGGTCCCTGAGACCATCAAGGGAGAAGATCAAAGAGCGGGACCCTACCCAGAGAAGCAGTGATGCCTGAGATGGAGGCAGAGAAGATGACATGGAGAGATGAAGCAGCTGGGGACTTTAGACACAGAGAGGGAGAGGAACTGTGTGTGGACAACCAGGGGCAGGCTTGTAGTGTATGGTTGATGATGCATGGAGGGGATTGTAACCATGGCAATGAAATGATATACGATAGGATGAATGTAAAACTAATGTTCTCTTATGTAAACTATCACATAATTCACAATTAAACCATAAAATAAATAAATAAATAAAAGACTTCTTTAAAGTGTTCAAGAGCAAAGATATTAGTTTGAGGACTAAGGTTCACCTGACCCAAGCCATGGTGTTTTCATTTGCCTCATATGCATGTCAAAGCTCAACAATGAATAAATAAGACCATAGAAAAATCAATGCATTTGAATTGTGACCTTGGAGAAGAATGTTAAAAGTACCATGGACTGCCAGAAGAACAAACAAATCTGTCTTGGAAGAAGTACAACCAAATATATATCCACAAGAAATTAACAGCCAGGACACAAGTAAATATATGAACAACAATATTCTTCACAGCACTATTCACAACAACAAATAGTTGGAGACGGCCTAAATGCCCATCCATTGAAGAATGGATAGCAAACTTTGATACATACACACAATGGGTTACTATTGTACTCTGAAAAATAAGAGTGAATCTGTGAAATATCACATAACATGGATGAAACTAGAGGACATTATGCTGAGTGAAATTAGTCAATCACAAAAGTACAATATCATATGAAACCAAAATTTAAGAACTCAAGGATTTCATAATAAAAGAAATATTTTTGACAGTTATCAGGGGCAGGAGGGAAGGGAGAGTAGTCACTGACTATAGGGTTGTTGTTCCGACTCACAGCGACCCTGTATAGGGTTTCCAGAGAGCAGCTGATGGATTTGAACCACCAACCTTGCAGTTCAAAGTGACCTTGTAGTCCAGTGCATTATCCTACAGTACCACACCAGGATTCTGACTAGAGGGTAGACACATGTTAACTCAGGTGATGAGGAGGGCAATATACCAGAAGGGGGAGAGCAATATGTAAGAAGAGGGAGGTTGGCAGAAGAATGATAAAGATAGTTGAAGACACAGCAAAGTACCCAAGGGCTGCAGGGAATAGATGTAAATATTGATACATACACAACTTTGGAACAACAGTGTTCTATAGGTAGATACATGGACAGAGACACAAGCTGAGTGAGTATGGGAGGAAAAGTGGGATTATACCCACAAACAATGGTTTGAAAGAGTTATTTGTACAGGAGTATTTACCTTTTCCGAAAACACAACTATGATTGGTGGAACTTACAGTGGGCAAAATGAGGAAAACTTTTTAGATATTCTCAAACATCTTAAGGCAATGAATTGCTGGGCCTAAAGTCTCAGTACCATAGTCTCAGGGGACACCGTGATCAATTTGCATGATGTAGTCCACAAAGACAATTCTCTACATCCTACCTTGGCAGTGTCTGGAATCTTTAAAGCTCATTTAAGTAACCATCTAAGATGATGCTATTGGTCTCTCCATGTGTTAAAGAAAGAAGAGTGATGAGAATTGAAGATACTTAGAATCAATTTAGATTCTATGAATCAATTGATTCTTAGAATCAATGTGTACTCCTGGTGTGGTGATATAGTATCAACATTGAACTTTAAACCACAAGATCAGCAGTTCATACCCACCAGCCACTCCTTTAGAAACATGATCCAGGGTCACTATGAGTTGGAACTGACTCTGTGGCACTTAACAAAAATGACAACAACAGAATCAATTAGTCCATTGGAATAAAAAACATATGAACATCAGTCCCCAGGACTCTGAGATCAGAAGAACTATATGGTGCCTGGCTATCACTACCAAAGTTTCTGAAAGGGATTGCATTAGAAGGTCCCAAAGAGAGGGGGAGAAAACATAGAATAAAACTAAAAATTATTAATAAAACAACAGACCTGGCTTATTGGTCAGAAAGAGACTGAAGGAAGTATTTTAAACCATTCAGTTTACAATTAAGAAAGACAATATCTTTGATATCCCATGTGAGTAAAGTTTTACTGAAGGTAATACAGAAATGGCTGCAAGCATACATTGACAGAGAACTTCCAGAGGTTCAAGCTGGATTTAAAAGAGGCCGTGGAATGAGGTATATAATTACTGATGTCTGATGAATCTTGGGTGAAAGCAGAGAATACCAGAAACATGTT
>NW_006408626.1:9866442-9876051 GCF_000296735.1 Chrysochloris asiatica
CATACATTGACAGAGAACTTCCAGAGGTTCAAGCAGGATATAGAAGAGGATGTGGAATGAGGGATATCATTGCTGATATCAGATGGATCTTGACTGAAAGCAGAGAATACGAAAAAGATGTTTACCTGTGCTTTATTGCCTATGCAAAGGCTTTTGATTGCATGGAAAATGACAAGCTATGGACAACATTGCAAAGTATGAGTATGCCTGAATATTTAATTGTTCTCATGAAGAATCTGTATATGGCCCAAGAGACAGTTGTTCAAACAGAACATGGGAACATTGAATGGTTAAAAATTAAGAAAGATGTGCAACAAGGTTGTATTCTTTTACCATACTTATTCAACCTGTATGTTAAGCAAATAATCCAAGAAGGTGGGTTATATGAAGAAAAACATGGCATGAGGATTGGAGGAGGGCTCATTAAAAACTTGCAATATACAGATTATACAACCTTGCTTGCTAAAAGTGAAGAGGACTTAAAATATTTATTGATGAGGATCAAAGAGCACAACCTTCAGTATAGATTGCATCTCAATGTAAAGAAAACATAAATTCTCACCACTAGACCAATAAACAATATTCTTATCAATGGAGAAAAGATTAATGTTGCCAAGGACTTCATTCTTCTTGGATCAACTATCAACACTTGTGTAAGCAGCAGTCAAGAAATCAAATGAGGTATTGTATTATGAGGTAATGTGCTGCACAAGAACTTTTTTTAAAGTGTTAAAGAGCAAAGATGTCAGCTTGAGGACTAAGCTGCACCTGACTCAAGCCAAGGTATTTTCAATAACCTCATATGCATGTGAATGCTAGACAGCGAATAAGGAAGACCGTAGAAGAATTGATGCGTTTATGTTATGGTGTTGGAAGAGAATATTGATAGTGCCATGGGCTGCCAAAAGAACAAACAGATCTGTGTTAGAAGAAGTGCAGCCAGAGTGGTCCTTGGAGGCCAGGATGTCCAAACTTCATCTCTCATACTTCGGACATATTGTCAGGAGGGACCAGTCACTGGAGACAGATATCATGTTTGGTAAGGTGGAGGGTCAGAGAAAAAGAGGAAGTGCCCCAGTGAGATGGATTGGCAAAGTGGCAGCATCAATGGGCTCAAGCGTGGCAACAATTGTGAGGTTGGCCCCGGACCGGGCAGTGTTTTGTTCTGTTACATAGTGTTGCTATGAGTTGATACTGACTCAATGGCACCTAACAACAAATAACACAATAGAAGTCCTGGTGTGGTGCCATAGGATAAATGCATGGAGGGGATTGTTGTTGCGAACAACAAGGTAAGTCATTCAAACTCACCAGCTGCTCCCTAGACACTTTACAAAGAGTCACTATGAATCAGAACTGAATCAATGTCACCTGACAAAAACAATAGAACATAGGAGGTGTCCTGATGTGATGCTATAGAATAAGCAGTAGACTACGAATTGCAAGCTCAGTGTTTCAAACTCACTAGGTGTCCTTGAAAACCCTATGCAGGGTCACTGTGAGTCAAACCAACTTGGTGACACTTAACAACAATAATACAAGAGCCAAAACAATGGACTCAAAGATACCAACATTCTCTTTGTTGGTACAAGATTGAACAACATGTTGTTTTGTTATATAATGGAAAGTCAAAAAGTATTTATTACAGGGTTCCAGTTTTTACATTCATGGACTTACCTCAAACAAAACATGTTTAAACATGCCTCTGCAGTCAGTGGATGGCTGCAGGCAAATTCTGGCAATAAAACATTGTCTTAGTTTTGTTAGGAAAGTTGCACTGAAGAGTCCTCCCCTCATCCCTGTCACAATAGTAGCATACCTTCGCTTTCAAGGGTAGTAAGGAGAATTTCAATGGGAAACCTTACCTGATTCGCCCTATAGACCTCATCTTGCCCCTACTTAATTCTTTCTCTTCGCAAAACACAAAGAATATTTCAAAAGAAAGTGATTTGAGTCCCTCGAGGATACCAAAGCTACCATTTTGATGTGATATAAATCAAAGAGTGCAGAATTATTTGAGGAAGAATTAGAGAGATTGGTATATCACCTTCATAAATGTATGGAACTAGATAGGTGATATGTTGAGAAACCACGGCTTCACATTTTGATATTTTAGTTTATTAAATGTTTCTATAATATTGTAGCAAAACTTTTTAACTTACATAAGATTGCTATAAGTCAAAGCTGACTCAAGGGCACCTAAAACAGAAGTGATAAAGAACAAACATATGAGGATATTCAACAACTTTTGCAATAGAAAAATAATGAAAATAGACCTGACTTACATGTCAGAATGTTTTGTACAGCTATGACTAATAAAAATTTGAGATGTAATTACAGGAAACAACAAAGAGCTAAATGACATACAGTTCAGTAATAAACTCATTGCATGTGAAAATTTACTCAATGATAACAGTGACTTTTTAAATTGCTGGAAAAGGGGTGTGGTGTTCAAAAAATTGCTTTTATTGTTGTTAGGTGCCATCAACTTAGTTCCGATTCTTAGCAAGCCTATGCAAAACAGAAAGAAACGTTGTCTGGTCCTATTCCATCTTCAAAGCTCTGGTAGTGTAGTGGTTATGAATTGGGCTGTGAACCTTAAGGCCAGCAGTTGGAAATTACACGCAGACAAGGCTTTCTGCTCCTGTAAAGATTTACATCATTGTAAACCTTGTACAGAGTCACTATGAGTTGGAACCAACTCCACAGCACTTAACCACAACCAACCACCATTCCATCTTCACAACTGCTACTGTGCTTGAACCCATTGCTGCTGTCACTGTGCCAATTCTTCTCGTTGGAGTTCTTTCTCCTTTCCCCTGACCCTCCACTTTATCAAGCATAATGTCCTTCTCCAGGGACTGGTTCCTCCTGAAAATATGTCTGAAACATGAGAGATAATGTCTTGCCATCCTTCTTTCTAAGGAGCAATGTGGCTCTACTTGTTCCAACACAGACCTGTTTTGTTCTTTTGGAAGTCCATAGTACTTTTAATAAGCTTCTCCAACACCATAGCTCAAATGCATCAATTCTTATACGATCTTCCTTATTAATTGTCCAACTTTTACATGCATATGGCTTGTATCAGATGTACATTAGTCCTAAAACTGATATCTTTGCCCTTTAACACTTTAAAGAGTTCTTGTGCAACAGATTTGCTAAATGCAATACATCATTTGATTTCTTGACTGCTGCTTCCATGACTGTTGAATGTTGAACCGAGCAAAATGAAGTCTTTCACAATTTCAATCTTTTCTCCACATATCATGATACTGTTTTTGGTCCAGTGATAAGGATTTTATTTTTTTCTTCTTTACATTGTTGTGCAATCCATACTGAAGGCTATGGTTTTTTATCTTCATCAGTACGTATTTTACATCCTCTTCACTTCCAGCATATGAATGTTTTATCATGCTAGAAAAAAATGACTAAAGGTTTGGGGAAAAAATTAAATTTATGGTTGTCATTAGTGCTGTCCACTTTATGATTATAGCTACCTATTTTTGCTTTTAACTTTTTATTGTGAATTGAATGAAGGTTTACAGAGCAGATAATCAGCTTTGCAGTCAACAAATCCTACATTTTGTTCAATAGCTACAATCCTTACATTGTAATATCAGCTATCCTACTTTTTTTCTGTGATTCTTATTTAGACTCCACCTCCCTTTCCACCCCTTCTAAACTTTGTCTTTAGGTAAATGTTGCCCTTTTGTTCTTGAATGGCTGGGCATTCCATGGTGAACATCCTTATTAGTTGTGTAGTCTACGTGGCTGAAAATTGATCCCTGAGATTGAGTTCAATTTCAGACCTGAAGGGTGACTGAGGATCAGACTCCTGGGTTTATTCAGACTCTTTCTGACCTATAAGCCTGGTCTTTCTAATAATTTTGAGTTTTATTCCACATTTTCTCCCACATAACCCAGGACCTTCTAATATGATCCCTTTCAAAACAATTGGTAGTGGTAGTTGGGGACCATCTAGTTTTGGTCTCAGGGTCATATAGACTGATGTTCATGTGTTCCATTAGTCCACTAGTCTAAATGATTTCAAGTATCTTCAATTTTTACCACACGTCTTTCTCTGTACAAGGAGAGACCAATAGTTGCACCTTAGGTGACCACATGTGAGCTTTTAAGATCCCAGTTGCTACTCAAAAATGTAGGATGTAGGACATTGTCTTTGTGAACTGTGTTGTTATTGTTGTTGAGTGTCATTGAATCAGTTCCAACTCATAGCTACCCTGTATAGGGTTTCCAGGGAACAGATGGTATGTTTGAACTGCCAACTTTATGAACCAAACCAACCTTACATTTCAGTGCTTCTCTTAGAGTGCCACACCAGGACTCCATGCTATGCCAATTTACCATAGTGTCCCCGAAGACTATGGTCCTGAGTTCCGAGGCCCAGCATCTCATTCCCTCAAGGTGTCTAGTAATGTCAGAGAAGTTGTCATCATTTTGCCTGCAGTAAGCTCCACCATAGTCATAGTTGTATTTGTGGGTATACTACCTGTCTTCCTCCTATACTCACCCAGCCCATGCCTTTCTCCATGTATCTAGCTGCAGTGTTTATTTTGCCCCTGCATGCCCCACCACATTCATAGATGTGTTTACATCAAAGACAAATACTCATGCAAAAAATCCTCTGTCAAACCTCTACATATATATTATATATTTCTGGCTATATTCTCACTTTCCCTCCCATACCCATTGAATCTATTTATTTGTCCAGGTACTTACCTGTAGATCACTATTACGTATTATGTATATAACAGCATCTACTTCTATTCCTGGGGTCCTGTTGTGGCACTGTGGAATAATGCACTGGACAGTAAGGTCCATTTGAACCACAAGGCCAGTGGTTCAAATTCACCAGATGCTCCTCAGAAATCCTATACAGGTTTTCTGTAAGTCAGAACTAACTCAAAGGCATGTAACAAAAACAACAACCTCTACTCCCTTTAATTTTTACACTCTTCCCTGTGTTTTCTCCTATCTTCATCATTCTTCTGTCAACCTTCCTTTTGTATATTACCTTCCCTGTCACCCAAGCTAATACATATCTACTCTCTAGACAGTGAATTATTCTCCCTTCCCTCCCAACCCTGGCAACAATCAGGAATGTTTGTTCTAGCATGAAAATCTTTTCCTGACTTTTTACAATACTTGTCTCATACAATACTTGTCCTTTCGTTATTTCCCAATCTCACTCAGACAATGTCTTCCAGGTACATCCACGTTATGAGGTGTTTCGCAGATTCATCATTATTTTACAAAGTTGTGCAGTATTCTATTGTATATGTATACCAACGTTTGTTTATCCAATCTTCCATTGATGGGCAGTTATATTATTTTCATGTGTTTTGATATTGTGAAGTGGGCTGTGATGAACATTAGTGTGCGTATATCAATTCATGTTATGGCTCTCATTTCTTGAGGATATTTCCCAAGTAGAGGGATTACTGGGTCATATGTATTTCTATTTTCACCTTTCTTAGGAAGCACTATACTGGTTTTGCACAGTGGTTGCACCATTTTACAGTTCCACCAACAGTGTAGAAGGGTCCTTGTCTCCCACACCCTCTCCAACATTCATTGTTGTCTGTTTTTTGGATTTTTTTAAAAAAATTAATGCTGGGTTGAGCATAATAAAACAGCGTGAGATGATATCTCATTGTTGTTTTGAATTGAATCTTTCTCATGGCTTGTTGTTGTTGTTAGGTGTCATTGAGTTGGTACTGACTCATACCAACCCTATGCACAAACACTGCCTGGTACTGGGCCAACCTCACAATTGTTGCCATGTTTGAGTTCATGTGTCTGTTCTGGTTGGTCAGTGCACATTTTTCCATTTCCTTTCCTGCTGTTGCAGTGATAATGTTGTGATAGAGAAATAGTCAGACTGGCTCCATGAGTGACACAATGAGCAAAACTCCTCCCGATGTGCATGCATTACTCAGGCAGCACAAGGAAAAAACAAAAATGTATTGTGTTGGTGAGTTTGCTACAAAAGCATAACTTAATTAAGGTAAAAAAAAAATTGGTATCTAAAATTTGGGGAATGTGTTAAAATATTCAAAATCTGTTGTACTGTCTAGAAAGCTGAGAAGCATGTTGGAAGAATATTATTGTGTGCAACAGTTTTACCAACAGTGACAAACAGCTGGTAAAACTATGGCACACAATAATGTGAGTTGCAGATGATGTATCTGCTGAATGTTCTTGTCCTAGTATTAGAAGATCAGAAAACAGAATGATAACAACATGTTTTAGTTGTAATATGCTGGATCTGGCAAAATATTACAAGGTGATTAGCTCAGACAGAAACTACTAGTTAGTTTGCAGCAGGGATGAAAGGGTATATAAAGAAGAGAATTCATGAAATCATGAATTTGTAGGAATAAAGAGGTAAGTGCTTTTCAACCTCAAATTGCTGAAAATAAAACTGAAAAGTAATTTCAAACAAGGATAGCTTAAAATTAATTCTTTACTAGTTATTGCTCCAAGCTGAAAACAACCCCAAAGCCTCCTAACTGAGGAATGAAAAAGACACCTGGTGTGTTACTGTAGGATAAGTACTGACTCTAACCACAGGGTCTGAGGTTCAGTCAGACATACCAGCCAATCCTCGGAAACCCTATACAGTGTTGCTATAATTGGAACTGACTCCATGACACTTAACATCAAAAACAACATGCTCTGCTAGAGGACAGCTGATGATAGAGTACTGGAGTGGAGAAGTTAGAGTACCAGTGTGGCCTGTAGGATAAGTATTGAACTGCTAATTGCAGGGTTGGCAGTCCAAACCCACCAGTTGCTCCTTGGAAATCCTATATAGGGTTGGTATAAGCCAGAACCTACTTGACTGCACTTAAAAACAACAACTGAGATGATGTAAGAAGTTAGCCTCATTAAGGAGGAAAGACCCATTTTCCTCAGAGGTAAATGTTACAATGACCAGTTATTGACCACTTATTATGTTCTTAAGAGCCCTGGTAGTATAGTGGATTCTGAGCTAGGTTGTTAACTGCAAGGTCAGTAGTTCGAGTTTACCAGTTGCTCTGTGGGAGAAAGATAAGACTTTCTGCTCCCATTAAGATTTACAGTCTCAGGAACCCTATACAGCGTTGTTATGAGTCAGAACCGACTCAGCAGCACACAATCACTACATCAAATGATATTCTTGGTAAAATAATTATACTAAGTATACTTATATAAAGAGATCTATTCTAACTCTTTACCACTTGTCTGTCAGTCTGTTGTACTGTGGTTACTTGTGTGTTGCTGTGATGCTGGAAGTTATACCACCAGTATATTCAACACCAGCAGTATCACCTATGATTGACAGGTTTCAGTAGAGCTTCCAAACTAAGACAGACTAGGAAGGAGAGGAAGACTACTTCTGAATGGTGAGTCATTGAAAACGTTATAAATAGCAGCAGAACATTGTTAGATGTAGTGCAAGAAGATGAGTCATTAGGGGTGGAAGTCACCCAAAATATGACTTGGAAACAGCTACGTCCTCAAAGTAGAGTTGACCTTAATAGCGTGGATGGAGAAAAGCTTTCAGGACTATCATTTGCTGAAGGGGAACAACTGAAAATGCGGAGAAATATCCATTAGCAATCAGAGCATCGAATGTATGAAGTAAGAATCTAAGAAAATTGGAAGTTGTCAAAAATGAAGTGGAACACATAGGGATCAATATCTTACTAGTGAGTTGAAACAAACTGGTATTGGCAATTTAGAATCAATCATGGTTTACTATATCAAGAAAGACAAATTGAAGAGAAATGGTGTCATCAAAATTTATCATCAAAAAGAGAATTTCCAGATCTCTCCTCAAATATAATACTGTCTGTAGTAGGAGAACAGGTAGGATAATATCCACAGGCATACAAGGAAGACCAATTAATACTATTATTCAAATTTACTCAGTTACCACTAAAGACAGCAATAATGAAATTGAAGAATTCTGTCAACTTCTTCACTCTGAAATTTATCATACAAGCAGTAAAGATTATTGATGATTAGAACACAAAAGTTAGAAATAATGAGGAAGGATCCATAGTTCGAAAATAGGGCCTTGGTGATAGAAATGATGCTGGTGATCCCATGATCAAATTTTGAAAACATTGACTTATTCATTGCAAATACCTTCTTTTAAACAACGTAAAAGGGAACTATACACATGGACCTCACCAAATGGAATACAGAGGAATAAGACTGACTACATCTCTAGGAAAAGATGGTGAAGAAGTTCAATATCATCAGATAAAACAAGGCCAGGGCAGATTCCTTGATCATAAGTAAATTAAGGCTAAAGCTAAAGAAAACTGAAACAAGTACATGGGAGCCAAAATACAATCTAGAATATAGGCCACCTGAATTTAGATCATCTCAAGAACAGATTTGATGCATTAGACACTAATTACTGGAGAATGAAGATTTATGAAATGACATCAAGAACATCATACAAAAAGAAAGCAAAAGGTCATTAAAAAGATAGGAAACAAAAAAAGACCAAAAATGAATGTCAGGAGAGACTCTGAATCTTGCCCTCTGGCATAGAAATTGTAAAGTCAATGAAAGAAATGAGGAAGTAAAAGAGTTGAACAGGAAATTATAAAAGACAGTGCGAGAAGACGAAGTCAACTATTATAAAGAAATGTGCAAAGACCAGGGAATAGAAAACAATAAAGGAAAGAACATGATCAGCATTTCTCAAGCCCCAAAACTGAAGAAAATATTCAAACTCAACTTGTAATATTCAGGAATTCTATGGCAAAATATTAAATAATGCAGAAAGCATTAAAAAGAAGATACAGCTCTGATGACATAGTGGTTACGAGTCAGGCTGCTAATCTCATGGTCAGCAGTTTGAAACTACCAATGGTTCCACAGGAGAAAGATGAAGCTTTCTGCTCCTGTAAAGATTTACAGCCTTGGAAACCCTATACAGGGTTGTTATGAGTCAGAATCAACGCCACAGCACATAACCACCATCACCATCATACTAAAAAAATGGTCAGTGCTCAACCATTTCAAGAGGTAGCATATGATCAAGAACCCATGGTACTTAAGAAAGAAGTCCAAGCTACATTGAAGGCACTGGAAAAACACAATCCTCCAGGACTTAATGGAATGTAACTTGAAATCTTGCAACAAACTTATGCATCACTGGAGGTATTCACTTGTCTATATAAAGAAATGTGGAAAACAGCTACCTGGCCAACCAATTAGCCGTTTGCGCCCATTGCAAGTATAAATAACCCAACGTGAATCATTGAACATTAATGTCACACCCAAGCAAAAGTTTGCTGAAATATTTTTAAAACAGTTCATTGATAAGGAATTGCTGGAAATTAAAGCAGGATTCAGAAAAGAACACGGGACATTGTTTATCATGACAGACATGTCATGGCTAAGAGCAGAGAATACCAGGAAGGATGTTTACTTGAGCTTTATTGACTATACAAAGCTTTTGAATGTGTGGCTCATGTTAAACTATATATAACGTTTGAAAGAATGGGTATTCCAGAATGCTTAATTGTGCTCATGAGGAACCTGTACATAGAACAAGAGGGAGTTGTTTAAATAGAACAGGGG
>NW_006408626.1:9876947-9878705 GCF_000296735.1 Chrysochloris asiatica
TGAGATAAATATTATCATTACCATTTTAAGGGAAGTGAGGAGTAGTAGGATTAAGTCATTTGCTTAAATTTGCTTCTTATTGTCAAGTGCCACTGATCCATAACGATTCTGATCCATAACGACCCTGTATAGGGTTCCCAAGGAGCAGCTGGTGAGCTTGAACCACTGACTTTGCAGTTCAAATGACTTTGCAGTCTGACACATTAGCCCACAGTGCCACACCAGGACTCCTAAATTTGCTTAGCAAGTAAGTAATGGAGCTATGCAGATCTCTCTGTTGAGCACTGGCTGTTTGCTTTCTATAATGTTGTAAATGTAATGGGGGATGATAGAGATTTTCAAGGGAAAGATGTTGAGGGAATTATAATCAGGAGATTTCCATTACAGTAACACTGTAAGAAGAGGTCATCTGTTAGCAGGGAGCGGATTAATGGGGTGAAGTGAAGTTGAAGGCTTGAGGAGAGTGAGAAAAATTGAGGGAGATTGTGATGTTTTTGACATTGTTTGTTCCAGCCTTTGTCCTTGTACCACAGGGATGAGATGCCATTCTATTCTCAGTTAGATTTGAGTTTAAGAGGAAGAAATCTAGCTGTAAAATGTAAGAAACCCACAATAGTATTCATTCAATGCAGATTATCATAAGAATGTGCAGTTTGAGAGCCTCTTATTTTGCAAAGACCAATTCTTATCCATTCCCCAAGCCCCATTCATTTCTGTGTTCTGTTTATAAAGAATATGTCATTGAAATTACTGTGTATTCCTAAGGGTGGGAGAGAAAACTTGAAGTATAAAAATGAATTATAATTTACAGATGATTGTTATCCTGAACTATGATGGATTTATTAACCTTGATTTCTCACAAATTCTTTAGCTTGACATAAAAAAAATAAATAAAGCAGAGAGGGTGGGGCTTGATGGTGGCTAGGGTGGGGTGCAGTGAGGTTCACCATCAGCAATACCACAGAATACCAGGCAAAGCAGATTCAGGGCAGAGCTCCAAAACTCAGAACTACATAGGTAGGAATATTTTAAAAGTTTAAAGACTTATAGCTAGTGGAAATTGAAACGAAAGTAAGAAATCCTATACTTTTTAATCTGCTGGGCTTGGTGGCCCAGAGCCAACAACTTGGGTGAGACCAAACAGTAAGACCAAGCAGGAAGGCAGACACACCGCTGAAAAACACCATGGGAACCTCAGCGCAAATGTGGACAATACACTTTATAGGTTTTGCTTTGTTTTGCCTTTTTTTTTTTAATCTGGTCATTGACCCCCCACTGTTTGCTCACCTCCATTCTGGTGACTAGAGGGGGTGTCTAACAAAGTGGAAGCCTGCCACCCTCACTACTGGTGGGTACTTCTGCCACACATGCACACAGATACTCTCAGCCCAAGAACTAGCCCTGAACTTTTTTTTATAAATGGAAAAGGGCAGGCCTTGGGAATGCCTGAGAAGGATTCAGAAAGATGATTATAAAATGTTTCAAAACACTTTACAAAGGAGTTGAGAAAAATAAGGGAGAAATCAGGAAACTGCTACAAGAACAATCAAATAAGATAGTTATAGCATTGGAAACAATTCAAAACCTACAGAAAGAGGTCCAAATGATCAATAATAGAATATCAGAAATAGAAAATACACTGAAAGGGCAAAGGAGTGGAATAGAAGAGATGGAAGGCAGAACCAGTAAGCTGGAATACAAATTTCTCCATACCACTAAGAAGAGCAAACAAACAAACAAAAAAAGGTTAAAAAAATC
>NW_006408626.1:9879552-9881272 GCF_000296735.1 Chrysochloris asiatica
GATGTCACAACAGAACCAAAGGAAATCAAAAGGATAATAACAGAATACTATGAAAGTTATACTCCAACAAATTTGAAAACTTAGAAGAGGTGGAAACATTTTTAGAAAAACACGACCTACCTAAATTTGCACACAGTGAAGCAGAAAAGCTGAACAGACCCATAACAAAAGAAGAAATTGATCAGGTCATCAAAAAACTCCCAACCAAAAGAAGCCCAGGCCCAGATGGCTTCATGGGTGAGTTCTACAAACATTCAGGAAGAGCTGTCACCCATTATACTAAAGTTATTCCAGAATATAGAGGAGGAAGGAAAACTTCCTAATACATATTATTAAGCAAGCATAACTGTCATATCAAACCAGGGAAGGACATCACTAAGAAAGAAAATTATAGACCAATATTCTTCATGAACATAGATGCAAAAATTCTCAACAAAATCCTAGCCAACAGAATCCAGCAGCACATCAAAAATTTAACATGTCATGATCAAGTGGGATTCATATCAGGGCTGCAAGTATGATTCAACATTAGAAAAACGATCAACGTTATCCACCATATAAATAAGAAAAAAGAAAAGAACCACATGATCATATCAATTGATGGAGAAAAGGCATTTGACAAAATTCAACATCCATTCCGATAAAAACACTCAACAAAATAGGGATTGAAGGGAAATTCCTCAACATAATAAAGAGCATATATACAAAACCAACAGCCTACATTACTCTCAATGGAGAGAAACTTAAAGCATTCCCTCTGCGAACAGGAACCAGACAAGCATGCCCTTTGTCACCACTCCTATTCAGTATTGTGCTGGAAGTCTTAGCAAGAACTGTACAGCAAGACAGGGAAATTAAAAGCATCCAAATGGGCAAAGAGGAAGTAAAACTCTCTGTATTTGCAGACAATGTGATCCTATATGCAGAAAACCCCAAAGACTCGGTACAAAAGCTTCTAGACCTCATTGGAAGATTCAGCAAAGTGGCAGGTTATAAGATTAACATACAAAAATCAGTTGGAATCCTCTATGCCAAAAGCAACAGCACTGAAAGGACATTAGGAAAGCAATACCATTAACAAGAGCCACGCAATGGATGAAATATCTAGGAATAAATGTAACCAGAGAAACAAAGGATTTATACAAAGAAAACTACCAAGAAACCAAAAGAGACTTACACAAATGGAAGAATGTACAATGCTCCTGGATAGGAAGATTTAGCATTGTGAAAATGTCAATACTACCCAAAGCAATTTACACATATAATACAATCCCAATCCAGATTCCAAAGACATTATTCAAAGAGATGGGAAAAAAAAATTACAAACCTTATATGGAAAGGAAAGAGACATAGGATAAGCAAAGCACTGCTTAAGAAGAAGAATTAGGTTGGAAACATTTCACTCCCCAACTTCAAAATTTATAACATGGTTACAGTGGCCAAAACAGTTTGGTACTGGTATAATACAATGAAAGATACATTGATCAATGGAACAAATTGAGAATCCAGAAATTAACTCATTCATATACAGCCAACCGATTTTTGAAAAGTACCTAAATATATCACATGGGGAGGTGACAGTCTCTTCAATAGATGGTGCTCGCAGAACTGCAAAGAGATATGCAAAAGATTGAAACAAAACCTTCACCTCACACCTATACAAAAATTAATTTAACATGGATTAAAGACCTAAATGTGAATCCCAGAATTATTAAGGCCA
>NW_006408626.1:9882392-9883687 GCF_000296735.1 Chrysochloris asiatica
CTCAATTTGAATATGTGCTCTGATTCATGACCACGTTCATCACCGATAAGGGGAAGTGAGGGAAAAAAGCTGTGAGCTAAGCCCTACAACATTCAAGAGACTCCTGTGAACCCAGATGGAGAACTGGTTGGCCAGCAGTGTGGCAAGACCTAGGGACTCTTGAGCCCAGAGTCACTGACAAAGCCACAGAAGACTAAAATGTATGGTGAAGCATCCAGTGATAAGAAAAGAGAGCATGTGCATAAAAACACCCACACATGCAGATAATACCCACTTGACCTGGCTTCAATGACTGAGCTCAACTAGAAGAAAGAAAATGAAAAAAAGAGTAATCTGATACAATTTGATGAACTTGACTTACACCTATGGATGCAGTAGCTCAAAAAAGGGAACAAATCTTGACAGCAAGGATCATTCCCACCCCCTCCATACACAGAGTAGTCAGGGATGTACAACTTGGAAATTGGCTACACAAAATGGGAGGGGGGGCTACAAAGGCAAGACCACCACTCTTCTGTCAGTTTGTCATACTGTGGTGGCTTGTGAGTTGCTGTGATTCTGAAAGCTATATCACTGGTTTTTAAATACCAGCAGGGTCACCCATGATGGACAGGTTTAAGATGAGCTTCCAGACGAAGACAAATTAGGAAAAAAGAATGACAAACTACTTCTGAATATTTAGTCACCAAAAACCTTATGAATAGCAGAGACATACTGTCAGATATAGTGCCAGAAAATGAGCCCCTCAGGTTGGAAGACACTCAAAATGCAAGCGGGGAAGAGCTGCCTCCTCAAAGTAGACTTGAACATGGAATAAAGCCTTCATTTCCTGATGGGACATAATTCAAAATGAAGAGAAACAACTGTAAACTTCTACTGAAAATCAGAATATGGAATGTATGAAGTATGAATCGGGTAAAAATGGAAGTTGTCAAAAATGAAATGGAATGTATAAACACGATATCTTAGGCATTAGTGAGCTGAAGTGGGCTGGTATTGGCCATTTTGAGTCTGATGACCACATGTTTACTAAGTGGAAATTACAAATTGAAGACGAATGGTATTGCATTCATTGTCAAAAAGAACATATCCAAATGAGTCATGAGGTACAATGCTGTCTGTGATAGGATAATATCCATGCGCCTAAGGGAAGCCTAGTTAATACCACTATTATTCAAATTTACGTACCAACCAGTAAAGCCAGTGAGGATGACATAGAAGAATTCTACCAAGTTCTTCAATCTGAAATTTATCAAACATGCAATCAAAATATATTGATCATTAGTGGTGATTGG
>NW_006408626.1:9884701-9892598 GCF_000296735.1 Chrysochloris asiatica
GGAATAAAAATTGAAATCTTTCAAGAAAGTGAGGCAGCACAGGAGGCACTCACTCACCTCTGCCAAGAAATTTGGAAGACAACTATCTGGCCGACTGATTGGAAGAGATCCATATTTTTGCCCATTCCAAAGAGTGGTGACCCAACAGAATTCGGAAATCATTGGACAAACTCTTTGATATCCAATGCAAGTAATGTTTTAGTAAAAGTAATTCAGAAATGGCTGCAAGCATACATTGACAGAGAACTTCCAGAGGTTCAAGTTGTATTCAGGAGAGGACATGGAATGAGGGATATCATTGTTGATGTCCGATGGATCTTGGCTGAAAGCAGAGAATATCAAAAAGATGTTTACCTGTGCTTTTTCAACTAAGCAAATGCTTTCAATTGTGTGGATCATGACAAGCTATGGACAACATTGCGAAGTATGAATATTCTGGAATACTTAATTGTGCTCATGAGGAATCTGTACCTGGACCTAGAGGCAGTTGTTCAAACAGAGCATGGGAACACTGAATGTTTTAAAGTTAAGAAAGGTGGGCGACAATGTCGTATTTTTTCACCATATTTATTCAAGCTGTATGCTGAGCAAATAATCCGAGAAGCTGGGTTATATGAAGAAAAACATGGCATCAGGATTGGTGGAAAACTCAATAACAACCTGAGATATGCAGATGATACAACCTAGCTTGCTGAAAGTGAAGAGGACTTAAAATATTTTCTGAAGAAGATCAAAGAGCACAGCCTCTGGTATGGATTACATCTCAGTGTAAAGAAAACAAAAATCCTTACCACTGGGCCAATAAACAACATTATTATCAACAGAGAAAGGATTGAATTTGTCAAGGACTTCATCATTCTTGGATCAACTATCAACACTCACGGAAGCAGCAGTTAAGAGATCAGACAACATATTACTTTAGGCAAATCTGCTGCACAAGACCTTTCTAAAGTGTTGAAGAGCAAAGATGTCAGCTTGAGGACTAAGGTGTGCCTGACCCAAGTCATGGTATTTTCAATAACCTCATATGGATGTGAAAGCTGGACAGTGAATAAGGAAGATCATAGAAAAATTGATGCCTTTAAGTTACGATGTTGGAGGAGAATACTAAAAGTGCCATGGACTGCCAAAAGAACCAATAGATCTGTTTTGGAAGAAGTGCAGCCAGAGTGCTCCGTGGAAGCCAAGATTGCCAAAATTCATCTCTCATACTTTGGACATATTGTCAGGAGGGACCAGTCACTGGAGAAGGATGTCATGTTTGGTATGGTGGAGGGACAGAGAAAGAGAGCAAGACCCCCAACAAGAAGGTGTGGCTGTGTGACAACATGGATGGACTCAAGCGTGGCAACAGTTGTGCGGTTGGCCCAGGATCGGGCAGTGTTTCGTTCTGCTGTGCATAAGGTCGCTATGAGTCGGTACCGACTCGATAGCACCTAACAACAACAACAATAAAGGGAAGAAGTGACTACCTTACATGCTTTCAAGAGGGAAACAAATCCAGAAGGCGTAAAGGAAGGTAGAATCTCCACTGAATAGTATCCAATCTGTCTGGGCAGAGCTGATGAAAGGAGATGCAGATAGATGTACTTGTGATACAATAGTGAATAATTGTTATTAGGACTGAGTATGAGGGTTGGAAATGTACAGGTAGATGTTTTGTTGCAAAAGGAGGGGAGTGATTGACTTTGCAGCCTAGGAGCAGAGGTCCCTGGGGTCATCAAGGGAGAAGAGTGGAGAGTGGGACCCTACCCAGAGAAGCAGTGATGTCAGAGATGGAGGCAGTCATGATGACATGGAGAGATGGAGCCGCTTGGGCTTTAGACCCATAGAGGGAGAGGGGCTGTGTGCTGATGACCGGGAAGGGGTGGAGAGAGGCGGGGGACGGGCGGGAGAAGACTTGCAGGGTATACACTTTCATTGGTTGATGATACAATGATACATGGAAGGGATTGTAACCATGGCAATGAAAAGATATACAATAGGGTGAATGTAAAGCTAATTTTCTCCCATGTAGACTATCACATAATTCACAATAAAACATTAAAAAAAAAAGAAGGTATTTGCAATGGAAGAAAATAAAACATAACTGGAAACCCAAAAATTTAACATGTCTTAGATACATCTTTTACATGAATATTGCTCTACTTTTATATGAATATTGCACTACTACATTGCAATGTTTCTGTCAGTTTCCTTTAATAAAGCCCTAGATACTTTCATGCTGAAACTGAAGAGAAGTTAGAATACTTACTGATAATGATCAAAGACCACAGCTTTCATATGGATTGCCCCTCAATATAAAGAAAACAAAAGTCCTCACAACTGGACCAATAAATAAAATTATGATAAATGGAGAAGGGATTGAAGTTATCAAAGACTTCATTTTGCTTGGATCTATAATCAACAGTCATGGAATCAGAAGTTAAGAAATCAAATGACATATTGCATTAGGCAAATCTGTTGCACAAGATCTCTTTAAAGAGCAAATATGTCAATTTGAAGACTAAGGTTCTCCTGATCAAAGACATGGTATTTTCAATACCTTCATATGCATGTGAATGTTGGGCAATAAATAAGGAAGACTGCATAAGAATTGATACATTTGAGTTAGGGTGTTGGCAAAGAATATCAAAATTACCATGGACTGGCAGAATTATAACAAAAACTGCTAGAAAAAAAGTACAGCAGGAATAATCATTAAAAGCCAGGATGATGAGACTCTCTCATAGTTGAGATGTGTTTTCAGGAGGGATCAGTCCATGGAGAAGGCCATTGTTGTTGTTGTTGTTAAGTGCCGTCGAGTCAGTTCCGAACCATAGCGACCCTGTACAGGGTTTCCGGGAGTAGAAAATCTTTACGGGAGTAGAAAGCCTCATCTTTCTCCTATGGAGCGGCTGGTAGTTTCTAACTGCTGACCTTAAGGTTCGCAGCCCGATTCGTAACCAGTACGCTACTTGATAAAATCAGTGAGGGAGGCAGATGATGGTGGTGGAGAAGAGGAAGATCAATTTTTATTTTGTATATGAGTAAAGTAATCTAGATTAAATAATTTCCTATTTACTCATGTTAGCCATAGTTTTTTTTTAGGAAATTGTGTTGTGTGTTATCATTTCTTTCTCTTTATTCATGTGTCATATTGTATTTATAAGGTATCAGACACTGCTAAATAATGAAGACATACAATTAAAAGACCAAGTCACTCCAAATAGTAATGGTTAAAGGTATTTTTTAACGTACTCTTGCATGCATTATTTATTTTTTCAATTTTGAGACAGCATATTATACTGAAAAGAATGTTGGTATATTCATTTCCTACTGCTATAACAGAAATACCACAAACAGAAACTTATTTTCTCACAGTTTAGGAGGCTAACAGTGTGAATTCAGGGTACCAGCTCTAAGGAGAGTCTCTTAGTGGTCTCTAGAAAAAGTCCTGGTCTGTTTCTGTAGCCCCGCTGTATCTCAGTTCCTTGATGATCCTTACATGTATTTTTGTATTCCCCAGCTATGCTTGCTTCTGTATCTCATCTATAATTTTTGTATTTCAAAAGTCATTTGTTTTAGACTCCTCTTATATCCTGGTGTGGTGCTTTAGGATAAACACTGGACTATAGGGTCAGTTTGAACCACCAAGTCCACAGTTCAAATCCAAAAGCCACGCCTCGGAAACCATATACAGGATTGTTGTGAGTTGGAACCGAGTAGACTTCACTTAACAATAACATACTGATATGGGACCCTGGTATGGCACAGTAGGGTAAGCACTGGACTGCTAACCACAAGGTTGGCAGTTTAGAACCACCAGCTGCTCTAGGAAATCCTATGCAGGATTGCTACAGAGAAGCCAACTCCCTAATATAATTATATCCAAAGGTATAGGGGTTAGGATTCCAGCACATTTTGGAGGATACAAATCAATTTGTAATGGATTAGAAGTCAAAAAGCCAGTTTCTTGTTTAAAAACTAAGATATAATCTATAATAGATTTTAAGAATTATGTCTCTGATCCCTTTAGATAATGAAAAAGCCTACAATTTTGAAATACTTTTATTCAAATCAATGAGATTTTAGATGGATTAATAGGAGTCCTTCTTATAAGCTGGATAATTAAAAAACTTGAAAATTGTGAGATCTCTATCTTGGAATACATTTAATAAGAAAACAAACAACCATCCATCGTAATGATATTGAGATATTTGAGAGGAAAGTATGAATCTCTTAATCTCTAGAAGTTTCTTTAGATCTATAGTCTTACGATTATATACTCACCAAGTGGTTAAAATATATCATAGTATACCACTTCTCATCATATATTGTTGTTGTTAAGTGCCGTCTAGTCGGTTCTGACCCATAGTGACCCTATGTAAGGTTTCCAGGATTGGCTGGTGAACTTGAACTGCCGACTTTGTGGTTCAAACCAACTATGTAGTCCAGAGCATTAACCCACAGCACCACACCAGGACTCCCCTCAGCATAGAGTGCTTACTATTTATGATGTTACAGTCAAGCTGCTAACCTCAAGGTCAACAGTTCGAAACTGTCAGCTGTTCCTCAGAAGAAAGGGGAGGCTTCTGATCCCATAAAGATTTACAGCCTTGGAAACCCTATACAGGGTTGCTAGGAGTTGGAATCAACTCCATGGCACACTACCACCACCATTTATGTTATTGTTGTTGTTACGTGCAGTCTAGTTGGTTCCAACTCATAGCGATCCTGTATAGGGTTTCCAAGGAATGGCTGGTGGGTTTGAACCTCTGATCTTGCTGTTAACAGTTCAGTGCTTATCCTACAGTGCCACACTAGAAATCCTATTTTCTGTGTTTCTATTGGTTCACACATGTACCATAATATCCCAGAGGGTATCAAAGTTGGATATACTCATAGATGATCTTCTGAACTTTTATAAGAAAATAGCTTAAGTAGAGCTATAGGACTTCTAGCACTGTGCTATGGGTTAATGCGCTGTACTGCAAAGTCAGTTTGAACCACAAGGTCGATAGTTAAAGATCATCAGCCACTGCTCAGAAATCCTATACAGGGTCATTATGGGTTAGAACCGACTTGATGGCACCTAACAACAACAATAGAGCTGTGTAGAGTATGGAGCTTGTGTATGGATTAGAAGCAGACTGCTGAGATCATATTTTAATGTTTCACACAAAGATCCCCTATAAATGGGAAAAATAAAAATAAAAACAAACAACTCCTTTGACATAAAAGGTTTTTCTTTGACATATGCTTAGTAATGACAGTACCACTGCTCTCTTACAGAGCTCTTTCTGGGAGCTTTTCTCACCAAGGCAGCTATAGAAGAATGAAAGCTTCATGCTCTGGGACAGTCCAGTCTTTATGTCAGGAGCTCTTTCATTAGGTCACACTGTTAATCATTAGGTCACACTGTTAAAGACACAGCTCCTACCTAAGGGAGACTTTCCTTGCTCCACAGCAGCCCTGTTTATTCTGCTTGCAGCTACTCGGTTGCCCTGCACTCCATGTAGACCAACCTTATTAAAATGAAAGAAGAATGGTTCCTATGGAAAGTGCAACATTATTGGCTTAAACAGTTATTATAAATATAAAACATATATAGTTCTGAGTTTTGGAAGAAGAGCAAATATCTTGCATGTTATATGTGGACATCTCTAAGAATGAATAGACATAAAATAATACTGCTAGCATTTGCACAGAACGTACGCTTGGCTTTCTCTTTTATGGTGCTATTTATTTCAAGGAAAGGTACAAAAATGATTCCACTTTCCCTGGAGGATATGGAAGAAAAAAACATAATGTACAAACTTCATTCTCATTTACCCATATGCCAACACACAGTAAGAATCCTCTCATAGAAGAAAGAGAAACTAAAGAATATGGTGATTTTGTATTCTTTACTATTTTCGATTACTTGCATTTTTATTTTGTCTTTGTTCAGAATCTCAAGGTACAAAATATCATCTTTACTTTCCAGTGAAATGGCAAAGAAAGTTTCCTCTAACAGAATGCTAACTCTTTAGTCCTCTGGCTCAATGATGCAATTTCATCTTATCTTTCACTTCTGTTTCTTGCTGAAAATTTGGGCTCTTCATAGAAGCATTCTCAAAGATATGAAACTTAAAAAATATGTGTATTAAAAAACAGATATAAATATAAAAAAAAATCTGTATTAAATATATACATATATAATTTTGCCTATTGGTGTGAAAATTGTTCCCTGGTTTTAAAAGTATAAGGTTGTTGTTTTTTTGCATGTTAAGATGGCAGCTTGAAGATGTTCTGCAAATCCAAATGAAAACAAATAACCTTTCCTGGACCTAGTGCTATTGGACAACTGGAGGGAATGAGCCAGGTCTGAAATTTCCAGAGAACATGCCGAAAGAAACATAAGAGCTTTTCCCATTCTGGTCTTAAGGATGCCTTTAGAGACAAGTGAGAGCTATGAGATCCTGAAAATTTTGACAGTCCTGGACAAAGATTGCCCTAAAGAGATCTGCAGATACTCAGAAGAAAAGATGAGTTTTCCTGTGAAGACCTGAGGGTTTCCTTATCCAGAAGAGATACACAAACAGGTGATATCGGTCCTTTCTAACACCAAGGCCTGCTAGCTTTTGCAAGTGTGAAGACTGCAAGCAGAAAGAAGATGTTACAATGCTTGGTATAAATTATTTTTGTTATTAAGTGGCATCTAGTCAGTTCTGACTCATAACGATCCTATACAGGGTTTCCGAGCAGTGACTGGTAGGTCTGAACCACTGAACTTGCGGTTCAAACCAACTTTACAGTTTAGTGTGTTGTCCTACAGCACCACACCAGGACTCTATTAGTCCCTTGTTAAGCACTGCTCTTGACCCAGTAATGTTGGAATCACCTGAGAGTTGACTAAAACTCCAAAATCTTAAGACTCACTCCAGACCTACTGAATCACAATCAGTATTTTAACAAGATTCCCAGTTGACTCACAGGCACAATTAAGTTTGAGAAGCCTACAGATGCCGAGACAGCTGCATCTCCTTCTACTTGTGGGATTATTGCCACTAAAATAGATTAGTAGCTGGACTCAAGTCCCACTGAGAAAATTAAAACCCTACCAATAGCAGCTACTAGCCAAGTGCTATCATACAGGACTGATGAGGACTTCAGGAGATAAATAACAGTGTAAATTTTGTTGTTGTTGTTGATGTTTGAGTGAAAAAATCTTAATAGTTTATTTTGAGGAGAAAATGGTCACGTGAATCAGTGGCTTTGAAAATGAAGTGAAATATCTCTAAACAAAGGAAAAGTATGTAAAAACAATTTGGGAATCATGAGCGAAAAAGATAAAAGATAGCACATTCAGGAAACCTAAAATTCAAATAGTGTTCTCAAGAAAGAAAAAGTGAATGAATGGAGAAGGAAAAATAAATTCACAAGAAATAGAATAAAATTATTTGCTCTAAAGTTATATTGGAATTTGTAGACTGATGGGACTTAAATTCTATACAGGATTGAAGAGTAAAGACACATCAGATTTACCATAAAATCTCTGAATTTTAAGAATAAAGAGAGCATTTTAAAAATTTGCAGATGGAAGGAATAGTTACTTACAAAGGGGAGGAAACTTGTATTGACATCAGGAATTAAGCTGCAGCAGACAGGAAAGGATTGCAATCCTATCTAGATGTTACCTGCCAGTGAGGAGGAAGGCTTTTTTCAGAACAACAGGAATTGGGAGAATATATTCACTTATTTTTTATGAATACAGTGACTAATTAAGAATTCCCCCCTTAGTTATTTAGTGCTGCTAATCAGATGCTATATTGCATTAGGCAAATCTCCTGCACAGAAACTTTTTGAAGTACTGAAGAGCAGAGATGTCAGCTTGAGGACTAAGGTGCGCCTGACCCAAGCCATGGTATTTTCA
>NW_006408626.1:9894569-9896593 GCF_000296735.1 Chrysochloris asiatica
CGGCCCTAGAGGGCCTCGAACCTCTGACCAGTCTTACATGGTCTGCAACAAGCTTCATATGCATTCATTGGATAATTCATTGGACATATGCATTCATTGGACAATGAATAAGGAAAACCACAGAAAAATGGATGCATTTGAGTTAAGTTGTTGAAGAATATTAAAAGTAATATTGCTATAGTTTTTAAGTGCGGTCAAGTCGGTTTCAACTCCATAGCAACCCTATATAGTGTTTCTGAGGAGTGGCTGGTGAGCTTGAACCACCAACCTTACTGTTCAAAATGACAGTCCAGTGCATTAACCCACAGTGCCACACCAGGACTCCAAAAGTACCATGGACTGCTAGAAAAACAAAAAATCTGTGTTGAAAGAAGTATAATCAGAATGTTCCTTGAAAGCCAAGACAGTAAGACTTTGTTTCTCATGCTTAGAACATATTGTCAGGAGGGACCAGTCCCTGGAGAAGGAAATCATGCTAGATAAAGGGAAGATCAATGAAAAAGAGGAAGACCTCCAATGAGGTGGATTGGAACAGTGGCACAGCAATGGGCTCAAACTTAACAACGACTGTAAGGATGATGCAGGACTAGGCAGTGTTTCATTCTGTTGTGTGCGAGGTCACTATGACTTGAAATCTACTCGATGGCACCTAACAACAAGAACAAATTAACAGAAATATTACAAGTGCATGGCTTTAATAAATACATTAATTCTTTCACAGTTTGGAAGGCTAGAAGTCTGGATTCAGAGTAATGGCTTTGGAGAAAGGTCTTTGTCTCCTTATAGCATCTGTAGGCCTAGCACTCCTTAGAGATCTACATGTATCTTGGCACCAGTCTTTCCCTGGACCTAGGAGTTTCACAGGCACTCTGGTAATGTAGTGGTTACACATTGGGCTATGAATCACAAGGCCAGCAGTTTGAATCCACTAGCTGCTCTGTAGGAGAAAGTTGAGGCTTTCTGTTCCTGTAAAAATTTATACCCTTGGAAACCATATACAGGGCCAATGTGAGACAGAGTCAACTGAATGGAACACAACCAGCACCACCACTACCAGGAACTTCACAGTGCAGGGACCCCAGGTCCAAAGATGCTCTCCACTCCTGATTTTTCTTCCTTGGTGGTAATACGTTCCTCTTTCTCTGCTCAGTTTTCTTTCCTTTTATCTTCATAAGATAAAAGATGTTGCATGTCAGATAAGATTAAGAGCATGTCAGCCTACACATAATCCACTTACTGGTTTATCACCTCAGATCACGTGATGAAAATCATCACAAAACTGCTACATTACATCATTTTATAACTGTCAAACCACTGAGAATCATGATCTAGCCAAGCTGACATATATTCTGAGGGAATACAATTCAATTAATGATCCCATCTAAACAACAATAAATCCAGACAATCTCTCATGATAAGAGAGGATGAAGAGGAGATGGTTGTAAGTATATAAATAGATGTGTAGATAAATGGATGTGTGAATAGACACTGATGGATAGATGGACAGATAGAGTGAGCAGAATTCTTTAAATAGGAATGTGTTTCTAGGGAAAATTTAATAATTGTCTGTCACAAAAATCTCTAAAGTATCTCATTTGTTGTTGTTAAGTGTCATTGAATCAGTTCCTACTGAAAGCGACCCTGTATGGGATTTCTGAATAGTGGCTGGTGGGTTTGAACTGCTGATTTGTGGTTATCAATCCAGTGCTTATCCTATAGTGCCGCACCAGGTATTCAAAGTATCTCAGTGCACCCTAGTAATCGGTTGGCTAGGGATGCTTTGTTGTTAGTTATAGCTCAGTCTGATCTGACCTATAGAAATCCTATGCATAACAGAAAAAAACACTGTTTTGTCCTGTGCCAGTCTCACAGTTGTTATAATTGATTCCATTGTTGCTGCCACTATGTCACTCCATCTACTTGAGGGTTTCCTCTTTCTTGCTGATCCTTCATTTTACCAACCATGATGCCATTCTCCAGGGATTTGTACCACCTAACATGTAGCGTAGTGGTTACGAATCGGG
>NW_006408626.1:9897329-9899481 GCF_000296735.1 Chrysochloris asiatica
ACATTGAGGTGTAATCCATAGTGGAGGCTGTAGTATTTGATCTTCATAAGATAATATTTCTATTCCTCATTGCTTCCAGCAAACAAGGTTATATTATTTGCATATCACAGGTTGTTAATGAGGCTTCCTCTAATCCTGATGCTACATTCTTTTTTATATCATCCAGCTCCTAACATTATTTGCTCAGCATATAGATTGAATAAGCATGGTGAAAAGATATAATACTGGCACATACCTTTTCTGCATTTAAACCATTCAGGATTCCCTTGTTCTGTTCAAACTGTCTCTTGGTTTATATACAGTTTACTCAAGAGCATATGTATATATTCTGGAATATCCATTCTTCTGAATGTTATCTATAGTCTTTTATGATCCACAAAGTCAAAAGCCTTTGCATAGTCAATAAAGCACAAGTAAATGTCTTTCTGGTCTTCTTTACTTTTAGTTAAGATCTTCCTTTCATTAACAATAATATCCCTTGTTCATATCTTCTTCCAAACTGGTCTGAATTTCTGTTAGCACTCTGCAACCATTTTTGTATGGTCTTCAAAAAACTTTTAGTTGCATGTGATATTAATGATATGGTTTCATGGTTTCTGCATTCTCTTGGATCATCTTTCTTTGGAACGGATGTCCAAATTTCTTGACTTAGATAAATTTGGTGCTATTAGCACTGGATTTCAGTTTATATTCTGTCAGCTCCTGGAGCCTTATTTTTTGCTAAAAGCTTCGGCGCAGCTTGGAACATAGGTACTTGATCATATGCTACCTCTCAAAATGTTAGAATATATACCAATTCTTTTTTGTTGCAGTGACTCTGTGCTCCTTCCACCTTGTTTTGAAACTTCCTGTGTCATTCAATATTTTGCCCATAGGATCTTCAATATCTCAGTTAAAGTCTTCAGTTTTTTGTTCAGATGTTTCAGCTTAAGTAATGCTGAACATGTTCTTCCCTTTTGGTTTCCTCACTCCAGGTTTTGTACATTTCATGATAATACTTCTTCTCGAGCTTCCCTTTGACATTTTCTGTTCAGTTCTTTTATTTCACCATCTTTTTCCAGTTGTTTTAGCTTCTCTATGTTCAAGAGCAAGTTTCAGAGTCTCTTCTGACATCCATTTTTATCTTTTCTCTCTTTCATGTATTTTTGGCTACCTTTTGCTCTCTTTATGGATGGTGTTCTTGATGTCATACTACAAATCTTCTGGTCTTCAGCCATTAGTGTCTAATGCATCAAATCTGTTCTTGAGATGGTCTTTAATTTCAGGTTGGGATATATTCAAAATCCTATTTTGCCTTTCATGGGCTTGTTTTATTTTCCTTCAGCTTCAGCCTGAACTTGCATATGAGCAAATTAATAATTTGTTTTGCAGTCTGTTTTGGCTGACCATTTTGACCTTCTTCTTGGTCTCTTTCCACAGATAGTCAATTTGACTCCTGTGTATTTCATCTGGTGAGGTCCATGTGTATAGTCACCTTTTATGTTATTTTATAAAAGTATTTACAAGAGATGATGACATGGAGAGATAGAGTAGCCGAGGACTCTAGACTCATGGAAAGGGAAAGTCTGTGTGCTGGTGGCCAGGAGGCAGACTTGCAGAATGTGTACTTTGGTTGCTTAAATAATTATATATTACTGAAAAAATGAAAAAAAAAAAAAGTGATCCAGAAAATTGGATAAATAAAAGAAACATAATACACCATAAAAGTAAAGCTATTCATCAAGATAAATAAATATTTGTTAAATTCAGAAGGGGGAAAAAAAGTATTTATAATGAAAAAGTCATTGGTTCTGCAAAATTCTATCATGCCAGCATCATTTCCATCACCAAGGCCACATTTTCCAACTTATGATCCTTCCTCTATGGTTCCTATTTTTGCATCCCAATCACCAGTAATTATCACTACATTTTGATTGTTTGCCTGATCAATTTCAGACTGAAGAATTTGCAACATTTCTTCAGTTTCATCATCATTGACTTTAGTAGATGATTCTTGGATTTGAATAATAGTGGTCTTCTTTGTTGGCATATAGATATTATTCTATCAAAGACAGCATTGTAATTCAAAATATTGCTTCGACACATCTCACACACAGAGAAAAAAATAGATTAAAAGTCAAAGGATGGAAAAAATATACCAAGCTAATTGCAA
>NW_006408626.1:9904251-9942712 GCF_000296735.1 Chrysochloris asiatica
GGACATTGGCTACCCAAAATGGGGTGGGGGGCTATAAAGGCAAGAAGTGACTAGCTTTCAAGCTGGAACCTAGATCCAGAGGGCGTGGAGGAAGGCAGAATCTCCACTGAGCAGTATCCAATCTGTCTAGGCAGGGCTGATGAAAGGAAATGAGGATAGGTCTCTGGTAATACAATGGTGAATAATTGTTATTGGGACTGATTGTGAGGGTTGGAAATGTAAAGGTAGACGTTCTGTAGCAAGGACAGGAGTGATTAACTTTTCAGTCTAGGAGCGGAGGTACTTGGGACTGTCAAGGGAGAAGAGTGGAGCGGCACCCTACCCAGAGAAGCAGTGACACCAGAGATGGAGGCAGAGACAATGACATGGAGAGATGGAGCAGTTGGGGACTTTAGACCCAGAAAGGGAGAGGGGCTGTTTGCTGATGACTGGGGGGGCAGGCTTGCAGGGTATACCCTTTGGTTGGTTGATGATGCATGGAAGGGATTGTAACCATGGCAATGAAATGATATATGATAGGATGAATGTAAAATTTATTTTCTCCCATGTAAACTATCACATAATTAACAATAAAACATTAAAAAAAATATTGTCAGAATGAAATGGAATGCATAAACATCAATATCCTAGGCATTAGTGAGCTGAAATGAACTAGTGTTGGCCATATTGAATCTAACAATCACATGGTTTACTATGATGCGAATGACAAATTGAAGAGGAATTCTGTCTATTTCATCATCAAAAACAACATATCAAGACAAGTCATAATATATAACACTGTTTGTGATAGGATAATATCCATATGCCAATAAGCAAGACAAGTTAGTACCATTATTATTCAAAATTAAACACCAACCACTAAAGTAAGTAAGGATAAATCTGAAGACTTCTATCAAGTTCTTCAGTCTGAAGTTGATCAAACATGCAATCAAGATGTATTGATAATCACTGATGACTGGAATTGAAAGATTAGAAACAAAAAGGAAGGCTCAATCGTCAGAAAATATGGACTTGATGGTAGAAAAAATGCTGGAGATTGCATGATAGAATTTTGCAAGACCAATGACTTCTTCATCGCTAATACCTTTTTTTAAACAACATAAAAGATGACTATACACATGGACTTCACCAGATGAAATAAGCAGAAATCAAATTGACTGCATCTGTGAAAAGAGACTGTGGAAAAGCTCCCTATCATCATCCAAAACAAGGTCAGGAGCAGACTGTAGAACAGACCATGAATTTCTCATATGCAAGTTCAATCTGAGACTGAATATAGGTTTAGAAAAGTTGACAGGAGCAAATACATAACCTTAAATATAATCCACCTGAATTTAGAGATCATCTGAAGAACAGATTTGATGAATTAGACACTAAAGACCAAAGACCCGAAGACTTGTGGGATGATATCTTGAACATTATACAGGAAGGAAGCAAAATGTCACTAAAAAGACAAGAAAGTAGATAGAGACCAAAATGAATGCCAGAAGAAACTCTTAAACTTTTTTTCCTTTGAGAGATGCTAAAGCATATGGAAGAAGTGATGAGGTAAAAGAGCTCAATAGTAAAATTCAAGGACAACTTAAGAAGAAATGTCAAATATTATAATGAAATGTGAAAAGAGTTGGAGTTAGAAAACCCAAAGGGAAGAACACGCTCAGCATTTCTTAAACTGAGGGAACTGATGAAAACAGTCAAGCTTTGGCTGGCAATTCTGAAGGACTCTGGGTAAATTATTGAATGATGCAGAAAGCATCAAAGAAGATGGAAGGAATACCAAAAAGAAGTCAATATTCAACCATTTCAAGAGGTAATATATGATCAAGAACCAATGATACTGAAGGAAGAAGTCCAAGGTGCTCTAAAGGCACTGGCAAAGAATAAGGCACCAGGAATGGATTGTTGAAAATTGAAATCTTTCAGCAAATTGATGCAGCACTGGAAGCACTCACTCATCTATGCCAAGAAATTTGGAGGACAACTATCTGGCAAACTGACTGGAAGAGATTCATATTTGTGCTCATTCCAAAGTCAGGTGACCCAGTGGAATGTGGATCTCATCGAACAATAACACTAACAGCACATGGAAGTAAAGTTTTACAAAAGGTAATACAGAAACGGATGCAACCATACATTGACAGAGAACTTCCAGAGGTCAAGCCAGATTCAGAAGAGGGTGTGGAATGAGGGATATCATGAGATGGGTCTTGGCTGAAAGCAGAGAATATCAAAAAGATGTTTACCTGTGCTTTATTGACTACGCAAAGGCTTTTCATTGTGTGGATCATGAGAAGCTACGGATAACATTGCGAAGTATGAGTATTCTGGAACACTTAATTGTGCTCATGAAGAACCTACACACAGACCAAAAGACAGTTGTTCGAACAGAGCAAGGGAACACCGAATGGTTTAAAATTCGAAAAGGTGTGTGACAGGATTTCATTCTTGCACCATATTTATTCAATTTGTATGCTGAGTAAATAATCTGAGAAGCTGGATTGTAAGAAGAAAAATTTGTATCAGCATTGGAGGAAAACTCATTAACAACCTGTTATATTGTTGTTGGTGCAGGACTGGGCAGTGTTTGATTCCGTTGTGCATAGGTTCACTATTAGTTGGTACCAACTCAATGGCACCTAACAACAGCAACAACAACCATTATATAATTTTACCTATAAATACTTCAGATAAAGAATCTGTTAAAATGTCAAAATTATTAAACCTAGCAAAAAATCATTCCTTGATATCATCTATTCCCATAAATGAATGCTTGGTGTGGCACTGTAGGATCTTCACTGGACTGTTAACCACAAGGTGCACAGTTCATATTCATTGGCTGCTCCTCAGAAACCTTATACTGATTAGCTATGAGTCTGAACTGACTCCATGGCACTTAACAACAACAATTCCCGAGTCCTGTCATGATGCTGTAGGATAAGCACTGGACTGCTAACCACAAGGTTGGTAGTGTAAACCCACTAGCCACTCCTTGGAAACTCTATACAAGGTCACTATGAGTCAAAACTTACTGGATAGCACTTAACAACAATAATATTTCCATAAATAGTATAGCCTGTAAAATTCTATGAGATAGCTCTACTCTATCTCAAAGAGTCGCACTGAGTAGAAATCAGCCCAGCAGAACCTAACAACACCAATATCCATTTGAAACACTCTAAGAAATGGATTAGCACAAAAGCCACCATCAGAGATCATGAAATGACACAATGATGTAACATAAGCAGATTCTGCAAACACGAAGACTCTATGATCCCTGTTATCATTTCTGGGCCTTGTGTTCCAGTCTTATCTCTCATTTATGATGTTTTATATTCAACCCTATGTGTGTATGAAGAGAAGTACCTTAGTTCAGTGTCTTATAACACTCCAGAGTTCTTTTACTTTCATTTTCTTTTCTTCCATTCCTGCTGTTTCTAGCCATTCTCCACCTTATCCAGAGACTGATGTTATTGTTAAGTATCATTCTGACTCATAGTGACCCTGTTTATGAGTCACTGATGGGCTTTAACTGTGAACATTGTGGTTAGCATTCAGCACTACACCATGACACCTTTTGGAGATTGATAAACAGATTTAATTGGCAGATTTTTTCACGTGAAAGACAGTAAATATTTCAAAACCCTTGCAATATTTTCAGTGTTCTTCAAGGACTAGAACAACAGCCATACTTCTCCATTATTTTATCCACCCCACTCTTACCCCATCTGGTATTATACTTGGTTGCTATAGTTTATATATACAATAAACATCCTAAGCACATTTAAGATTAAACATCAGATCATAAAATATACCAGATGATTCCAAAATTTTTATCTCCAGCACTAAACACTTCCTTCAAGTCTCAAGAGCAAAAATATCCAAATGTCTACTCAGCATAGCTACTTGGATGTCTATTGAGTATTCACAGGTTCAGAAATTGCAAATAAAATTCTTGTCTCTAATCTCTCTGCTCTCTAGACTCTTTCTGCAACACTCTCCTCCTGGTTCAATATATTCTAGCCTTCTTTATAGTACTAGAAAACACCATCCTCAGAGCCTTTGTACTATATGATCTCTCTGGAATACGCTACCCTCAGATACTATCTGATGGTCTCAGCACTAACATTGTGTTATTCGAGGGAACTCTCCTTACCAATCTACCTAAAGCATCTCTCTCCTCTATTCTCTATATTCTGGTACTCTGTCTTATTTACTTTTTGCATCACTTTTCCTATTATCAAAACTTTTATTTGTTTATTATCTACTCCTCTTCATTAGAATTCATGCTCTATGAGAGCAGGGACATTATCTGACATTGTTCTCATATATCTTTGTTGTTGTTAAGTTCTGTCAAGTTGGTTCCAACTCATAGTGGCCCTAGTATAGGGTTTCGGTGGAGTTTGAACTAACCACCTTGTGATTCAAACTGACTTTGCGATCCAGTGCATTATCCTGCAACATCACACCAGACTCCATGGATCTCCTGGCAACAGGAAAACACTTCACAGTACATAGTAACTCTGTAACTACTTTCCTTTTCCAACTCTATGTGAACAGAAGTCTGTGGGGAAATCCTCAGATGTGTGCAGACAATATAATTTCTTGTAGTTATGTGGGTTCACACTGGGAGTCTACATATTGGCTCCACTGGCCTTTGATTTAGCTTGCATTGTCTTCAACATATCTCATCAAGTGTGATTGAAACCACTGCTTCTAGAATTCTGTTCACGTAGTACAGTGGTTTTCAACTTTTATAATCTGGTCAAGTGAAACATTTCTTGAAGTATCTAAATCTTATTATCATTTCTAAGATCTGACTGAATATTCTGTTTATTTTGCTTGGGTGAAGTTTAAGGAATGCCCGAGAAAATCATAAGATGTTTTGTTTGGTTTCTTTTTCTCCAAGATAGTTTTGCACTGTAAATAAGACTCTCCTCAGCAAGATCTTGATGTTACAACTACTAGGTCGTTGTGTTCTTCTGTTAAACAAAACAATTTCATAGAACTTCAACTTTGAATAAGACTACTCTATAATCATGTGTGAACACAGACAAAACATGAACAGTTTCCAAACCACAAAATAGCAAGTACTTTTCCAATTAATATGGAACTATTTAACTTTTTCCAACTAGTACAGAACTATTTAAAAATCAGCTACAGCTTTAATCTCATTCTAGTCTGCTTTCATTATAGATAAGATATATTGAGATACCCAATTAAGAATTATTCCTATTTTCTGATAACTCTTACTTCATAGAAAAGTCCCACTTCTTAGATCCTACCAATCTCACCCAACCAAAGTCTAAATCCCAATATATGCTCTTTTTAACATACTCTTACTAATATAACTCAGGATGCCCATGATGTGTGTTCTCCCTTAATGAAATGGATATTAAACTTCTTGTTTAAGAGCATGTGTGCTCATGATAGTCTTTGGTTGGAGGACATTGACAGCTTATTACATTTGCTGGTAACTAGTAAATCTCATCTACACCCAAGTAACCCCATATAAAAAGAAATTCTGCAACTCCTTGGGTGCTTTGACATAGCAGGAATTCTTAAATGCCATGGGATTAGTCAGTTCTGACTCATAGTGACCCTGCATAGGGTTTCCAAGAAGCAGCTAGTGGGTTTGAACCGATGACCTTGAGTTTAGCAGTCCAGTGTTTATTCTACAGTGTCACACCACTGCAGATAGCTGCAGCAGCTAAGACATGCTGTTGGAAATACTGCTTCTAACTTCTTCAGAAACCTGTGACTATGTATCTTAGGGTGGTGACCCTCAAACTGTAACGTGCACATGAATCACCCAAGGATCATTTTTGTAAAAATGCACATTTTGGTTCATTAGGTCTGGGTGGAGGCTGAAATTAAACTGCATTTGTAAAATGCTCCAGGGTGATGTTGACGACAAAACTTTGAGTATCAAATCTTTAAAGAGCCCACAGACTGACTATAAGTTTGTGCTTCTATTACCCTTTATCAGTTATGGTGCTCAGATGACCACCAGCCAGGTAAGATGTGCAAGAGTTCCTAAACCTGCAGCTCTCCACGAAAATGTTAAAGCACACAGGAAATTTTGTGGTCCTAGCAATTAGGCACAACCAAAAGCAAAAGTATTTGAGTTATGTTTGTAGCAAGCTTATCATCTGAGCATTTATCTTTGAAGTTTTCCAGAAGTAGGCAAGAATTTGAGAAGAAGTAGAAAGGTGATCTGAAAAACATCAGTAGGAGAACAGGGAAGTGAGGAAGGATCCAAAATGAAAATATGGTCTTGGTGATATAAACGTTCCTGGGAAATCACATGATAGAATTTTGCAAGATCAACGGCTTCATTGCAGACACCTTTATTGAACAACATAAATGGTGACGATACACATGGGCCTTTCCAGATGGATACCCACAAGTGAAACTGAGTACATTTATGGAAAGAGAAAGGAGCTCTGGTAGTGTAGTGGTTACAAATCTGGCTGCAAACCTTAAAGACAGCAGTTTGAAACTACCAACTGTTCTGCAGGAGAAAGATCAGGCTTTCTACGCCTGTACAGGTTTACAGCCTTGCAAACCCTATACAGGGTTGCTATGAGTCGGAACCGACTCCACAGCACATAACAACAACCATGGAAAGAGATGAGTGAAAAGCTCAATGTCATCAATCAAAGCAAGGCCATGGGCTGAATATGAAATAGACCATCAATTGCTCATACACAAGTTCAGAATGAAGCTAAAGAAAATTAAAACAAGAGCCAAAATATGACCTTGAGTATATCCCATCTGAATTTAGAGAGCGTCTCAAGAAGAGATTTGACACATTAAACACTAGTGACCAAAGACCAGATAAGTTGTGAGATGATATCATGAACATCATACATGAAGAAAGCAAAAGGTAATTAAAAAGTCAGAAAAGAAAGATCAAAATGGAGGTTAAAAGAAACTGAAATATGTTTTTAAAAGAACAGAAACTAAAATGATGAAATAAAAGATCTGAACAGGAAATTTCAAAGAGTAGCTCAAGAAGATGAAGTATTATAATGAAATGTGCAAAGGGATGAAATTAAAAAAAAGAAAGAACACACTCAGCATTTTTCAAGCTGAAGAGATGGAAATAAAAATTAAATCCTGACTTCAGTATTGAATAATTCTGTGGACAAAATACTGAACAATGCGAAGATAGTAGAAGGAATACACAGTCACTGTACCAAGAAGAACTGGTTGATATTCAACTATTTCAGGAAGCAGCATATGATCAAGTGTCGATGGTATTAAAGGAAGAAGTCCAAGTGGTGCTGAACACAGTGACAAAAAACAAGGAATACAAACACAAATATTTCAACAAACTCAAGTTGAAGGCACTCACTCATTTTTGCCAAGAAATTTGGAGGAGAGCTAGCTAGGCAGCCAATTGGAAGTGATCTATTTTGTGCTCATTCTGGAGAAAGGTGACCCAATAGTATGCAGAAATGGTAGAACGATATTATTAATATCACATGCAAGTAGATTTAACTAAAGACAATTCACAAATTGTCGCAATAGCACATGAACAGGAAGTTGCCAGAAATTCAAGCTGGATTCAGAAGAGTATGTAGACTAAAGGGCATCAATGCTGACATCAGATGGATCCTGGCTGAAAGCAGAGAACACCAAAAAGACGTTTACTTGTGCTTTACTTACTGTCCTAAGGCATTTGACTGTGTGGATCATAACAAACAATGTATAACATTGCAAAGAATGCGAATTCCAAAATACTAAGATGTATTCATGTGGAAATTATACATAGAACAAGAGGAAGTTGTTCTAATAGAACAAAAACATACTGAATGACTTAAAATAAGGAAAAATGTACGTTAGGGTAATATTCTTTCACCATATTTATTCAAAGTATATGCTAAGCAAATATAGTTCAGAAACTGAACTATGAGAAGAAGATTGTGATATCAGAATTTGGGGAAGACTCATTAATCATCTGCCATATGCAGATGACACAATCTTGCTTGCTGAAAGCAAAGAGGACTTGGAACACTTGCTGATGAAGATCAAAGAATGGGTTACATCTCAATGTAAAGAAAAACATAAAAACAACTCACAACTGGATCCGACTAAGTCAGAGTAGGAAGAAGGAGAGGCAGACTGCTTCTGAATGTTTAGTCACTGGAAACCTTGTGAATAACAGTGGGACATCAGATATAGTGCCAAAAGTTGGAAACATTATGAATAGCACCCAATTTTTGTCAGATACAGTGCTAGAAGATGAGCCCTTCAGTTTGGAAGGCACTCAAAATAGGATTGGGGAAGAGCTTCCTTGTCAAATTAGAGTCGACTGTGATAATGTGAATGGAGCATAGCTTTCAGGACCTTCATTTACTAACGGGATACAACTCAAAAGGAGGAGAAACAGCTGTTATTAATCTGAACATGGAACTGAAGAAGTATGAATCTAAGAAACTTGTAAGTTGTCCAAAATGAAATGAAATGCATGAAGACAGTTACCCTAAGCATTAGTGAGGTAGCATGAACTGACTGGTATTGGCATTTTAAATCTGATAGTTATATGGCTCACTATGCGGGGAATGACAGATTGAAGCGGAATGGTGTCACATTCATCATCAAATTCGTATTCCATCAATTCCCAAAGTTTTGGTCTTTGACAATGCCTTCAGTGCACCTTGGATTTTTTTCGTCAGTATCATTGGTTCTTGAGCATATGCTACCTCTTTAAACATTAACCATTTCCTTTTGGTACAGTGACTGTGTATACCTTCTATCTTCTTTTAACGCTTTCTACATCATTCAATATTTTGCCCATAGAATACTTCAATATTGCAAGTGAAGGTTTCAATTTTTTCTTCACTTCTTTCAGCTTGAGCATGTATTTCCCTTTTGGTTTTGTAACTGCAGGTCATTGAGAATTTCATGTAATAATTAGTCTTCTTGAGCTGCTCTTTGAAATTACCTGTTCAGCTCTTTTACCTCCTCATTTCTTCCATTGACTTTACCATCTCTATGCTGGAGAGTAAGTTTCAGTCTTCTGAATTCCGTTTTTGTCTTTTACTTTTCTCTTGTTTCCTTAATGACCTTTTTCTTTCTTCTTTACCTTTCTTTCTTTTTTATTTTATTTAAGTTTTCTGTTTAATTTTGGATTAGAAATTAAAATACACAATTTCTTATTTCAAGATGAAATTTAAAAATTATCCTATTATGACAGCAGCAAAACTATAATTCTGCAGTTACAAAAGAACTAAACGGGTATCCATAATTATGTTATTCTCATGTGTATAACTATGATTCTAAAATGAATATAATTTCTGAACAACTGTTGCCAGCTTTTTAGGTTTAATTTAAGCATACAGACATTTTCAGTTATGGGCGACAATATGTTATGTTCCATCTACTTTTCTGAAAGTAGTCTTCAAGAATCAACTAGCCCTACAAACTGAGGTATTCAACTAGTCCACAAGGCAGGCAGAAAACGTTTAACTGGGATACACTGCACTCTCACATAACATCCAGAGAATGTGATACTTTGCAGCTACTGCAAGTACTTCACTGTAGTATTGCTGTATTTTTCAGAATTAATTTCATCCCAAGAGTTTAAGAATTTTTACATTTGATCCGTATCAAGTAACTTTGGGTGACATTCTTCTTTTCTAACTTTACTTTCTTGAATGACCTCATTAGTGATCTTGTTGTTGTTGTTAAGTACCATTGAGATGGTTCGGACCCATAGCCACCCTGTATAGTGTTTCTGAGGATCAGCTTTTGTGCTTGAACTGCCAACCTTGCAGTTCAAAGCAACTTTGCAGTCCAGCGCATTAACCCACAGTGCCACACCAGGACTTCTAGTTGTTGTTAAATACCATCGAGTCGATTTCGACCCATAACAACCCTGCATAGGGTTGAACCACCAACCTTGCTAGGTACCCACAATTTGGTGACCAGGCAAGTCAAGTCCGCAATAAAGAAAGCCCATATTCAAAAGAGCTGAACATACTCAAATGATTTATTTTCAACATAAACATACAAACTCAAATCAAGCAATATTAACAAGATGAAAATAGCATCTCTTCTTCTAAGGTGCTCTGGTAGCATCGCGTTTACAATCAGGCTGCTAATCTCAAGGTCAGAGTTCGAAACTACCAGCTGTTCTGCAGGAGAAAGATGAGGCTTTCTGCTCCTGTAAAGATTTACAGCCTCAGAAACCCTGTACAGGGTCGCTATGGGTCAGAATAGACTCCACGGCACATAACAACAACAACTTCTAAGGCTTAGGTTTTGCCCAGAATTCCTGATACATGGACTACATCATACCAATAGTCATTGTGCCCACAACAAAGCCCTGGGCTGCCACCCACATGTGGATCAGGTGGATGGACATTTTCGTATTTCCCTTGCTCTTCAATTTGCATAATCCATATGCAGCGATTGCTGTAAAACATGCCATTCCAACGTGACAAACGATGACTCTTTAGCTTCTCAGGTAAGTTTGGATCCCTGATCTTCATCATATAAAGGAAGAGAAATGCCTGTGTGGGATGACATAGTGATTGAAGAAACTTCCAGTAGTCACAGAACCGCGTTAGCTCCCTCTGGTGTCTGTCTCTGCCTGCACACCTTTCCTAGCCAGCTTCTCTCTGTCCTTTATTGTCTTCTTAATAACCTTTTACTTTCTTCCTATGTGAGGATCTTGATGTCATCCAACAACTCTTCTGGTCTGTGGTCATTAGTGTCTAAGACATCAAATCTCTTCTTGAGATGATCTGTAAATTCAGGTGTGATATGCTTAAGGTCACATTTTTGCTCTTATGCACTTGTATTAATTTTCTTCAGCTTCATCCTGAACTTGCAGATGAGTAATTGGTGGTCTGTTCCACAGTCTGCCCCTGGCCTGAGCTTTTCCATCATCTATTCCCAAAGATGTAGTCAAATTGATCCCAGTGTATTCCATCTGGTGAGGTCGGTGTGTTTAGTCATCTTCTATGTTTTGTTTTGTTGTTGTTTTAAAGGTATTTACAATTAATAAATTGTTGGTCTTGCAAAGTTCTTTCATGTGATCTCTAGCATCATTTCTATCACCAAGCACATATTTTCCAACCATTGGTCCATATTTTTGCATTCCATTCATCAGTAATTATCAATACATCTTGATTTAATGTTTGAACAATTTCATACTTAAGAAATTGGTAGAATTCTTCAATGTTATTATACTGGCTTTAGTGTTTTGCACATAAATTTGAATAATAGTGGTATTAACTGGTCTTCCTTGTAGGCATATGGATATTACCCTATCACAGAAAGCATTGTACTTCAAGATAAATCTTGAAAAATTTTTTTTAATGTTTTGTTGTGTATTGTGTGATAGTCTACATGGGGGAACATTAGTTTTACATTCATTCCATCATACATCGTCTCCTTGCCATAGTTACCATCTTGTCCATGCATCATCACCCAACCAAAGGGTATACCCTGCAATCCTGCCCACCCTCCCCTCACGGTCCTCAGCACACAGCCCCTCTCCCTCTCTGGATCCCTAGTCCCCAGCCACTCCATCTCTTCACGTCATTCTCTCTCTTCACGTCATCCTCTCTGTCTCAATCTCCGGCCTCACTGCTCCTCTGGGTGGGGTCCCGCTCTCCGCTCTTCTCCAGTGATGGTCCCAGGGCCCTCCGCTCCTAGACTGAAAGGTTAATCACTCCCCTCCTTGCTATAAAATATCCACCTTTACATTTCCAGTCCTCACAATCAGTCCTGGTAACAATTATTCACCCTTGCTTCCCAAGGGACCCATCTGCATTTCTTTTCATCTGCCCTTCCTAGACACATCGGATACTACTCACTGGACACTCTACCATCCTCCCCGCCCTGTGGATCTAGGTTCCCTCTTGAAAGCTTGTAAGCCAGTCACTTCTTGCCTTTGTATCCCTTCTCCCATTTTGGTTGGTCAATGTTCAAGATGGCCATCCCTATCTCCTCTTTGTGTGGAGTGGGTAGGAATAATTCTTGGAGTGATTTATTTCCTCTTTTGGACTGCTGCATTTATAGGTGGATGCTCAGTTTATCAAATTGTATCAGATGATGCTTTTTTCCTCTTCTTTCTTCTTCGGGTTGAGCTTTGTTCGTCCCATCATTGGAGCCATGACAAGTGGGTATTTCTGCAGGTGTGGGTGTTTCTGCGTCTGTCTGCCCTCTCCTTATCAGTTGGTCACTTCGGTCTCCACTTTACTCCTTTGTGAATGTGTCACTGACTCTGAGCCCATGAGTCCCCAGGTCTTGCCTCACTGTTGGCCGACCAGGTCTCTACCCGGGCTCACCATAGTCTGCTGAATGATGCAGGGCTTAGCTCACTGCTTCTTTGGTGTTCTTCGGTCACTTCTCTTTGTGGGTGATGTGCATGGTCGCCACACAGAACACGTTTTCCCCTTGTGTCTTAGTCTTGGAGGAGGATTTGCACTGAGAGGACCCAACCACTTGCCTTGGTGTCTTGAAATGTTCTTTTTGATGATGACTGTGACTACACTTCTCTTGAATTTTTCGTTTCTGGAGTCTTAACTTGGCCTCTCTAGAGAAGCAAAACCAGGGAAACTTATATATGTATCATGTTTATATTAAGGAAGTGATTCACAATTGTTGAGGTAGAAGAGTCCCAAGTCTGGGGCAGATGAACCATGATTGGCAAGCAGATCAGTCAGGAAGACAAGCAGGCAGGTCTGACAAGCAGACTGACAGTAAGTCTGGCTAGTAGACAGACAGGTTTGATAGATAGATAAGCAGGCAGATAATAAAGCAGGCCACTGACACAAATACAGAGAACTAGAGGTTGGAGAACAAGTTGGATGCAAATTCCAGATCCAAGCAAGCAAGTTTTGCCTGAGTGTCCATTATAATGGAAGTAGGCCACACCCCAAGAAATAATCATTTCAATTGATTGGCTGCTCAGAGCCAATCTTCATAGAGTTAACTACATTGTATTTGATCTCAACACACAGATAACCACATTTCAACTGCCAAACCACTGGGAATACTGACCCAGTCAAGATGACTCAAAGCCTTAACTCTCACATCAGGATTGTTAGCTATATGGCTCTCTGGTTCAAAATGTACAATACCAGTCTGGTATGGTGCTGTAAGATTAGTAATGGACTACGAACCATGAGGCTGACAGTTCAAACCCACCAACTGTTCCTTAGAAACACTATACAGGGTCACTTTGAGTCAGACTGATTTGAAGGTACTTAATACAACAACAATACCTAGGATATGAATCTTTATGCTTTCAATTTCATTTCTGAAAACTTACAATATTCCTAGATTTATACTTCTTACATTCTATGTTCCAATTATTAAGGGAGTTTTGCTGCTATTCCTCCTCATTTTGAGTTATGCTCCATTAGCAAATGAAAGTTCCAGAAGTTTCATTTCATTCATGTTATTATGGTGGTGAATGGAGTAACAGGGTCACTATGAGTCAGAACCTACTAAATGGCATTTAACAACAACCTTGGAGTCCTGGTGTGGCGCTGTGGGTTAATGTGCCAGACTACAAAGCCGTTTGAACTGCAAGGTTGGCGGTTCAAGTTCATCAGCTGCTTCTTGGAAACCCTCTACAGGGTCCCTTCTACAGGGTCACTGTGGGTTGGGACCAACTTGATGGCACTCAACAATAACTAAAAGAAAGCTTAGGGAAGGTTGTATACCTTAAAATAATCAACATTTGAGATCAAAAGGATAAATTAACCAAGGATAAATTTCAGAAGGATTAGAAAAGAAGGAGAAATTGAAACCGGAAACACAGCAAGGAAGTAGAATAAGGAATTTTATACGATGGAGTTGCCTTTGAGGAGGCAGCTTTCTTCCTGTCATATTTTGAATGCTTTCTAACTTGAGGGGCTCATTCCCTGCACTTTATCTGACAATGTTCTCCTGCTATTCATAATGTTTTGTCTTCTGGTACTGTATCTGACAATAGTCCGCTGTTGGTGGTTGTGGTTATGTGCCGTGGTGTCAGTTCCCACTCATAGCGACCCTGTACAGGGTTTCTGAGGCTGTAAATCTTTATGAGAGCAGAAAGCCTCATCTTTCTCCTGTGGAACAGCTAGTAGTTTTGAACTGCTGACCTTGAGGTTCACAGTCTAGTTTGTAACCACTATGCTACCAGAGCTGTTGTTCATATGGCTCTCAGTGGCTAAATATTCAGAAGTAGTCTGTCTCTTCTTCTTAGTCTGTCTTAGTCTGGAAACCTTCCTGAAACTTGTCTACCATGGGTGACCCTACTGGTCTTTAAGATACAGGTGACATAGCTCCCAGCATAACAGCAACAGGCAATTTGGCAGAATATGACAATCTGATGGATGATTAGTGGAAGGAAGCCAGTTATTGTTGTAGTTAGGTGCCATCGAGTTGGCACTGACCCATAGCGACCCTATGCACAACATAATGAAACACTGCCTGATCCTGGGTTAACCTCACTCTTATTGCCATACTTGAGCCCATTGATGCTGCCACTTTGCCAATCCATCTTGCTGGGGGTCTTCCTCCTTTTCTCTAACCCTCCACTTTACCAAACATGATATCCTTCTCCAGAGAGTGGTCACTCCCGACAATATGTCCAAAGTAGTTTATTATCAAGCCTATTACTCTGTGTGCAACTAGAACTTAATTTCATTGAGGAATTTGTGAGCTAATATAGAACATACCATAGAATTATCTCAAGTGAGGGGTGTGTATTCTTTCATGTTTGAGATCTACTTTCAGGGACATGAACTCCTAGCACTTTTTGAATTTTCCTTATATAGGTCTAGTGAGCGCTCAAGTTACAAAAAAAAAAAAAAAAAAAAAAAATCCTCCCATTAGGAAGTTGTACTTACAGGGAAGTTGTACTTAAAATGTTCATAGATTCAAACATGAAACCAGAATTAGGTCGTGCTCTGCTACCACTACCAACTGCTTTTAAAGGGATCACATTAGAAGGTTTTAGATAATGTAGTAGAAAAATATGAAACAAAACTCAGAATCATAAGAAAGATCAGACTTTTTAGTGGGATAGAAAGTAGTAGAACCTCTGATACTATGGCACTTTATCGCCTTTCAGGTCTGGACATGAACTTCAGACAAATGATAGGCTAGTCTATAAGGGGACACTATATATAAGCACTGGATTGCCAACCACAAGGTCAGAGGTTCAGTCTCAGCCACCACACCTTGGAAACCCTAAACAAAGTCGATATGAGTCATAATCTACTAAATGGCACTTAATAATAGCAAGAGTGACACTATAGAGGTATGTATACCTTAGAATCATCAATATTTGAAATAAAAAAGGTAGCCTTAACCAAGGACAAAGTTCTGAAGGGTTAGAAAAGAAGGTGAAATGGAGACAGGAAACACACTGAGGAAGTGGAATAAGAAATTTGACATTGTGGGAATTAGAATAATTGATATGAAACAATGTGTGTATACACTATTGAATGGAAAACTGATTTGTTCCATAAATCTCCACTCATTCACAGTAAGAAACTAAAAAAAGAATCACTCCACAAATGAGTAAACTAAGCAATTTTTTATAAAGCAAGCAAACAAGAGAAGTTCGTGGATAACTTCCATTATCTTTTCATTTTATTTTTCCATGGATTTTTTTGAAGCCCCTCATATTCACAGTAGTCAAATTTCAGTTTAGAGGTGATTGAGGGTCCAATGTGAACAGCAACTGTGGGTCTAATGTGAACAACTGCTCCTTGATTAGTGGAGACTTCATTTAAAAAATCAAGTCAAAGATGAGTCATCTACTCCCCTTAAGTAATGCTTACAGTCAAGCGGTGAATATACTAATGGTTAGCTCCTTTCATGGAGTTCTGTTGTGGCTCTGTGGGTTATATATGCTGGACTGAAAAGTCAGTTTTAACCTCAAGGTCAGCGGTTTAAACTCACTAGCCACTCCTCAGAAATCCTATACAGGGTTGCTATGGGTTGGGGGACTGTATGGCACTTAACAGCAAGCTCCTTTCATAAGGAGGCTGGTAGTGTATTGGGTTACACACTGATGTGCTAACTGCATGGTTAGCAATTTGAATCTACTAGTCGCTCCACAGGAGAAGGATGAGACTTTTTGTTCCCATAAAGATTGTTATTGTTGTTAAGTGCCGTCGAGTCGGTTCCGACCCATAGCGACCATGTACAGGGTTTCCGAGGGTGTAAATCCTTACAGGAGTAGAAAGCCTTATCTTTCTCCCGCGGAGAGGCTGGTAGTTTCAAACCACTGACCTTAATGTTCACAGCCGGATTCGTAACCACTATGCTAACAGAGCTCCATAAAGATTACAGCCTTGGAAATATTCTCCAGGGTCACTAGGCGTCTGGACCAACTTGATGACACACAGCTGCAGCAACAGGTCATGGCATAAGTGAACTTTTCCACTGAGGGGAGACCCTTTAGGTTACAAAACAACTTTTCCTTTGACTACAGGGGCTTCTGAGAGACCGGGGGTGATGTCTTAAATGGATGAAAACTGTTTTCTTTTCAGTATACCCATTATGTAAAACAAACAAGTTGAATGTTAAATGTTCTTTGCAAGCATACTATTGATCACTCTTACTTTAGCAATTAGCGGTATCATAATTCACACACTCTCAATTTTTTTCCAGACTCTTTTCTCATTACCACAATTGAAAAGGCATATGGGCTATGATTCAGTAATGATCCTATTAACCAACAATTCTTTAAAATGATCCCTTAGGTCATTAATCTCTCACAAAGCAATCCTCCTAGATTGTTGGAAATGCCCTTGAGCCATTTAACATGATTGTGTGTTGTTCCCTTTAGGCACATCCCACAAATCAGGCATGTAGGGATTGACTTCAATGTCTAGCTCAGCCTCATCCTCTTTCTACTTAGCTAGCAAAGATACCTCAAAGTGCAAGAAGACTAGGTTCAGATTTCTAGGACAATAAAAAGGGGTAGGAAATGAAGACAGGCTTCTTTCTTGCTTTCATGTGTGATTAAGACATTGCTTATTAGACATGTCTAGTGTGGTTAAATATCTCTTAGCACATGCTGCTGGCCATAGTGTTCTACAACATGCAGAGAGAATTATCCTTTAACAAGCTACTGCTGCCAAACCTGGTGAACCAGGACACACAGCACAGCTGTGTTTAGTTCTTGCTTTATAAATGCTTCATGAGATTTCAACATTATCATAGTATACCTAGTAGGACTAGCCCTTTATACAATCAACCATAGAAAAACCAGATGTTAATACTACTAATGTGAACATATTTAACCAATTTCATCTAGCATAGTATTTTTACTCTCTTCAGTTTTGGGATGATTTATAGACCCTGAGGGTAGAGGCAAGTGATCTGAGTTGAGTATATTATTGAAACTGAAAGGATTCTTCCATAATGAACTCCAATGGTAACTTTCTGATCTGTCCCTTGTGGTCCCTAGTTCCTGTTTATGAGAGATTAGGTTACCCAATGTTATAGTTGGACTCGACTATCCTGAAATATCTCTAGATCTCTAGCAGAAGGAAAGATTGAAAGTTATTTTCTAGACCTTCTTTCTTTTTTCTTGAGGAGAGGACAGTAACAGAAGGGGATGCAGTTGTACTTTGGGGAAAAGAAAGAATGTCTAATCATTTTCATTTCCAGAAGTTCTATGTCATATATTTGATTATAGGTTATAGAAGTATATATATTACATCCAGGTTTTAGATGTTAATCCACATCAGTCCTCCCTGATAGGCCTGAGCCTCACCACAGATACTAATTCTTCAGTTTTTCACTGGATTCTAAAATTTCTAAAATTGTGGATTCTACCTCCCCCTATAGGATAACATCTATTATTGGTGAGAAGTCACAGAAAGGGATCAGTCTTTCATACATTTCATGCACTCTTATGCTTCCATAGCTCAAATTAGGTAGAGAAACCCTATCTTCAAATCTCTAAATGTGAGTTATTGGCTAAGTTTCACTCTTTCTGTCATTGTTTATTACCCTTTACATCAGCTTTTTCAGTACAAACGGTTCCTCTTTACTGATGTTATCATAAACTTAACTTTCAGTTTCCTACTACTCTTTTAGTTTTCACTCATTTGATTTTTTCAGCTTGATTAGTTATCATCCCAGATATTCTCATAGAATGACTAAAGTCAACCCAGAGCAAATTAGAAATCAACACTAAAACATGAGAAAGTTCTGTGTCTCTTTCCAGTATTCCTGGAGTACACACAGAGGATTCTTTTTTCTTATATGATGATGCTTTAGCTTCTTAATCCCTAGTGGACAAGCTTTCTTATACAATCAAGGATGATATCTTCTGCATTAGAGAAATTTTACTTCCTTAATTTGCAATTGTCCACCACTTATCTGTCAATTTATCATACTGTGGTGGCTTGTGTGTTGTTGTGATACTGGAAGCTATGCCACCAGTATTTTAAATACCAGCAGGGTCACCCATGGTAGACAGGTTTCAGTAGAACTTCCTGACTAATATGGACTAGGAAGATGAGGCAGTCCACTTCTAAATGGTTAGCCTTAGAAAACCTTATGAGCACCTCAGATTGGAAGACAGTCAAAATACAACTGGAGAAGAGCTACCTCCTCAAAATGGAGTTGACCTTAATGTCGTGAATGGAGATAAACTGTTAGGATCTTCAACTCAAATGATAAGAAACTTTTAGGATCTTCATTTAGGATCTTCAACTCAAATGAGAAGAAACAGCTTCAAACACCCATTAATAACTAGAATGTGGAACGTATGAAGTATGAATTTAGGCAAAATTAGGAGTCATCAAAATGAATGAAACACATGAAGATTGATATCCTAGACATTAATAAGTTGAAATGCACTGGTGTTGGCCATTTTGAATCAGACAATCATATGATTTACTATGCTGGTAATGACAAATTGAAGCGGAATTACGTATCATTCAACATCAAAAAGAGTTCTTTAAGAGCTATCTTGATAAACAATGCTGTATGTGATAGGATAATTAACTGGAAGACCAGTTATTATTACTCAAATTTATACACCAATAACTCAGTGATAATGAAATTGAAGAATTCTACCAACTTCTTCAGTCTGAAAGAAATCAATCATGCAATCAAGATGCATTGATAATTACTAGTGATTGGAATTTGAAAGTTAGAAACAAAGAGAATGGATCAGGAATTGGAAAATATGGCCTTGGTGATAGAAACAATGCTGGATCTCATAATAGAATTTTGTAAGACCAATAATTTATTCATTGGCAATACCTTTTTAAACTACATGAAAGATGACTATACACATGAACTTTACCAGATGGTATACACAGGAATCTTATTGATTGACTACATATGTGAGAAAAGACAATGGAGACACTCAATATCACCAAGCAAAACAAATGACAGGGCTGACTGTGGTACAGACCACCAATCGTTCATATACAAGTGCTGTTTAAAGTTGATGAAAATTAAAGCAAGTCCAAGAAAGGCAAAGTAAGTCCTTGAATATATTCCATCTGAAGAACATATTTAATGCATTAAACACCAAAAACTGAAGGCCAGAATAGTTGTGGGATGACATCAAGAATATCAGACAAGAAGTAAGCAAAACATCATTAAGAAGACAGGTAAGAAAGAAAAGATCAAAATGGATGTCAGAAGAGATTCTGAAACGTGTTTCTCAGCATAGACAAGCTAAAGAAATTAGAAGAAATGAAGAAATAAAAGAGCTGAAAAAAAAAAATTTAAAGGACAGCTCGAGAAGATAAAGTAAACATTATCATGAAATGGGCAAAGACGTGGAGTTAGAAAACAAAAAGTGAAGAATATAATCAGCATTTCTCAAACTGAAAGAACTGAAGGAAAAATTCAAGCCTCAGGTGGAAATATTGAAAGATTCTATATGCAAAATATTGAATGACACAGGAAGCACCAGAATAAGATGGAAGGAATACAGAGTTACTGTGCCAAACACTTGGTCAATGATCAACCATTCCAAGAGGTAGCATTTGATGAAGAACTGATGGTACTGAAGGAAGAAGTACAAGCTGCATTGTAATCACTGGTGAAAAACAAGGCTACAAGAATTGATGAAATACAAATTGATGAAATACAAAATACAAATCAACGAATTGATGCAGCATTGGAGGCACTCATTTGTGTATGCCAACAAATTTGGAAGATAGCTACATGGTCAACTGGTTGGAAGAGACAAACGTATGTGTCCATTCCAAAGAAAAGTGATATAATGTTACATGGAAATAATTGAATCACATCATTACAATCACATACAGTAAAATTTTGCTGAAGATAATTTTTAAATAGTTGTAGCAGTGTTTTGACAGTGAACTGCCAGAAATTCAAGTTGAAATCAGAAGAAGACGTAGAATAAGGGATATCATTGATGATGTCTGATGATTCCTGGTTAAAAGCAGAGACTACTTGAAGGACATTTACATATACATATTTTGTTGTTGTTGTTTTATTGTGAATTATGTGAGAGTTTTTACATGGGAGAACATTAACTTTACATTCATCCTATCATTTATTGTATCATTGCCATGGTTAAAATCCATGAACACATCATCAAACAACCAAAGGGTATACCCTGAAAGTCTGCCCCCGGTCATCATCACACAGTCCATCTCCCTCTTTGGGTCTAGAGCCCCCAGCCACTCCTTCTCTCCATGTCATCATCTCTGCCTCCATCTCTGGTGTCACTGCTTCTCTGGGTAGGGTCTCACACTCTGTTTTTCTTCTTTGATGGTTCCAGGGACCTCGGCTCCTGGACTGTATAGTCAATCCCTCCCCTCCTTTTGCTACAAGATGTCTACCTTTACATTCCCAACCCTCACAGTCAGTCCTGATAACAATTATTTACCATTGTACCACAAGAGACCTATCTACTTCTCCTTTCATTAGCCCCACCAACCAGATAGTTTATATACTACTCAAACAGATTCTACCTTCTTCCACACCCTCTGGATTTAGGCTCCCTCTTGAAAGCTTGTAAGCCAGTCACTTCTTGCCTTTGTAGACACTCCCCCCATTTTGGGTAGTCAATTTCCAAGTTGCCCATTCCTATCTACTCTATGTATGGAGGGTGTGGGAATGATCCTCTCTGTAAAGATTTGTTCCCTCTTTTGAGCTACTGCATCCATAGGTGTAGGTCAAGTTCACCAAATTGTATCAGATTACACTTTTTTTCCCTCTTCTTTCTTCTTCTAGTTGAGCTTTGATCATCCAGCCATTGAAGCCAGGTCAAGTGGGTATTATCTGCAAGTGTGGGTGTTCTTATGCATATGTCCTCTCTTATCAGCTAGAAACTTCACTCTCCACTCTAGTCCTCTGTGGCTATGCCACTGACTTTGGGCTCAAGAGTTCCCAGGTCTTGCCACACTGTTGGCCAACGAGTTCTCCACCCAGGTTCACAGTAGTCTACTGAACACTGTAGGGCTTAGCTCGCAGCTTCCTTTCTGTTTTTCCCTCACATCCCCTTATCGGTGACGAACGTGGTCACCAGTCAGAGCGCATGTCTGCTCATGTATTCCCATTGAGTTTTAGTCTTGGAAAGGGGTTTACCCTGAGGGGACCCAACCACTTGCCTTGATGTCTCCTGGGTGAGCAACTTGTTTGCTCTTGTAGTAATCAGTGGAACTGCCACTATTGTTTTGTATTTTTCCTGTTGGTCTTTCTTTCAAGAATTATCTTCTCTTCTTCTAGCTGCTCCAGGCTGGTCCGCTTGTCCCTTTAAGTGGAAATTTCCCACCTCAGAAGAATCTGTAGCCTAATATTAATATGATTTAATGTCCTCTTTCAACTTTTGCTTTCACAGCCACCTGAGAAATATCATGATGCCAATGTTTGTTGTTATGCTATACCTCAGGATTTAATTTAATTTTTGGCCTGTTTTGTTTTTAAACCTTTTTTCCCTCTCCACACCCCTTGTTCTGGCCTTTTCACTGTTAAAAAAAGTTCAGGGCTGAGAGTATCTGTGCACATGTGTGGCAGAAGAAGCCACCAGTGGTGGGGGTGGGGGGGTGTCCACTCGTTCAGGCTTCCCCTCTAGTCACCAGAATGGAGGTGCACAAACAGTGGGGGGGGGGGGGGGGAAATGAACAGATACCAAAAAAGAAAAAGAAAAAAAAAAAAAAATCAGAGCAAAGCAAAACAGACAAAGCGGATTGTCCACCTTTGCTCCAAGGTTCCCATGGTTTTATTCCATGGTGGGTTTGCTCCCCTGCTTGGTCTTGCCATTTAGTCTCACCTAAGTTGTCAGCTCTGGGCTGCTGAGCCCGGAAGATTAAAAAATACATGATTTCTTACTTCTGCTACAATTTCCACTAGCTACAAGTCTTCAAACTTTTAAAATATTCGTAGATATATGGGTCAGAGTTTTGGAGCTCTGCCCTGAACCCATTTTACCTGGTATTCTGTGGTATTTCTGATGGCTAACTTCACTGTAGTTCTAACCTATTTGCCATCAAGCACACCCCCCCCCCCATTTACTTATGTTTTATTGACTATACAAAGGCATTCCACTGTGTGAATCACAACAAACTATGAATAACATTAAGAAGCATGAATATTCTAGGTCACTTAATTGTTCTCATGAGGAGCCTATACATAGACTGAGAGACAGTTGTTAGATAGAACTGAAGAAGGGGATACTGAATGGCTTAAAAACATGCAAGGTGGGTGCCAGGGTTTTATCCTTTCACCATACTTATTCAATCTGCTTAGCAAGCAATCCAAGAAGATGGATTATATGAAGAAAATGTGGCATCAGGACTGAAGAAAGACTCATTACAAACTGCTAAATATTGATGACACAACCTTGCTTCCTGGAAGCAAAGAGGATTTACAATACTTTACTTTGCTTGGATCCAAAATCCACACTCATGGAGGCAGCAGTTAAGGAATCAAATGACATTTAATTATGTTAATCTACTACAGATGACCTCTTTAAAGTGTTAAAGAGCAAAGATGCCAATTTGAGAACAATTTTATGGCAATCCATGAGTTGGAATCAACTTGATGGCACTTAACAAAAACCTAACAATAACATGCAACTATTGATACAGAAAGGTGGATGACTCAAGGAATTATTTTTGCCATTAAAAATGGGTCATTAGTGTTTTTATCATTTTATCTTATGCTTCCAGTCAGTTCTCTCAGCAGATTCCATTTCCAGATATTTACCCACAAGTGTAGTCATTATCTTCACTATGCTGCCTTACTTATGTGACTGATGTCTTTACTATGAGAGTGTGAATAGCAAGATTGGTGATTCAAGCTCACCAGTTGCTTCTCAGAAACCCTATACAAGATCCCTGTGGGTCAGAACCGACTCGACGGCACTTAGCAACAACAACAACATTTCCACTTGAAAAAAAAAAAATCAGCTTCCTTTTTTTTCTCTGATTCATCACCTTTCTTAACTTAAAATGTGAAACTTTAGCAATATTGAGAGGTGATACATTAACAATCATTTGCCAGATGAGTATATGCTATTGTTAAGTGCTGTTGAATTGGTTCCGGGTCATAGTGATCCTGTATGATCCTATATAAGGTTTCCAGTGAGTGGTTGCTGTAGAAAAGCAGTCCAGTGCTTATCCAATGGTGCCATAGCATGACATAGAAGCCCAGAAAAGACATGGTCAAGCAGATAAACAACTGTTTAGTGGTGATCAAATACCCACTGTTGTTGAATCAGTTATGTCTAGTGATCCCATAAGACAACGTAGAACTGCCTCATAGTGTTTCCAAGGCTCTAAATCTTTAAGGAAGAATACTGTCTCATTTCTTTCCCATAGAGTGGCTGGTGGGTTTAAATTGCCGACCTTTCAATTAGCAGCTAAGACTTTATCCACCGTACCAACAGCACTTCTGTTACTGGCCACAATAGGACTTAAATTCAGCATAAGAGAGAACTACATCTAGTGTTCTTTCCTCAAAGAGAGAAGCCCTGTAAGGCTGTGAGAACCTGACATTTTGTCAACATTTTATGACATTTGCTGCATTCTGCCACTTACCTACCAATATTTGTTTTCTTGTCTTAACGTCTCTGTGAGAAGGTAAGCTTTACAGGGACAGAAAGTGTGCCTTACTCTTCTCTGTATTTTCTTTATTATTGAGAACAGGCTTTCCTGGAAACAGCTGGTGCTCACTAAGTGTTCAACCAGTAAACAATGCATGAACAAATGAGTGAATGCTCTTTTTCTAACAGTTATAAGGCAGTACAGTTTAATTGGAAGAAGTAATGGGTGGTTTGGAGTGCCAGTTGTTTTGCACCATGTTACCTAAACAGCTGGTTAATTTAAAAGTAATATGAGTGAAACCAATGTTTTGTCATCACATAGACAAAAATTGGCTCATTAACTGGATTGTTCACTTTCCAGTTCGTGGCTGAGAGATCATGTAGATAGAAATTCATAGTGTTTTGTCTTGTTCCAGAGAAAGCAATGCTTAATTGGATCATCTTGACCAAGTAAATTAAAATTCCCCTGGGTCTTCTCTACTCCATCTGCTAAAAAGTGTACTCAACTCTGCCTGCATACTTCTTCACACCAAAATTGTCATGCCAGCCTTTATATAAAAAAGGAATTTATGGAGTGAAATAAAGACCACTTGGCCTATTCCTTTCCTCCTCCTAAAGAAAGTTCTAAAAATATATGGTTTTGTTATCAAACCAGTTTTGTGTTAGTTATAGCAATGTGTGAGACATGGAACTCCTCAACATCCCAGTCTTATTTTCAGGCTCCTCACTGACTGATTTTCCAGGTAAAGTGATAAGAGAGAAAGACACTTGATTGGTAGTCTGTGGTTCTTTCTTTGGACTATAACTTTAAGATATGTATACTTTATGTCTATATCTACATTCATATCTATATATCTATCTATAAGGAACACTGGTGAGTTAAACATTGGGCTGTTAACAGTGATTCAACACACCAGTCATTTTGTGGTACAAAGTTAAGACAGTCCACTTCTGTGAAGATTTACAGCCTTGAAAACCATATGGAGCATATTTTCTCTGTCCTTCAGGGTTGGGTTGAACCTCAAGGTTGTCTGTTCAAACTCATTAGCCACTCCTAAGAAACACTATACAGGGTCACTATGAGTTTGAAATGACATGATGGCACTCAACAACAACATCAACAACATAGGGTCACTATGGACTCCTGGTGGGGCACTGTAGGATAAGCACTGGACTGCAAACCACAAGCTTAGTGGTTCAAACCCACAAGCTGTTCCTTGGAAACCCTGTACAGGGTTGTTATGAATTGGAATCGACTCTATGGCATTTAACAATAACAGTAACAACGTAGGGGCACTGTGAATAGGAATCCATTTGACAGCAGTGGGAGAATGATCTATCTCTATATAGAGAGAGACAGAGGGAAACAAAGAAAAGAGAAATATACATAAGAAATTAAGTATCTTCAAGCTATTTGGGTGATTGAATATTTTTATAGACAAGAAATAAAACCAGAAAGAATAAGTAAATTATTGGTTTATCATTTATTCAAATAGATTTGAAAAGAAAAGAAAAAGAAAGAGGAAATCATGCATTTTGGTATTTTTCTGTTTTCCAAAATGGAATGTTCTAAGCTTTAGCTCTATAGGAGACTAACAAATGGTCTAAAAAACTGACCTATTCGTGCTTGATATACATTGTTGCTTTTTTATTCTTCATGCCTTATATCAAGTTTGCTGAGGCTTGGTCTTGTAAAATCTTCCTTGCCTCTGTTTTCTCCCTCCTTCAAATTATCCTGTGCATTACTACCTAATTCATCTTTAAATCAAATTTAAAGGATTAAATCTTCAATCAAATCCTTCTCAAGCCCCTTCATTCAGTTACTATTGATTACAGAAGGGGTTGGCAAACTATGGCACCTGGACTGAGTCCAACAACTTGCCTGTTTTTATAAATGAACTTTTATAGGAACACCTACATGATCGTTTATTTATTTCATATGACTGCATTTGCACTAAAGTGGCAGAATTGAGTAGTTGCCATAGAGACTCTTTTGACTTCATAAAACCTAAAATACAAAATTAAGCATTTTAAAGTGAATTAATTGGCATCCTGGTGTGACGATATAGAATAAGCACTGAACTGCTAATCAAAAGGTCAGTGATTCAAATCTACTAGTCACTCCTTGAAAACCTTATAGGAGGTCACTGTGAGTTAGAACAGACTGGAACTCATTTAACAACAACAACAAGAGTCATTGTATTATTTCCAGCTAACCCACTAAATGACTTTCTCTCTCCTTACATTTTCTTTTTCTGGACAATTCTCATATATAAAAATTGTACAATACTTGACATCTTTTTTGTATGACTTTTTTCACTTAGCACAATGTTATTAAGACTTATCTGTTGTAACACAGCTTTGTGTTGCTGACTATTATTCCATTGTATGGACTTTATTTTGTTTACCCACTCACTCATGAAATTTGGGTTGTTTCTAAATTTTGTCTATTTTGCATAATTGCCATGAACTTTAGCATGTAAATTTTTGTGTGGTCATATGTCTTTACTTTTACTGAGTAGGCGCTTATAAGTGGAATTGTTTAGAAGTGGAATTATGTTTAACTTCTTATAAAGCTGACACATTGCTTTCTTTATGATTTTGTTTTGATTTATACAAGCATAGGACAAGACTAATTATAATCCATCCTCAACTTCTACAAACTGTGTATCCTGGACCAAGTTGATATAGTCCCTATGTCCATTTTTCATCTATAAAATAGATATTCAAATAACACTCATTTCATAGGACTGTCCTAAGAAGAAAAATGTTAAATGTAAAACACTTAGAATATTGGTATGTGTGAACCCTAAATAAGTATGAGACATTTTTATGAAGTATATTCTGATGATTGGGATTCCAAGACAATTTTTTTTGCTTTATCTACCATTTGCCATTTGTAGTTTTTCTTTTCTTTTAAGTGAAACAATAACTTATAGATTCTTTCTTGATGTTTACAAGTTTTCTTTCAAGTTTATCCTTTCCTTAGCTCACACCTTACTTGATCTTTATTTAGTTCTTCCCAAAGCATTCAATTAATTTTTATAGAAATTAGTTTTTGTAGAGACATTAACTCATCCATTTTGCACTCATGTATTTTACTCGTGCTCCACTAGTTTATGCAATTATATATTTAAATTGATAAGAGTTCAGCAGCCTACTGGACATAATTGATAATGGGCTGGGTATTAGTAAGTTTTATAAAGGGAAGACAACTTTCTGATGAATCTTGTGAGCTGATTGTGTGAATGTTAGTAAAATATCTTTTACTTTGTATAGCAGCATTTGAAGAAATTTCGACTAGTTGCAAAATCAAAGAAAAGAAAATGACAATGCATTCTTTGCTCAATAGTCTGCAAAATGTGAACCAGAACTTAGTTAAAGAACACTCATGAAATAATATTTGTGGGTAGTTTTTAATAATATGGGAAATATGAAATTAAGATTAAAAAGTTCAATACAAAAAGTTTTGGGAAAATGTGACTCAAAGTGATGTGATTATACGTTGGTATTTTTCCTTGCATCTCTATAACTTTCTCTAAGAAAGATTTTGCAATATTAATTGATAAATGAATAAAAATGAATAAACTTCTGGCTTTCAGTTCAAACATGTAAAGATCTTGGAAGCCCTTACTTCTATTGTTAAAATAAGAAAAAGCAAAATCATATCAAAGTCAATAACTTTTCACCCATTGAGAAACGGAAAAAAGGGGGGCCGAGAAAACAGGATTAAGCATGAGCCCCTTACTAGCTGAAATCTTGTGACTGAAATATTGAAGAATGTAGAAGGCTAACCTCTTCCTCCTTGCTTGTGCGATTGTAAAGATATACAAGACATATCCCGGGTATAGAGCTGAGCAGCTACATTCTGGGATATACAAGTAAGGAAGGCCACCCATAAAGAGCTCTGGTAGCGTAGTAGTTATAAATTGGGCTGTGAACCTCAAGGTCAGAAGTTCGAAACTACCAGCTGGTCCGAGGGACACAGATGAGGCTTTCTGCTCCCGCAAATATTTATAGCCTCGGGAACCCTGTACAAGGTCCCTATATGTCGGTTCTGACTCCACGGCACATAACCACCACCACCACCACCCATAAAAAGGCTGTATTTTACTTTCTTGTGATATATCGCACAGGTCTGACTGGTTTATCCAGTAACCTAGGATGACTTTAAAGGACAAACCTTCTACTGGAACAAAGGCGAGCACCAGCTCCTGGGAGGAATTTGAACAAAGAACCTTGCATGCTCAACATACCAAAATAAGTTTTGTCTGCTTCTACCTGAGGCCTTTGCAATGGGAACCATCTTGAAGAAATGTACACGAACCTAATTAGTATGCCCCTTTCCAGATGGACCACTTCCCAGAAATACTGGCCTACCTCTATGATGTGGTTTACTCACCCTAAACCTTTTTAAACCCCAGAAAAGTTTTTGTTTAGGGAAGGTGGGGATTAATTGTTGCATCACGCCCTCCGTGTCCCTCCCTATAAGCCTCTCTTCTATAATAAACGTTTGCGCATATGGAAACTCGGTGTCACCTGACTATCCTTCATCAGTAGAACGCAAGAACACTCTCTTGAGTGGTGGACGAATGATTACCATTCGTGTTAACACCACCAGAAAAATTAGATCATAGGACACTCTCAAAACCTGATTACTTGAATTGGAAACAGGCAGAGTCATAAACTGGTAGGTAAACTTAGATGGCAATTTTGAAAATTTGCCATAAACTAGTATGGGTTAATGCTCTGGACTTCAAAGTTGCTTTGAGGCACAAGGTCAGCAGTTGAAGCTCACCAGCTGCTCCTTGGAAACCCTATGGTCACTATGGGTCAGAACTGACTTGGCGACACTTAACAATAACAACAAGTGTAAAAGTAAGAAACTAAATCACTTCTGTTTTATTGAGACCATTGCATCTTTGTGGGTTTTACCTGGAGGAACATCACAAAATTCACATGGTATAAGCCTAGAAACATCCCCTCATGGCTCTGTCAGGTGTAGGGGGAGGTTTGTTGTTGTTGTAAAATGCTGTCGAGTCAGTTCCGACCCATAGCAACCCTGTATAGAGTTTCCAAGGGGCAGTTGGTGAGCTTGAACCGCCAACCTTGCAGTTCAAACAGCTTTGCAGTCTGGTGCATTAACCCACAGTGCCACACCAGGACTACTACTATAAAAATACCCAGAGCTATTTCCATAACAAAGGCATATTCTTCAGGGGCATAGCCTTGGCAGTAAAGGGATTTCTTCAATTCTAGTCCTTGGTTTACTGTCTCACCTAAGTGTGGAAAAAAGAAAATTTTGTGAAGGTCTCAGCCCAGGGACGTAGGTCCATGAAGAAATATTTAATCAAAAGGTTATTGAATACATTCTCTCTCTGGCATCTTACTGTCACACCAAGTTTCCACTCTGATAACAATGGTATGCAATTTAAAAAGCTTCAAGGCATATACCTCTTTGAGTAGTAGTACTTAGGGAAGATCAAAGTTAACAGAAAACACAAAACAAGAACACCCAAGACATTTGAAGCCTCTAGTACCTAAAAAGAAAACAACAAGGAAACCCCATCTTCTAGGCAGATTAGCATAGAATCTGACACTAATGACGTATTTCCCTCACTACTATTAACTGATGCATAACAGCAAGCTTCTTACAAAAAGTATTGCACGACCCACTTAGAGGAAAGAAAAAAAAATGCGATGTGAAGAGGCAAAGAAAAGATCAGAGACAGACTCAGAATTTATATAGATATTGGAATTATCAGATGAGGAGTAGAAAATTTTAAATTTAAATTAAACTGACTTCAAGGTCAGTTCGAACAACAAGATTGGTGGTTCAAATTTACCAGCCCCTTCTTGGAAATCCTCTACAGGGTCGCTATGAGTTGGAACTGACTCAACAACATTTAACAACAACAACATTATAAATTGGGTTGGAAATTGGAACTTAACAGCTGAAATTCAGAAACCCAGTAGAGGGTCATTATGAGTCAGAACAGACTCAATGGCACTTCACAACAACCCAACAATTATAAGCTGGAAAGAAAGCTGGTAGCATAATGGATTATGAGTTGGGCAGCATTTGAAAAGTCAGCAGTTAGAGTCCATCAGAAAGATGAGTCTTTCTGCTTCTGTAAAGATTCACAGACTTGGAAAAACCTATATAGAGTCACTATGAGTCGGAACTGACTTGAAGAAATACCGCCACCACCATTATAAGCTAGAGTTCCGTTGTGGTGCTGTAGGATAAGCACTGGACTGCTAACAATAAGGTCAGCAATTGAAACCCACCAGCTACTCCTCGGAAGCCCTATACAAAACCACTATGAGTTGGAACAGACTCAAAGTCACTAACAGCAACAATATATTAAGGTCTCTTGAAAAAAGATGGAGACCTAGTGTGGCACTATGGGATAATGTACTGGACTGCAAGATTGGCTTGAACTGCATGATCGTCTGTTCAAAGTCTCCAGTTGCTCCTTGGAAACCCTATACAGGGTTGCTATGGGTGGGAATCAACTCTACAGCACTTAACAACAATGGAAAAAGAAGACAATAAGTAAGGACAGAATGGTAGTGAAAGTGGGGAGATAAAAACTTGAAGAAAGAATCAAAAGGAATTGCTAAGAAAAAAAAAAAAGCAAAGCGCAGTAACAAAAATGAAGAATACATTTAACTAGACACTATTAGAAAAGAGTCAGTGACATTAAATAAAGTCAATAAAAATGTCCCAAAATAAATGAGGGGGAAAAACAAGAGTGGGAGAAAAAGAACAGAAATTTCAAAAACTGTGGAACAATTACAAATGGTATAACCTACATATAATTGGATTACCAATACCAGAAGTATAAGAAAGAAAATATAACAGAAAATATATTTGGGTAATAATGTTCAATAATTTCCTACAAGTTTTAACAGACACAAATGATAGAACTAGAAACTTCAGAGAATGTTGAGTAGAATTATTGCTGTTGTTAGATACTGTTGAGTTGTTTAAAACTCCTAGAAACCCTCTGTATAACAGAACTGTGCTGGTCCTGTACCATACTCAGAAATTGTTGTTTCATGTGATTCCATTGCTGATGTCACTATACCAATCCATCTCATTTGGGGTCTTCCTCTTTTTCACTCACCAACCACTTTACTAAGCATAATGTCATTTTCCAGGAACTGGTTCCTCCTGATAATATGGCCAAAATATGAGAGACGAAGTCTCTCTATCATAGCTTCTAAGGTACATTCTGGCTATAATTTTTCCAACACAGATTTGTTTGTTTTACTGACAGTCATGGTGCTTTTAAAGTTCAAATGCATCAAATTTTCTACAGTTTTCCTTATTTATGTTCAACTTTCACATGCATATGAAGCTACTGAATATATTATGGCTTGGGTCAGGTGCATGTTAGTTATCAAACTGACATCTTTGTTCTTGAACACTTTAAAGAGGTCTTGTGCAACAGATTTGCCTAATGCACTATATCTTTTGACTTATTGACTGCTGCTTCCTTGAATGTTGATGTGGATCCAAAAAAATTAAGTTTTTGACAATTTAAATCTTTTCTCCATTTATCATGTTATTTATTGGTCTAGTTGTGAAGATTTTTTGTTTTCTTTACATTAAGTTGAAATCCTCAATGAAAGTTGTGGTCTTTGATCTTCATCAGTAAGTATCTTACTGTGCTCATTCCAAATAAAGGTGAATAAACAGAATGCAGAAATTATTGAACAATATTATTGATGTCACATACAAGTAAAATTTTGCTGAAAATCATTTATAAATGTAGCAGTACATCAGCAGGGAGCTGCCAGAGATTCTAGTTGAATTCAGAAAAGGATGTGGAATGAGGGGTATCATTGTTAATAATTTGGCTGAAAGTGGGAAATACCAAAAATATGCATTTTGTTGGTTATGTAAAAGTTTTCGACTTTGTGGATCACAACATTGGCAAAAAATAGGAATTTGAGAACACTTAACTGAGCACTTAATTAACTTGGTCACATGTACATTGACCAAGAGGTAGTTATTTGAATAAAATAAGGGGATACTGCATAGTTTTAAATCAGGAAAGATGTATGTCAGGGTTCATCACACTTAATCAATCTGTATGCTGAGCAAATAATGTAAGAAACTGGAATATATGATGCAGAATGTGATATCAGGCTTGGAGGAAGACTTGTTAATAACTTGTGATATGCAGATGACAAAATCTTGGTTGTTGAAAGGGAAGAGTACTTGAAGCACCTACTTATTAAAAAAACAAACAAACAAACAAACAAAAAAACACAGCCTTCAGTATGGATTTCATCTCCATGTAAAGAAAACAAAAGTCCTCACAACTAGACCTGTATTCAACATCATGATAAATGGAGAAAATATTGAAAGTGTCAAGTATTTTATTTTACTTGGAGCCACAATCAATGCTCAAGGAAGCAGAATTCAGTAATCAAATGACCTATTATATTGGGTAAATCTGCAGCAAAATGCCTATCTCTTTAAAGTGTTAGAAAACAAAGATGTCACTTTGAGGACTATAGTGCATCTGACTCAATCCATGGTATTTTCAATTGTCTCATAAGCCTGTGAAAGCAGGACAATAAAGAAGCAAGATCAGAGAAGAAATGATGAAATAAAATTACCATGATCTGCCAGAAAAGCAATCAAATCAATCTTAAAAGAAGTAAGGATGACAAGACTTTCATCTCAAGTACTTTAGATATGTTATCAGGGGGGGCATCAGTCCCTGGAAAAGGACACGGTGTTTGGTACAGTAGAAGATCAATGAAAAAGAGGAAGCCCCTCAATGAGAAGGATTGACACAGTGGCTACAACAATGGACTCAACAAAAGCAACAATTGTGAGAATAGTACAGGACTGGGAACTCATGTTCTGTAGTGCATAGGGTCACTATGAGCTGGAACTGACTAGATGGCACATGACAACAAGACTGATAATGAAAGTGTACAGAAACCTATGCATAGGCTAGATACAAGTGCTACTCTATTTTATATGAGTATAAGGGCCTCAAATATGCATAGATTTTGATAACCATGGGCATCTTAGGACAAATCCCCTATGGATGCAAAGGGATGACTGTACATAGCAAAATATATTCCAGTTTAACAATTTTAAACAAAGATATTGAAAGAAGCCAGAGGGAAGGGAGAAATACCTTACATATAGAACAACAAAGATAAGGATTGAAGTGACTTTTTATCTGAAACCATCATGAAAAATGGAGAGTGAAATACTTAAAGTGATGAAAGGGGAAATCATCAACCTATATCCAACAAAATTACTCTTCAAAAATGAAGAAATACAGATTATCTCAGACAAACAAAAACTAAGGAAATTTATCACGAGTTGTACTGCCTTGAAAAAAAAAATCTTACAAGAAACCTTGCAGTCACCAGAAAAATGTTATAGGTCAAAATCTTGAATCTACCTAAGGAAAGGAAGAGTATTAAGGAAGTAATAAATGAAGGCAAAGTAAAATAGTGTATTTCTTTTACTCTTAACGGATTTAAAATTTAAAAATGTTAAGTAATAACAGAACAAGTATTCGCTGTTTTAGCATATGGATAATTAAGTGAAATGAATGACAGCAATGTCATTAAATGATTGGGAGGGAGCCCAAAATTGGGAAAACTTTATTATATAGTACCAGCAGTAGAGCAGTTAGTAGTATTTGAAGGTGGACTTTTGTTAGTTAAAAATATAAGCTGCAAACCACTAGCAAAATGTTCTTTAAAAAAAACCTCTGAATGGTAACAGAGAATAATATAGTATTCTCAGTTAAAATAAGAGAAGGCAAAAAATAAAATAAAGTACCAATGCAACAAGTAGAATATAGTTATAAACATGGTTGATATTATCCAAACAATAGCAATAATCACTTTAAGCATAAATGGTATAAATGCCCCAGTTAAAATACAGAGATTGTTAGGTAGAGATTCCAAAATCACACATATAAAAGAAGAAACCTCAAGAGAAATAATTTTTTTAAACTAAATAGAACTAAAACAATAATGTATCAAAAATTATAAAATGCAGAGATAGCAGCAATCACAGGGAAACAACATTAAATGAAAAGAAAATGAGAAACATATAAAATCAGTAATTTAAATTCTCACCATTAGACTTCTAAGGAGCTCTGGTAGCGTAGTCGTTATGAATAGGGCTGCAAACCTCAAGGTCAGCAGTTCAAAACTACTAGTTGTTCCGAAAGAGAAAGATGAAGCTTTCTGCTCCCACAAAGATTTACAGGATTGGAAACCCTGTAAGACTAATTTAAGAATAAAACAAGAAAAAGAAAAGAAATAATAAAAATTAAAGCAGATCAGAAATAGAGAGATGAGGTAACTGCACAACCTTGTGAATGTTCTAAATTCCAATGAATTGTACAATATGGTGGTTGTTGTGTGCCATCATGTTGAGTCTGACTAATAGTGATGCAACTGGATGGAAAGCTACAGGCTTTCCTAGACTTTCAAGGATGTAGGCTAAAATCTGTATGGGACTAGATCTCCAAGTCTCTTTTCCTACAGAGTGCTGGTATGTTCAAACCACTGACCTTTAGGTTAGCTGCAGTGTGCCTAATCATTGTGCCACCAGAGATCCTGAACTGTACACTTAAAAAGGGCAAACCTTGTTATATGAATTTCACCTCAAAAAAAAAAAAAAAAAAAAAAAAAGCCTCAGAAATCAAGGGAATTACAAAGAAACAAATATGTTAATTCTTTGAAAAGATCAATAAAATTGATAAATGTCCAGTCAAGAAAACTAAGAAAATAAGAGAAAAGATAGAGATAACCAATACCAGACATGAAATAAAAAAGGTAGTAACTACTGATGTCATGGATATTAGAAGGATAATACAGGACTATTATTAATAACTTAATGTCCACAAATTTGTTAGAAGAAATGGACCAATTTCTGGAACCATGTAAACTAACAAAACTCATAAGAGGAGAAATGGATCATTTAAATTAGTCTAAGTATCTGTAAAATAATGAATCAATCACTGTGGCCTTTCAAAAAGCAAGTACCAGACCCAAATTGTTTCACTAACAAACTTAATCAGACATTTGGGAAAGAGATTATACTAATTTTTTACAATCTCCTCCAGAGACTAGAAGTAGAAGGAACATTTCCTAACTCATTCTATTAGTTAAATATTACACTATAACCTGGTGTGGTGTTATAGGATAAGCATTGGACTACTAACTGCAGGGTGGGTGGTCCAAACCCCTTGACAGCTCCTCAGAAACCCTATACAGGGTTGCTATAAATCAGAACCAACTCAAGACCCTAAACAACAACAGTAGCAAAATCAGAGAATGACGTTACAAAAGAGAAAAACTACAGACTAATATCACTCCCGAACACAGATGTAACCATCCTCAATAAAAATTAGTGAATTTACTCCAACAATAATTATACAAAACAACAAAGTAGAATTTATGCCCAATATGTAAGGCTGTCAGTTTGTTGTACTGTGGTGGCTTTTATGTTGCTGTGATGTTGGAAGTTATACCACTGATATTTTGGTCTAGTTGTGAGGATTTTTGTTTTCTTTATATAGAGGTGAAATCCATACTGAAGACTACAGTCTTTGATCGCCATCAGCAAGTTCTTTAAGTTCTCTTCACTTTAGTAAGCAAGGTTATGTCATCTGAATATCACAGATTGTTAATGGCTCTTCCTCCAATTCTGATGTTACATTCTTCTTACTACAATCTAACTTCTTGGTTTATTTGCTCAGCAAACAGATTAAGTATGGTAAAAAGATATAGCCCTGATGCGCACCTTCCCTGGTTTTAAATGACTCAGTGTCTCTTTTGTTCTGTTCAAACAGCCACCTTTTGATCTATGCACAGATTCCACATGAGCACAATTAAGTGTTCTGAATTCCCATTTTTTTCAACATCATTTCAGTCAAAAACAAAGAAAACACTATCTTCGTACAGGATATTGTCACAGGTATAGGCTAGGTTCCTAACACATATTCTGTGGGGATACTATTTCATATGCAATGAATATAATGGGTTGTAGTAGAGTGAATCCCAACTCATGAAAACACTATAAGATAGAGTAGAACTAGTTGTATATACTTTTGAAAGTTGTGTTTCCATCTCAGTAACTCTTCCTTCAAAGAATTCTGTACTCGTAAATTTACTACACATCAGATTGAAAGGGATACACATTATATTGCTTTTAAATATTCTTTGAGTTTTAGGAAAAAAAGAAAAGTATCAAGGGGCAAGATCAGGGCTGTAGGATAGATGTGGTAGGGTTTTCTAAAGAAATTATTGTATGATAAATCATACTACCCTAGAAATTTGCATCACAGTGCCTTGTTACTACAGAAAAGCTTCCTCAGTGCAAGTTACTGAGCCTTTTTCTCACCAGTACATGTTTTAATTTTCTTAAAATTGGTCATAATAGACTCTTGTCATTGTCCTGTGTATTTTGAGAAACATTATCAAGATGTCCACTTGGAGTCTCTCCACCAAAAAATAATCACCATAAATTAAGCAAAATAGTATAAAACTTGTTTACAGAAAGGCTTTGCCTTTGCCTTAAATTGAACTGGTACAGCAGATTCCCTCATAAATCATTGCTTTTATTGTAGATTTTTTATTTAATGAAAAACTTGTCTGCAGCCATTCACTGATGGTAAAGACATGTTTAAACATGTTTTGTTTTGTTTTTAAAATAAATCTCTGCAAGTATGAACTGGAACCCAAGTGGCGGCGCTTTTTTATTTACCCTTGTATCTATAAAAGCACCACATATTGCTGTGGTGGCTTGTGAGTTGCTGTGATTCTGGAAGCTATGCCATGGGTATTTTAAATACCAGTAGGGTCACCCATGGTGGACAGGTTTCAGATGAGCTTCCAGATAAAGACAAACTAGAAAGAAGGAGAGATAGACTACTTCTGAATATTTAGCCACTGAAAACCTTATGAAGAACAGTGGAACACTATCAGATAGCACCAGATTTTCTAATATTGAAACATGATGCAGAGCACCAGAATATTGTCAGATATAATTCTGGGAGATGAACCCCTTAGGTTGGAAGGTATTAAAAATTCGACTGGGGAAGAGCTGCCTTCTCAAAGTACAGTTGACCATGATGATGTAAATGGAGAAAAGCCCTTGGGACTTTTGTTTGCAGATGGAGCACAACTCAAAATGAGGAGAAACAGCTGTAAACATTCATAAATAATTGGAACATGGAATGTACAAAGTATGAATGAAGAAAAATAGGAAATTGTCAAAAATTATATGAAACTCATAAACATAGCTATCCTAGGCAATAGTGAGCTGAAATAGACTGGTATTGGCCATTTTTAATCTGACAATCATGTTGTTTACTATTGCCTAGAGTGACAAATTGAAGAGGAGTGGCATCACATTAACAATAAGAAAGACCATAGTAAGGCTTGTCTTGAAGCTGTCTGTGACAGAATAATGTGCATACACCAAAAAGGAAGACCAGTTAATCATACCGTAAATTCAAATTTACACATCAACCACTCAAGCAAGTGTGTATGAAACTGAAGAATTCTAACAACTTTTTCAGTATGAAATTGATCAATCAAGATATATTTGTACTTACTGGTGATTGAAATGCAATTGTTGGAAACAAAGTAGAAGAACTAGAAGTTGGAAAATATGGCCTTGGTAATAGAAACAATGATGGAGATCACAAGATAGAATTTTGCAAGACCAGTGACTCCTTCATTGCAAAAACCTTTTTAAAACAACATAAAAGATGATTTTACAAGCGGACCTCACCAGATGGAATAGACAGAAATCAAATTGACAACATCTTTGGAAAGAGATGGTAGAAAAGTTCCATGTCATCAGCCAAAATAAAGCCAGGAGCAGACTGTGGAACGGTCTGCCAATGACTCATATGCAAGTTCAGGATGAGGCTGAAGAAAATTAAAACAAGTCCATGAGAGCTAAAATATCATACTGAACATATTCCATTTGAATTTAGAGATCATCAGAAGACCGGATTTGATGTTTTAGACGCTAAATATGGAAGACCAGAAGTGTTGTGGGATGACACCAGAACATCACATAGGAGGAAAGCAAAATGTCATTAAGAAGGGAAGAAACAGCAGCAATGAAGCGGTGAGCTAAGCCTTACAATATTCAGTGGACTTCTGTGGACCCAGTTGGGGACCTGGTTGGCAAGCAGTGTGAGGAGATCTGGGGACTCCTGGGCCCAGAGTCAGTAATGTGGCCACGGAGGACTCAAGTGGAGAATGGAGCTGCCGGCTGATGGGAAGAAGGCATGTGCACAAGAACACCCACACTTGCAGATGGTACTCACGTGACCTGGACTGGATGACTGGATGATCAGAGCTCAACCAGGAGAAGAAAGAAGAGGGGGAGAAAAAACAAAACAAAACATTGAGCTGATACAATCTGAT
>NW_006408626.1:9946615-9962352 GCF_000296735.1 Chrysochloris asiatica
ACACCTCTGAGGGTGGGGCTGGGGTGCCTACTAGCTCAGGCACCCCTATAGTCACCAGAATGGAGGTGCACAGAGAGCAAGGGACCAATGAACAGCTACCAAAAGAAAAGAATGTCCACACCTTTATCTCAGCGTTTCTGCCAGGCATCTGTGGTCACTCCGATCCTTCCCCCACTTGGTCTCATCCAAGATGGTGGCTCCTGGAGCAGCTGAGTGTCCCAGACTGGAAAGCAATAGATTTGTTGCTTCTGCCACAAATTCCCCAAGCTGTAAACCTTCCAACCTTCTAAATATTCCTTTATATGTGGTTCAGCGTTCTGGGACCATCCTCTGATCCTGCTTGGTCAGGTATTCTGTGTTGTTGTTGTTGGAGCTCTTTACTACATGTCCACCCGATCCACCATCTTGTTTGTTCTCCCTTGGCTGTCTTTTGAATCTTGGCTTCCATGGCATACCATTATAAAATAGACAGTTTAGGGAGAGAGAAAGGAAGAGCCAGAAATATCACTACAGAAAGCTTGTAAGTCTGTCTTCTGCCTCTAGCTGATTGGAATACATAAAATGGGGCTACAATTTGCCTAGCGAAGGAGGCTTCCTGTGGAGCCTCAGCATTACATAAGACCCTAGGTGGAATCCTGAACTCCATCCAGAATCTTCTGAGGTGGGAAATTTCCACCTGAAATTTCCAGCAGAGCAGCCTGGAGCAGCTAGAAGAACAGAAGATACTTCTTGGAAGAAAGACCAACAGGAAAAATACAAAACAATATAGGCAGTCCGACTGATTACTACAAGAACAGGCACATTGCTCACCTAGAAGACTTCAAGCGAAGTGGTTGGGTCCCCTCAGGGCAAACCCCCTTCTAAGACTAAGATTCAACAGGAATACACGCTCTGATTAGTGACCATGTTCGTCACCAATAAGGGGAAGTGAGGGAAAAACAGCAATGAAGCTGTGAGCTAAACCCTACAACATTCAATAGACTCCTGTGAACCTGGGTGGAGACCTGATTGGCCAGCAGTGTGTGGCAAGACCTAGAGAATTTTGGGCCAAGAGTCAGTGACATAGCCACAGAGGACTAGAATGTATAGTGATCCAGCTGATAAGAAGAGAGGGCATATGCATAAGAACACCCATACTTGCAGATAATATCCACTTGACCTGGCTTCAATGACTTGATAATCAGAGCTCAACTAGAAGAAGAAAGGAGAGGAAAAAGGGGCAATATGTTATAATTTGATGAAGTTGACCTACACCAGTGGATGCAGTAGCTCAAAAGAGGGAACAAATCTTTACAATGAGGATTATTCCCACCCACTTCATACACAGAGTGGACCGGGATGGACAACTTAGACATTGACTACCCAAAATGGGGGAGGCTACAAAGGCAAGAAGTAACTGGCTTACAAGCTTTCAAGAGGGAACCTAGATCCAGAGGACACAGAGGAAGATAGAATGTTCACTGAGTAATATTCAATCTGTCTGGGCGAGGCTGATGAAAGGAGTTGGAGATAGGACTCTTGTGATACAATAGTGAATAATTGTTTTCAGGACTGATTGTGAGGGTTGGAAGTGTAAAGGTAGATGTTTTGTAACAAAAGGAGGGGAGTAACTGACTTTGCAGTCTAGGAGTGGATGTCCCTGGGACCATGAGGGGAGAAGAGCAGAGAGTGGGACCCTACCCAGAGATGCTGTTATGCCAGAGATGGAGGCAGAGATGATGACGTGGAGTAATGGAGCAGCTGGGGACTTCAGACCCAGAGATAGAGAGGGGCTGTGTGCTGACTACTAGGGGTCAGGCTTGCAGTGTATACCCTTTGGTTGGTTGCTGATGCATGGAGGAGATTGTAACCATGGTAATGAAACAATATACAATAGGATGAATGTAAAGCTAATGTTCACCTATGTAAACTATCACATAATTCACAATAAAACATTTTTTAAAAAGAAGAAGATGGAAGGAATACAGAGTTACTGTACCTGAGAGAGACAGTGGATGTTCAACCATTTGAAGAGGTAGTATATGATCAAGAGCCAATGATACTGAAGGAAGAAGTAAAAGTTGCACTGAAGGCATTGATATATAACAATACACTGGTAATTAATGGAATACAAATTGAAATCTTTCAACAAACTGATGCAGCACTGGAGACACTTATTCATGTATGCCAAGAATTTGGAAGACAACACATGTCTAAATGACTGGAAGAGATCCATATTTGTTCCAATTCCAAAAAGAGGTGACCCAATGGAAGCAGAAATCATCAACAACAAGATTAATATCCTACGAAAGCAAAATTTTGCTAAAGATAATTCAAAAACGGTTACCACTGTACATTGCCAGAAAAATTCAGAGGATCATGCTAGATTCAGAAGAGGATATGGAATGATGGATATCGTTGCTGACATCAGATGGATATTGGCTGAAAACAGAGAATACCAAAAAGATGTTTACTTTTGATTTATTGACTATGCAATGGCTTTCAACTGTGTGGATCATGACATGCTATGGGCAGTATTGAGGAGAATGGGTATTCCGGAACACTTAATTATGATCATGAAGAACTTGTACATAGACCAAGAGGCAGTTGTTTGAACAGAACAAAGGAACACGGAATAGGTTAAAATTAGGGAAGGTGTAAAAGGAGCTCTGGTAGCGTAGTGGTTACGAATCGGGCTGCGAACCTTAGGGTCAGCGGTTCGAAACTACCAGCCGCTCCGCGGGAGAAAGATGAGGCTTTCTACTCCCGTAAAGATTTACACCCTCGGAAACCCTGTACAGGGTCGCTATGGGTCGGACCCGACTCGATGGCACTTAACAACAACAACAACAAGGGAAGGTGTGAACCAAGGTTGTATTGTTTTACCATACTTATTCAATCTGTATGCTGAGCAAATAATCTGAGAAACTGGATTATCTGAAGAAAAATGTGACATCAGGATTGGAGGAAGTCTCATTTACAACCTACGATATGCAAGTGATACAACCTTGCTTATTGAAAGTGAAGAGTACTTTAAATACTTACTGATAAAGGTCAAAGACAATGTAAAGTAAACAAAAATCCTCACCATTGGACCAGTAAACAACATTCACATAAATGGAGAAAAGACTGAAGTTGTCAAAGACTTCATTTTGCTCAGATCAGCCATCAACACTAATGGAAGCACCAGTCAAGAGTTCAAATGAAGTATTGCATTAGGCAAATCTGCTACAAGACCTCTTTAAAGTGCTGAAGAGCTAAATTGTCAGCTTGAGGACTATGGTGCAACAAAAGTAAGCCATGGTATTTTCAAAATTAGATGTAAGCAAAAGTTGGACTGTGAATAAGGAAAACCGTAGAAGAATTGACACATTTGAGTTATGGTGTTGGAGGTGAATATTAAAAGTACCACGGACTGACAAAAGAACAAACTAACCTATGTTGGAAGAAGTATAACCAGAATGCTCCCTGGAAGCCAGGATGTCCAGACTTTGTCTCTCATACTTCAGACATGTTGTCAGGAGGTACCAGTCCCTTGAGAAAGATACCATGTGTGGTAAAATGGAGGGTCAAAGAAAAAGAGGAAGACCCCCAACAAGATGGATCGGGACATTAATGGACTCAAATGTAGCAACAATTGTAGGACCAGGTAGTGTTTGGTTCTGTTGTGCATAAGGTCACTGTGAGTCAGTGCTTACTTGAGGAACCTGACCGCACACTAGCAACATATGAAAAACAAATCACTTGCTTGGAAAGAGGCCATATTAGAAACGAGACATTTTTCACAACAGAGGGACTGATATATGTGGCAGATTCTATACTCAACAACTTTTACAATAAAAATAAAAAGGAATTTTAACAACATTTCTTACCACAGACCATATAATAAGAAATGTGCTTTAGGACATGAAATATAATATACAAAATAATCTATAAACTATAGTTAAAAAAAACCAACACAACAACAACCTAAAATCATCAATTAATTCCTGAAAGAGAGGTACTGATATTTTTAATTCTTGAAATCATAGGTCGCAGAAACTGATAAAAGTTTAAAAAATTAAAAATTATCTCAAACTCATTTTTTGCAAACTCAACGTTTTCATAATGGATTTAAAAAACAAGTGGTTAGAAACACGGATTTGTAATTTCAATCCTGTGTTTTACCTATGTATATTTTAGGGCTGGTTAATCTCCCAGTCACAGCAACTAAACCATTGTTACTGTGTTTTCTTTTGGTCAGAAGTCTCTGCCTATTTCCAGTTGCTCACACAGCTTCCTCTGTAAGTCAAAACCATTTTTATTTAGATTTATTTAGAATTAGTTGTTTTTGGCTTAAAAGGTAGACATTTTCATGCACTGGCAGCATTACTCTGACCTTGTTTTCTAAAAATGGCTTGGCTTTCGAATGCACTGGAGATGCAGAACAAAGCTGTGAGATAATCCTGGAAGTGGTCTACTGGTCCTGCTCAGTTCACTTCCAAAAGAAGATCTCAGAGCACTGGTGGGACGGCTTACACAACATGAAGTCTATATTCTCCCCCAATGAGGATTGAATCTGGGAGGGCTAATTTGTTCCTGGTGGGAAAGAAACACTATAGACTCTGCTTTAGGTTGTGTAGAACCTTATCATTTAACTCATCATGGGGCGTCCCACAAAATCTGACCTGGATTTGTTTTGGAATGAGACTACAAATACAGAGGTTTGTGATGGTTCCCCATGTAATAGTTTCCATCAGATGTCACCTTTACATTTCATTGTACTTTAATAGTCATTCAAATATTGCTCCTATAAACAGAGCTGTTGCTTAATTTACAACACTCTCATTATTTGTAACATTTTATCCAAGATGAGTGGCTATGTCTACCAATGTGATTGGCAAGCTTTCTGAAGCTTCTTTTTCTTGTGTTAAAAGACCAAGACCCATACACTCTTCACTATGTAATTTAGTAGCCTATGATTTTAATGATTGTCTTGGATCCAATCATTTTGTCAGATATCAAATAAATTTCAGTGAAACTGAACATTACCCTCTTGGTGTTTGTCAGTAGGGTATTATTTAATTTAAGATAGCCTTAGCAAATCCCCATTTAAAGCCTCAGCAGATACCTTAACTGAGAAACGTTATTTTTCAATATATGTTCTTCCCTTCATCAAACCTTTGTTATTGTGTACTTTATTTCCATGGGAATAAATTTCTTCTAATATAATTGTGCTTTTAAAGTGCATTACTATTTGGGGTCATCTTTTCTTAAGTATTACCTTGGAATCTGAAAAACATAAGATAAAAATACTAGCTTAATCTGTACTTACACAAAACCTAAATAGTTATATTTAAATCAGACCATCTTTAAATTTAACTAAATTTAAATTTTAGTAGTCCTGGTATGGCATTGTAGGATAAGCAATGGACCACAAGGACAGTTTGAACTGCAAAGTTGGGGGTTCAAACTCATCAACTATGCCTAGGAAACACTAACAGAGGCACTATGAGTCAGAACTAACTCAACAGTACTTAACAATTACAACAACAACAGCATCTTAAATTTGTATTGGTGGGTAATTGTAAATATCATGATTCACCAGAATGGTAACAAGAGATTTGGGACATTGTAGTGTTACTGGGACCTTATTGTTGTTATTGTTAAGTGCTGTCAAGTTCGTTCCAACCAACAGCAACATTGTATAGTGTTTCTGAGGAGCGACTGGTGAGCTTGAACCACCAACCTTGCAGTTCAAACCAACTTTGCAGTCCAGTGCATAACAACAATATGAGAGACAAAGTTTCACCATCCTGACTTCTAAGGAGAATACTGACTGTACTTCTTCCACCAGATTTCTTTGTTCTTCTGGCAGTCCATGGTACTTTAAATATTCTTCTCTCTAGTACCATAATTAAAATGTATCAGTTCTTCTAAGGTCTTCCTTATTCATATGAGTATGAGGCAAGAAATTACCATGGCTTGGGTTGTTGTTTTCAGGTGCCATCGAGTTGGAACTGACTCATAGCGACCCCATGCACAGAAGAACGAAACAATGTCCGATCCTGGGCCAACCTCACTACCGCTGTCACACTTGAGTCCATCAATGATGCCACCTGGCCAATCCATCTCGTTAGGGGTCTTCCTCTTTTTCTCTGACCCTCCACCTTACCCAGCATGACATCCTTCTCCAGCAACTGTTTCCTCCGGACAATATGTCCAAAGTATGAGAGACGAAGCTTAGCCATCCTGGCCTCCAAGGAGCACTCTGGCTGCACTTCTTCCAGAACAGATCTATTGGTTCTTTTGGCAGTCCATGGCACTTGCACTATTCTCCTCCAACACCACAACTCAAAGGCATCAATTCTTCTACGATCTTCCTTATTCACTGTTCAGCTTTCGCATCCATATGAGGCTATTGAAAGCATACCTTAATCCACAAATGAACATCTTTGCGTTTTAATACTTTAAAGAGGTCTTGCAATAGATTTGCCTACTGCAATACATCATTTAATTTCTTGAGTGTTGCCTCCATGATTGTTGATTGTGGATTCAAGTATGCTAAAAGGATACATCCCTGGCACATACTAATGACTGCAAAATCTAAAATGCATCATAAGAAAGAATGTTGGGGTAAATTGAAAAGATAAAGAAGTCATTCTGGTAGAAAAAAGTGAAAGGATAATTTTAGACAGATTATGAAACAACACACAATGTTGCTATTGTTGTTATGTGCCGTGGAGTCAGTTCTGACTCATAGTGACCCTGTACAGGGTTTTTGAGGCTGTAAATCTTTACGGGAGCAGAAAGCCTCATCTTTCTCCCATGGAACAGCTGGTAGTTTCGAACTGCTGACCGTGAGATTAGCGGCCTGATTCATAACCACTATGCTACCAGAGCTCCTTACAACATACAATACAATAGGTGAAAGAGTAGATTTGTAGCTTTTAGCTAATAAATTTAAAACAATACTATCCAAAGCCAGTGAATTAAGAAGATGTAGAAGATTTACTTAAAATGGGCTTTCAGAGAGTTCCTCATTTTCTTTGGATGGATTAGGAAGCTCCTAGCCCATAGTTTCCAGGTTTGTTGTTGTTGTTAGGTGCTGTAGAGTTAGTTCTGACTCATAATGGCCCTATGCACAACAGAAAAAACACTGCCTAGACCTGTGCCATCCTCACAATCACTGTTACACTTGAGCCCATCACTGACATCACTGTGCCAACCCATCTTGATGGAGGGCTTCCTCTTTTTGCTGATCCTCCACTTTACCAAGCATGATGTCCTCCTTCAGATTGGTCTCTTGTGATAACATTTCTGAAGTATGGAGCATTCTGAATGTACTTCTTACAACATGGATTTATCTGTTCTGCTGGCACTCTGTGGTACTTTTAATATTAATTTTCAACACCATAACTTAAATATAAGAATATAACATATTTGGATGTTTTTCCTAGGATTACAGGGTAGAAAGTTTGTGGAGGGCGGTGGGAAGAACTAACATAAAAAATATCAAACATCAGGATTTCCGAATCAGACATATAGTATGTTATTTTATTGCTAAGTGCTGTCGAGTCAGTTCTGACCCATAGCGACCCTGTATAGGCTTTCCTAGGAGCAACTGGTAAGTTTGAACTGCCGACCTTGCAGTTCAAATGGCTTTGCAGTCTGGCGCATTAACCCACAGCGCCACTGTTATTACCATAACTTAAAATGGCAAGATGAGATGAGTGGATACCTGAGTTAATGTAGAAAGATAAAAAGGTCCAGAACTTTGTTGCTGACTTATTGGGAGGCTGGGATGTTGAAAGCAAGGACTATAAGAATCACCTGAATCAGAAGACAGGTTGCTGCAGCAGGTTTCAAGAGATGCAACATGCAGTACAATAGAGAACCTGGTTCAGGGTTGCATGGGTGGAATAGTAGAGAATACAATGTTACCTTGAATATTTTTCAAATGGTGGAATAGGAGAACTACATTGATTTAGTAAATTACCCAATGTCATGGCAAGGTTTTACTAAGGGAACAAGTACTAAAATTCAGCAGCTTTTTTGCTATCCATCATACCAGACAGCCTCTAAAAATGATGAAGGATTTGGGAAATTTAAAGAACTACTTTCTGTTTAAATGAGCCCTGGTGTGGCACTGTAGGCTGAGCACTGGAATGCTAACTGCAAGGACTGGCAATTCAAACCCACCAGTCACTCTCGGAGACCCTATACAGTCTTGCTATGAGCTGGAATTGACTCCGAGGCACACAAAAAAGGCCAACACTTTCTGTTTGAAAACTACTTTAATAGTACTTGGCTTAAATCAAGAAAACAATGGCCCTTATTAAACACAAAGGCCCAACTGACAAAGAAAACTATTAAGTGTTCTAGATTTGCTGACAAATGTTACATTGCCTGTTCAGCATTGTTTACTGCAGGGACAATTCACACCTTTCAAAGTTCTCAAATTTAAAGATGAACTACTGAGATCATTCATCACATACAAACCAACAACCTGATGTTGCTTTTGTTAGGTGCCCCAGAGTCAGTTGTGACTCATGAAAATCCTATGGACAATAGACTGAAAGACTGCCCAGTCCTGGGACTTCCTCATAATTGTTGTGTTTGCATCCATTGTTGCTGCCACTGTGTCAATATATCTGAATGAGGGTCTTCCTCTTTTTCACTGACTCACCTCTTCACCAAGCATAATATACTTCTCCAGAGACTGGTCCATCTTAACAAGTCCACAGTACAAGACATGGAATCTTTCCATCCTTGCTTCTAAGGGACATCTGGCTTTACTTCTTCCAAGATGAATTTATTTGTTCTTCTGAAGTTTTAGATTTTCATCAGTAAGCATTTCAAGTCTTCTTCCCTTCTAGCTGTTGTTGTTGTTAAAGTGTTGTTGTGTTGGTCCTGACTCATAGTGAACTTATAGACGGTTTCTGAGGAGTGGCTTGACCTTACTGTTCAAGCCAACCTTGCAGTCCAGCACATTAGCCAGCTGAGCCACACCAGGGCTCCCTATTTGGTATAGTGACTATGGAACAAACTGTCAATTGCCCATATGCAAGTGCAGTCTGAAAGGGAAGAAAAGTATAAGAAGTCTATGAGAGTCAAAATTTGACCGGGGGCATACCCCACCTGAATTTAGAGATCATCCCAAGAAGAGATTTCATGCATTAGACACTAATGATCAAAAACCAGAAGAGCTGTTGGATGACATCAAGAACATCATACAAGAAGAAAACAAAAGGTAATTAAGAAGACAAGAAAGAAAGAAAACTTTGAAATGGATGGAAGAGATCCTGAGACTTGAAGAAGTTAAAGTGCTGAACAGAAAATTTCAAAGAGTAACTTGAAAAGACAAAATCAAGTATTATAATATTCCTTCAATCTTCTTTTGATGCTTTCTGTATCATTCAACATTTTGTCCATAGGCTGTTGTTGTGTTGTTAAATGCCTTCGAGTCAGATCCACCTCATACCTTCCCTGTATAGAGTTTTCAAGGAGCAGCTGGTGAGCTTGAACCACCAACCTTGTCTTTCAAAGCTACTTTGCAGTCCAGTGCATTAACCCACAGCACCACACCAGGACTCCATAGACAGGGTCCTTCAACACTGCCAGTTGAGGCTTGAATTTATTCTTCAGTTTTTTCAGCTTGAGAAATGTTTAGTGTGTCCTACTTGGTTTTCTAACCCCAGGTCTTTGCACATTTCATCGTACACAATATTATATTCAAGATCCTTGTGCAACCAAGAAACAAAACAAAACTCAGGAGTTACTACAGAAGCTTAGACGTACTGTGACTTAAAAGATTTTATGAACTGGTCTAGAAAATCATAGTGATTTTCAAATTGTTGTTGTTGTTATGTGCCGTGGAGCCGGTTCCCACTCATAGAGACCCTGTACAGGGTTTCCGAGGCTGTAAATCTTTATGGGAGCAGAAAGCCTCATCTTTTTCCCATGAAACAGCTGGTAGTTTTGAACTGCTGACCTTGAGGCTCGTATCCCGATTTGTAATCACTACGTTACCAGAGCTAAAATATCTATCTCTATATCTCTATCTCTATATTATATATGGTGTTGTTGTTGTTGTTGTTAAGTGCCGTCGAGTAATTGTATTTAAAATGCTCTCTATTTTTTTGTCTGTAATTTGAAATGCAAATTGTTTCAAATTACAGACAAAAAAATAGCGAGACTTTTAAATATAATTAGACCATATATTTTGACATTGCTGGACAGCAAAAATAAAGGGAGAGATACCTAGATGATGTTTTCTATCATAATTAAAAAATAAAAAAAATTAACATCCCTCCTCCCAAATAATTTCTCTCTCTTGAAGAACTGAAAAATTTCCTTTAATTAGGTAATAACAATTTTGTAGCTCTTTTGTCCTGGCCCCAAGGAAGTTAAAACTTCAGACTCAATCTTCGTAATAAACCTGGCCCTTTTGTTCACTTATAGACTATTCCTTCTTTGTCTATTTATGGCTTTCTTTTAAATTTGCTTTCATTTTAATTTCTAATTGAGAAAACTTTTTATAACCTGTCTTAACTTACTATTATTTTTTTAAAAAGCAGCTTTGAAAAGAAGGGAAAAGGAATAAAATGTTATTATTATAGATATAATGCACCCATTATCTGTTATTTCTCTCAACAGATTTATTAAATTTGTTTATCTCATTGTTATAAATAAATGAAGCTGTCTACAGAAAGAGCCAAGTAACAATATTGAGATTCAGATAGCTAACCAAGTTATTGAAGGAGTAATACCCTTAACAGGTTATAATCATGACATAGCTTAAGTTTCATGCACATTTTGCATTCAGAATAACTTCTTTATACCTCCCAGTGTCTTGATGAGAACACTGTACAACTTTTGAGTTACTTGAAGCTTAAAGGTATGTTTTATTTTCAGGTATTACCAAGTCTAAACCTTCCAGAAGTAAATCCATCTAATTAAAAGGTTTTCCTGCACCAGCTAAGGCATGAGCTGTGAGTTAGAGAACTGAAGCGATAAAGCCACGAGATTCTGTTTTGTCCTGTTCCTACAAATTTTCCATTCTTCTTTTACACTTTTAATTGTAGCTGACTGTCCCTGAGTCAGGGAAGGCTGTAGAACAGTGTGGGTAGTAGAAAAATGTAATGCCTGTCAGTGTTGAGAGACTTAGAATCAATTAGACTTCATCATGACCCCATGTAATAGAGTGGAACTACTGGGTTTACCTAGCTACAGTTCTGGTTTGGCACCACAGGGACCGGTTTGATATACAAGGTTGGTGATTCAAATTCACCAGTCATTCCTCCGAAAACCTATACAGGGTTGTTAGGAATTGTAACAGACTCGATGGCACTTAACAACAACAAAAAGCACTTTACAAAAGCAGATCACCAGGTCATTGTCCCAAAGAGCTACTGGCTTCTCTGGGTAGGTTCAAACTATCGACCTATCAGTTAGAAGTCAGTAACTTAAATATTATACCACCAGGGCCCCTTCTTTCTATTGGCTGTAGTAAGCTAGATGTTGGTTCACAGTTTAATGGCAAGCTTGCAAATGCTAGTAGACACATGGAATTGACATTCTGGCTCTCTGTTTGAAACTACTTTCTCCACTGAGAAAGACAGTTCCAGTTTCTTACTGTAGAATGTTCTTTAGGTTGGTATCAATCAACGTAATTTGAACCCTATACTCCGAGGAATCCCTTTGGCATAAGGGAGCCCAGACACACTTGTTACTCCAAACAACGTAAGTACAGACTTGCCTTGTCATTCAAGTCAGTTTAGCTATCCTCTGCTTTTAGAATTCTTGAGGCCAAAGACAGAGACAAATCTCCATGCTTATATATGCCACTTGGTACATATGTAATGTTCTCAAAAGTATCCACTAGTCAACTGAGGAGTGAGATTTTCATTTTAGGAACTCTTAATATTTAGGGCTATATTTTTGGCAGGCTTCTCACTTACCTTGGGTAGGGTGTAGTACCTCAGCAAAGCCATTACTCTTTATTGTGATAAACATCCTTGATGAACCAGTCTTCTATATAACTAGCATCTGGGGGCAATTTCGGGAATCATTTTGCTCTTTTTCAGTAGTTCCACATAGACTAGTCTAACACCTTTCTCCAGAATGTAAGTAGTTCCAATCACCGATTTTCCTCATTCTTCTGTCTTCAGCTGAAATTTAGAGACAAACAGAGACGCCACTGTTAACATTTTTGTTATAGGACCACATAGCTTTTTCATTATACCATATGGTTTCCTAAAATTAAGTGTTTCCTAAGATTATGGGTAGATCTAGTAACAGTCTTAAAAATGTTCCTTTCTACTTTACAAGTTCAGTATGACTATACATGTTGTTATTATGTGCCCTCAAGTCAATTCTGACACATAGTAACACTGTATAGGGATTCTGAGAGGGGCTGGCAGGTTTCAAGTGCCCACCTTGCAGACAGCAGTCCAGTGCTTATCCTACAGCACCATATTAGGGCCCTTGACTAAATATATATAAATTGTTGTTGTTTGTGTGAGGTGCCTTTGAGTAGGTCCAACTCATAGCAATCTTATTATGCACAACAGAACCAAACCAAGCTGGTCCTGGGCCAACCTCACAGTCATTTTTACGTTTGAACACATTGCTGCTGCCACTGTGCCAGTCAATCTCTTTGCAGGGGGAGTTCCCCTTTTTTTATCCTGATGCTCCACTTTACCAAGTATATCCTTCTCCAGGGATTGTTTCCTCCTGATAACATGTTCAAAGTATGAAAGATAAAGTCTTGTTGTTCTAAGAAGCATTCTGGATGTACTTCTTCCAGCACAAATTTGTTTTTCTGGCAGTCCATGGTACTTTTAATAATCTTTTCCAACACCATAACTCAAATACATCAATTTTTCTCCTATCTTGCTTATTCATAGTCAAACATGCATATGCCTATGAAGCTATTGAAAATACCATGGCTTGGGTCAGGCACACAAAGTCCTCAAACTGATGTCTTTGATCTTGGGACACTTTAAATTAGTCGTGTGTAACAGATTTGCCATACAATATGTTGTTAGATATCTTGACTGATGCTTCCATGAGTGTGATCAAAGTGAAATTAAATCTTTGACAATGTTAATCTTTTCCCCATTTATCTTGATGTTATTTATGCTCCAGTTGTGAGGGTTTTTGTTTTCTTTATATTGACATGTAACCCATTCAGAAGGCTATGTATGGTCTTTGATCTTCATCAGTAAGTATTCTAAGCCCTCTTGGCTTTCATTGAGCAAGGCTGAATCATCTGCATATTGCAGATTGTTAATGAGTCTTCCTCTAAACCTGATGCCTTGTTCTTCTTCATATACCCCAACTTCTCAGATTATTAGCTCAGTATACAGATTGAAAGAATACAAACCTGGAGCACATCTTTCCTGGTTTTAAACCATTCAGTGTCCCCTGTTCTAACAACTGCCTCGTAGTCTATGCATAGGTTCCTCATGAGCACAATTAAGTATTCCAGAATACTCATTTTCCTCAACGTCGCCCATAGTTTGTCATGATTCACACAGTCAAAAGCCTTTGCATGGTAAACAAAACACAGGTTAAACACCTTTCTGGTATTCTCTGTTATCAGCCAAGATCCATCTGATGTCAGCAATTTTAGGAAGAACAGGATGTGTGTGAAACCCACTCTGAGGCAATTCTCAAACCAAGGAATACCTTGATGAGAACCACAAGGAAAACCTTGTATGCCAAAGATTATGGGAATAAAACACACTGACCAGGTGGCTGGGGGAGGAATCTAAAATGAGGAGAAAATAAGTGTGCCTAACTATTATCTAGTAATAATAAACTCTAGCCTTGTTGTGGTGCCCAGATACGCCTCCTGCCTAAGACTGTACTTAAAGCTCTATTGTAGTTTAAAAAGTCACTCTTGACTGACCATCTCAAGTGCCCTGTTGCTTTCATTCCCCATCCACCTCCAGAGCCCCGCCCTTGTGCAGGCTGGTTCTGCAAATGGCACCCAAACAGGGACTGGAGAAGATTCTCGGCAAAAGAGAAACTAAAAAGGTAAGTAATGGACATAGGGAATCACTGGAAGGTAAGCAAAAAGAGTTCAGTGGGATACCGAACGCAGGGCATAAAATCTAGGATTAGGCACAACAGGTTCATAGGTCAAGGCGACCATAAATATAAGCCCTAAATATTGTAGAGCAATACTGTCCCTGGTTCCCAAATGAGGGCACCTTAGATTTGCAGTGGAATAGAATAAATGAAATTTTAAAAAAGCATCACAGACAAGGAGAAAATACTGCGGCTGAGATTTGAACCTCCTGGTCTTAAGTTAAATTGATTTTGGAGCCATTGCAAACTGCAGGGCAAAACGTAGCCCCTAGTGACCTTTTGTCTTGAGGTACTTCACAAGCATTATCTACTATAGGAAAATGTATATTAGAGACCACTAAGCAAGGGAATATGGACTAGTGATACCATGGCAGCTGAAACTCTTCTTAGAATATTAGCTTATGTATGATAATGCAAATCAGGATAGTCAAGTAGCAATTAGACCTTATAGAGAAACTGGTAACATTTTTGATTATATGAAATTGTATAGAGGAATTGGAACAGAGACCCATAGAGCAAGTTTACTAGCACAAACAATGTCAAATAGCAATTGCTGAATTTTAAGGAATTATTTCAATTCATTACCCTCAATCTAAACTTTGGGATTTAAATAAAACACACCATATGCAATTTATAACACTGTCTTGAGTACCCCATTACAGGAACAGATACCTATTTTGTGGATGGCTCGGGGAAAAGGAAAAGCAGCTTATTAGGGTGTCATGGAAAGGATGACTACCAGTTCCTTCACTTCTGCACAACAGACAGAACTTTTTGATCCTCCTTTACTTCAATTAATAGAATGAAAGGAATCAGAACTGACAGTGTTTGTGAATAACAGCATTTGGCTGCCCAAGCACTGGAGTGATAAGTGTCCACAGTTCCATCAAGAAGAAGGAAAAGAAATTAATTTGAATCTGGGATTTGATATGTTGCCTATCTGTATAGGGGAGAGGAAACCATGTATAAATATAGGATAGCAAGGGTGGAATAATTGGATTAATGCAAAAACTGACACAAGGTGTTTTGTATTGCTAGGAAGTTTTACTTTTTATGAGAATGAGAAAAATGTGACTATGGAAAAAAGAATAATGAGAAATAATGTACCCGTATGAGTTATAATCAAAATGTTTCTAAAAGTTTAGAATGGTCAAGATGCAGAGGGGAACATGCTAAAGTATTAAAGAATGATACAATCACCATTATTGATTGGGGACCTCATGGAAAAATTTTAACAAATTGTTCATTGGAAGAAAAGGCTAATGTTATTTGTGACTGACGAAAGTCTGACTTGTCATTCCTGTAAACTATATACTTGTTTTAATCATATGCTTTATAACAAAAATATGTCTATTATCTTGTTAAAGTCTCGATTGAGAGTTTGGCTTCCCATTAATCTAACCAGGCCCTGGGAACAAAGTGCAGAAATATACGTATTAATGAAAATGTTGGGTAAAGTGTTAAGTAGAACAAAAAGGTTTATTGGAGCCCCGTAACCATTATCCTTGGACATATAGCTACAGTTATGGTTGCTACAGTAGCATGAGTGACATTAAGTCAAAATATGCAAAATGCTGAAGCCATACAAAACTGGCAGCAAAATGTTCATCATTTATGGAGTCAACAAGATAAAATAGAAAAGAGAAATTGTTTCTCAAGTATATAAATTGCAACAATCC
>NW_006408626.1:9970990-9995068 GCF_000296735.1 Chrysochloris asiatica
AACAACAACAAATCATGATGCTATTTATTGGTCTAGTGGTGAGAATTTTTGTTTTCTTCACAATGAGGCCAATCCGTACTGAACGCTGTAGTCTTTGAGCTTCATAGGTACATACTTTAAGCCCTCTTTGCTTCCAGCAAGCAATGTTCTGCATATTTCAGATTTTTAATGAGTCTTCCTCCAAACCTGATATCATGCTTTTCTTCACATTATCCAGCTACTCAGAATATTTGTTTAGCACACAGACTGAATAACTGTGGTGAAAGTGTACAGCCCTCGTGTATACCATTCCTGATTTAAGCAATTCATTAACCCCTTGTTCTGTTTGAACCACTAACTCTTCATCTATGTACAGGTTCTTCATGAGCACAATGAAATGTTCTGGCATACCCATACTTTGACCAAGAATCCTGGTGTGGTGCTGTGGGTTAATGCGCTGGACTGCAAAGTTGGTTTGAACCTCAAGGTCAGTGGTTCAAGCTCACCAGCTGCTTCCTAGAAACCCTATACTGGATCACTGTGCTTTGGAACCAACTCAATGGCACTTAACAACAACAAAACCCATAGTTTGCAATATTATTCATAACTTGTTATGATGTACACAGCCAAAAATGTTTGCAACGCCTATAAAAGCACAAGCAAACATCTTTATAATAGTCTCTGCTTTCAGCCAAGTTCCATCTGAAGTCAGCATTGATATCCCTAGTTCCGTATCCTCCTCTAAATTCAGCTTGAGTTTCTGGTAATTTCCTGTGGATGTACTGTTTTTAAGTTATCGTCAGTAAAATTTACTTCCATATGATATTAATGATATAGTTCAATGATTTCTGTATTCCATTGGTTCATCTCTTTTGGAATGGGCACAAATCTGATCTCTTCCAAGCAACAAGTAGATATCTTCCAAATTTCTTGGCATACTTGAGTGAGTGTCTCTAGTGCTGCATCAGTTTGTTGAACGATTTCAATTTGTATTGCATCAGTTTCCAGAGGCTTGTTTTATGTTAATTCCTTCAGTGCAGCCTGGACTTTTCTTCCTTCAGTACCATTGGTTCTTGCAAGTCAATGCTTGAATTTTTTCTTCAGTTCTTTCAATTAGAAAGAATTGAATTTTTTATTCAGTTCTTTCAATGCTAAGTGTGTTCTTCCTTTTTGGTTTTATAAACCCAGATTTTGCACATTTCATTATAATACTTGACTTTGTCTTCTAGAACTGCCCTTTGAAATTTAATGATCAGCACTTTTCCTTCCTCATTTATTCCATTTGCTTTAGCATCTCTACACTGGAAAGCAAGCATCAGAGTTTCTTCTGACATCCATTTTGGTCTTTTTTTTCTTTCTTATCTTTTTAATGACCTCTTCCTTTCTTCATATATGAAGTTCTTGAAGTTATCCCACAGTTCTTCTGGTCTTAGCTCATTAGTGTCTAATGCATCAAATCTTTTCTTAATAAGGTCTCTAAATTCAGGTGGGAAATGTTCAAAGTGATATTTTGGCTCTGTGGACCTGTTTTTTTTTGTTGTTGTTGTTTTGTTTTTTTTGTCTTCAGCTTGATCCTGAACTCGTGTATGAGCAATTGATGGTGTTTGACAGTTGGCACCTGGCCTTGTTTTGGCTGATGATATTGAGCTTTTCCATGTGTATTCCCACAGATGTTGTCAATGTGATTTATGTGTATTCCATCTGGTTAGAACCATGCTTATACTCACTTTTTATTTTGTTTTAAAAAGACATTTGCTATAAATAAGTTATTGGTCTTGTAAAATTCTATCATGCTATTTTTAGCAACATGTCAAACTTCATATTCCAATCATAAGTAATTACCAATACATCATGATTGCATGTTTGATCAATTTCAGACTGACAAAGTTGGTAGAATTTTTCACTTTCACCATCACTGACTTTAGTGGCTGCAGCATAATTTGAATAATATTGGTATTAATTGTTCTTCCTTGTAGTTGGTGGTGATGGTTGTATGCTTTGGTGTCAGTTCTGACTCCTAGCAACCCTCTCTAGGGTTTCTGAAGCTGTAAATCTTTGCGGGAGCAGAAAGTGTCACCTTTCTCCTGTGGAATGACTGGTAGTTTCAAACTGCTGACCTTGGGTTTATCAGCCTGACTCATAACAGCTCTGGTAGCATAATGATTATGAATCGGGATACTTATCTCACAGTTATTAGTTTGAAACTACCAGCTAGCTGTTCCATAGGAGAAAGATGAGGCTTTCTGCTCCCATAAAGATTGACAGCCTTGGAAACCCTGTAGAGGGTAGCTATGAATTGGAACCAACTCCACAGCACATAACAACAACATAACCACTACGCTCTACCAGAGCTCCCTGGTCTTCCTTGTAGGTATATGCATATTATCCTATCACAGACAGCATTCTACTTCAAGAGAGATTTTGTCATATTCTTTTTGATTGTGAATGATATGCCATTTCTCTTGAATTTGTTATTGTTGGCATAGTAAACCATATGATTGACAGATTCAAAATGTCCAAAGGTAATCCATTTCATTCCTCATGTCATGCTGTAGGGTAAGCATTTAATTGCTAACCACAAGGTTGGCAGTTCAAACCCATTAACCACTCCTTGAAAACCCTATAAAGGGTCACTGTGAGTCAGAATTGACTTCATAGAACTTAACAACAATAACAATGCCTAGGATATCAACCTTTCAGTATTTCATTTCATTTTTTGACATCTTCCAATATTCTGAGATTCATACTTTTTACATTCCAGTTTCCAATACAATTATTAATGGATGTATACAATTATTTCTCCTCATTTTGAGTTGGGCCCCATCAGCAAATAAAGATTCCAAAAGCTTTACTAAAATCACCTAATCACAGTCAACTCTACTCTGAAGAGGCTGCTCTTCCCTGTAATATATTAAGTTCCTTCCATCCTGAGGGACTCATTTTACAGCACTATATCTGACAATGATCTGGTGCTATTCATGGTTTCATCTTTTGTCACTATATCTGAGTATCTTTCTTTACTATTCGTAAGGTTTTCAGCGGCTACTTTCATTCAGAATTAATCTGCCTCTCCTTCCTAATCTGTCTTAATCTGGAAGCACCACTGAAACCAGCCCACCATTGGTGACCTTGCTTGTATTTGAACATCACAGCAACATGCAAGCCTCCACAGTACAACAGACTGACAGACAAGTGGTGTAAGGGTGGGATGTTGTTGTTATTGTTAAGTGCCTTCGATTCAGTTCCTACTTATAGCAACCATGCATAGGGCATCCAAGGAGCAGTTAGTGGTTTTGAACTGCCAGCCTTGTGGTTAGAAGTCCAGTATTGATAGTACAGCACCACAATCCCATCACAACCCTGATCCCAATGGTATGGCATACAATACCTTGTAACTTACAAGAGATAAAAAGAGAGATGTGAGCCAAGAAAAGGGACTCCTGGTGTGGTGCTGTAGGACCAACAATGAACTATGAACCAAAAGTTTAGCTGTTCAAACCCACCAGCTGCTTCTGGGAAACCCTATATAGGGTCACCACTGACTCAGAACTGACTCAAAGGCACTTAACAATAACAATAACAACAAGGGAGCATGGCGACTCCATACGGTAAGAACTGGTCTACAGTTTGAGCCCACCAGTTGATCCCCAGGAGAAGGATGAGACTTTATGCTCCTGAAAAGATTTAAAGCCTCAGAAACCCTACACAGGGTCGCTGTAAGTCAGAACTCAAAGGCACTTAACAATAGCAACGATCACCAAGAAATAAGAGTCAGGCATGGAATGTCTTTTGGAGCTGGAGTCCCAGCATGATGAAGTTTTTAAATCCAGGGAATGATTAATAATTTTTAATGACATTGTGGAGGCAACCCTTTCCCAGTCACATTTTGAGTATCTTCTAACCTGAGGGCCTCATCTTCAGGCATTATATCAGACAATGTTCTGCAGCTCTTCATAAGGTTTTCAGTGACTAACCATTCAGAAATATTCTGTTCTTTTTCTTCCTAGTCTGTTTTATTCTGGAAACTTGGATTCAACCTGCCTACCCACCATGGGTGACCCTGTTAGTATTTGCAATGCCAGTGGCATAGCTTCCAGCATCACAGCAACACACAAGCCACCACAATACAACAAACTGACAGACGAATGTCCCCAGTCCGTAGTTCAGACATCAGTCTGGAGGATTCTCCTCACTCATTTGGTTGCAGGGGCTAAAGAACCCAATTTGGCAGGTCAAATGGCAGACTGCTGATGTACAAGGCTGAGGAAATTTGTCAATCGTGTCAGGTGGTAGGTCAGACAAATGCAAGTCAGATGCAGGAGCTAGAGCAAGAGAGTGAGCTTTGCCTTAGTTTTCCTATATATTGGATGCAGGCCCCATCCCTAAGGAAACTAAGGTTAGTGATTTGTGTCACACTTTAACATGGAGGGGAAATCCTTAATTCTTAGTTATACCTAATCCTTAATCCACATTAATCCTGCCTTATCAACAATTTATTCCTAAATGGAACTATAATCATAAGCATGGAGGCTAAGACTTACAACACATCACAGAATGGAGGAATATGGCTAGATGGTCCATATGAAATAATTAACTGCACAGTATATACTAAGCAAAGAAACACATTTACATAGCATCCTGTGTGTGAAACTGCCAATAAAGTATGTGTGTAAGTATATGAATATTAACAAATTAATCAACAAGAATTAGACTGACAAAATTATCGCAAATAATAAAACTAGTATTTATAGATAGACATGTCTCAAATTGTGAGTGAATATCTACTGGTTCCATGATAAAAATAATATTCCATGGCATGACACATGTAAGACTTCTGCTTAATTTTCAAGTCGTGTCTCATACTTTATACTTCCCTCACGCATACTTATACTTTGATATGCTTTTGCTTAGAAACACTAGAATACTTGAAGCCTATGGAGCTTTTCAGAAGTTGCCCCCTTATCCAGTCTTCTTGTTATATAAGACTGTGTAAAAATAACACCAAACCTTGTTGGTGGTTGTGAGAGTTCATTGGCCTTAACCAAATCATTCTTGCTCAGTGTGTCTCTCAAATGATTGCAGTTAGACAGTGGCTAGAACTGAACTTGTCTGAGACATGTTTTAAAATTACCACTCTATATAGCAACTGTCATCTTTCAGAATTCAGTTCAAGTTATGAACTAATCCTTAGGACCATGTTCCCATTCCATTTTACACTTTTCCCTTTCTCAAATTGACTATTTGCTCCATTGTTCCTCTATTGCTCCTCGACTCTACTTCTAGTATAGCATGTATACCTTTCTTTTGAATATGTGTTCGTTTATCTTAACTGTTAGACTGAACATTTATTAAAATCAGGAAGTATTTCTTCATTCTTTTCTTAACCCTATTATTTAGCTCAATGAATGGGGGATGGAGTCTACTAGCTAAATGAACAATGAATGAAATAATGGATAATTAACAGGAGAGTACTTGTAAAGGAGGCTTATTTATAAATATTTATTTATTATAAAATTGATTTGCTTTTAAAATGTTAAAGTGTTTCTGACAATGTTTGGAATTACAAAAAGTTATTTCATAAATATTTGTGAAAAAAATTATGCTTTGCTTATTATTTTGTCTGTAACGATCAACAGGTGATTAAAAATACTCAATTTTTGTCTTTTTAGAATTATAGTCATTAAAAGCAAGGTGTCAGAAGGCCAGATTAAGAGCTCATGTCCATAGCTTTGAGATATTGAAAAAAATTAGAGTATAATTTAGAATACACTCATTTTTCTTTGAATACTTAAGTCTACTTTAATCATGTAGCTTCTCCGGTGCTAATTGCCATGAGAGCCATCAAAGTTCCATAAAAGCTCAATAAAATAATGGAAGAAGGAACTTTTCCAAAATGAGTTTAAGTGATCGATTTGCAAAATGTAAGTGTTAACTTCCTGGCAATTTTATAATGAATGATAACCAGAAATTAGGTAATACACTTCTATATGCTTTAGATTTATCTGTTTGTCTTTTGGATACATGCTGGTCATTGAAATTGATAGCATTAATCTTTGGCATCTTCATTTCATCTTCTATTTAAAAGCAAGTTTTTAAAAATGTGCATCTCGTAGAGATTAGAGAAGGCAAGGCTATTTATATTTAATTTTCCCCAAAGCCAGACATTTTATTTCCCATGCATTTTGTATAATTATTAGTACTTTGGATATTGAGAAATTAAAAAAGTTGAACAGTTTACTGGCATATTTTGGCAATACGAGATATCTGACGCACGTAATTGCAATAGTGTGGGGAATGGATAATTATTCTTTAATAGGAGAAGAATAGTAGGGGTCACATTTGGCTAAGAGCTATGGGGAGCGTTTTCATTCGATGTCACCCTGTAATCATTATTCACTGTATACTCTAGCAAGACAGCTGATGAGGAAAGACGGAAGAAACAGGAACATTGCCATCAACAGGCAGAGCACGCACAGGCTCAAGAGTGTAATTTGGTTCGACTGGTACTTGGAGACACTTACTGTCACATTATGCCACCCTACAACTAAAAAGAGTTTAGGGGATAAAAACTATTGTTTAGGGAAAATGTGTGGTTGTCTGATGGCATACACTTCAAATTCTGTTCAAATAAAATCTAAGACAAGTGAGAGCTTCTGCCTGTTCTTCTGTGCCTTAGATAAAATTGAGGACATTGAATCTCACAGTTTCATAATGTTTCCTCAAGCAGTGTAAGCAATAATAGCCTTCACACAAGTCAAGTGACATGACATGAGGGATGCTGTGAAGTGTGGGATACTGCATATATATTATATTTATATGTATGTATGTATGTATGTATTTAGAGTCCTCATGTGGTGCTGTAGGATAAGTACTAGACAGAAATGTCAGTTTGAACCACAAGGTCACTGCTTGGAAACACTATATAGGGTTGCTATTAGTCGGAACTGGCTTCACAGCACTCAACAACAATATGTTGTTGTTAAGTGCCATCAAGTCTATTCTGACCCATAGTGATCCTGTATCAGGTTTCTGAGGAGCAGCTGGTGAGCTTGAACTTCCGACCTTGCAGTTCAAATGGCTTTGCAGTCTGGCTCATTAACTCTCAGCAACACACCAGGAATCCAGCAACAATATATATATACTTTTATATTTGTAGGGTTTTCCAAGGATCAGTTGGTGGGTTTGAACTGGCAACTTTGTGGTTCACAATCCAGTGCTGATCCTTCAGTAGCATACCCAAATTGCAAATATACTTTGTTAGGTGCCATATCAAGTAGGTACCAACTCATAGCGACCCTATGTACAACAGAACAAAACACTGCCCTGTCCTAGGCCAACCTCACAATCGTTGCTATGCCTGAGCTCATTGCTGCAAGTATATATGTACTTTATATAGATACACACACAACTTATATACAAAAATAAACTTATAAATGTTGTTGTTGTTAACTGCCATTTAGTCAATTCCAACTCTTAGAGACCTTGTATAGGGTTTCTGAGAAATGGATGGTGAGTTTGAAAAGCCAACCTTGTGATTCAAACTGACCTTCAGGTTGAGTGCTTATCCTCTGGTGCCATATATGCTTCATTGTTGTTGTTAAGTGCCATTGAGTCGGTCCCGACCCAAAGTGACCCTGTATAGGGGTTCTCACGAGCGGCTGGTGTCTTTGAACCGCCGACCTTGAGGTTCAACCGAACCTTGCAGTCCAGCGCATTATCCTGCAGCGCAACATCCAAACTCACTGCCATTGAGTTGATTCTGACTCATAGCGATCCTATATAGAGTTTCTGAGGCTGTGAATCTTTAGGGGAGCAGAAAGAAATATATAAGGAGCTCTGGTAGCATAGTGGTTACGAATCGGGCTGCGAACCTCACGGTCAGCAGTTCGAAACTACCAGCTGTTCCACGGTAGAAAGATGAGGCTTTCTGCTCCCGTAAAGATTTACAGCCTCGGAAACCCTGTACAGGGTCGCTATGAGTTGGAACCGACTCCACGGCACACAACAACAACAACAACAAATACTTCGAGAAGGCGTCCTGGTGTGGTGCTGTGGGTTAATGCGCTGTATTGCAAAGTCGCATTGAATCACACGGTTGGCAGTTCAAACTTACTAGCTGTTCCTCAGAAATCCTATACAGGTTTCTATGGATTGGAACCAACTCCATGGCATTTTACGACAGCAGCATACTTCAAGGAACTCTTGTAGCATAGTGGTTGCGAGTCGGGCTGCTAATCTCACTGTCAGCAGTGCCAAACTACCAAAGGTTCCACCGGAGAAGATGAAGCTTTCTGCTCCCGTAAAGATTAAAGCCTTGGAAACCCTATTCAGGGTCGTTATGAGTTGGAACGGACTCCACGGCACATAACCACCAGCATCCTGGTGGGCACTGTGGGTTAAAGTACTTCACTGCAAGGACGGTTGTTCAAGCTCACTCTATGCAGGGTGGCTAACAACAACACAATATACGTGATATAAAGAGTCCAGATATGGAAATGTAGGATTAACACTGTACCACAAGGTCTGTTTGAACCAGAAGGTGGGTGCTTCAAATTCACCAGCCGCTCTTCAGAAACCCTATACAGGATCACTTTGAGTTGGAACTGAGGCTATGGTCCTTAGCATCACACTTTATATATACAGATAATTAGATATATACTTTGTATACAGATATATAGAGATAGATAAATATACTTTACATTTTCCAGTATAGAAATAGGAGCAACTGCGATAACACAGATTCATTTTCAGATATTTTAAGTCCTTTGCTTTATTATTTTTGATGCATTTATAAAGTGGAAGACAGGAGGAAAAAAAAATCCATTTATTGAGGTACATGTTTGGTGTTAGCACATAGAACAACTTGAGAAGAGTTATCCCCTTCATAATCTCTATGTGCCACACTCCTCTCCTTAGGCTTTCTTCAAACAAAAATACAGTCCAATAAAAAAGCCAGCATGCATGGCAAACATATCTTCCAGACAAGTCTCTTAGCCCCTGATTACAGCCAAATTACTATCCCCAAGTACTTTCTATATAGAAATTTAGGAGTTGCCACTGGTTGCATTATTTCCAAAGGAAATTTTATGGCCTGTAAATCTTTCTATTTTTTCAAGTAGAAACTTGCAGGTAATGAGAGAGAGATTAAATCTGGAAATGTGCTATTTGTAATAATCTATGACTTAATTGTGACACACACACACAAAAATCAAGTTAGAATTTTGTCCAAAAAAAACCCAAGCCAACCCACTGTCACTGAGTTGATTCTAGTCCATAGTGACCCTTTCTAGGCTTTTTAAGGCTGTAAATATTTAAGGTACAAAAAGTTTCTTTTACTGGAGGACAGGCTGGTAGCTTTGAACTACCAACCTTTCAATAATCAGTCCAGTACTTAACCTCCAGTGGCATCACTCCCCCAAAAGTTCTGGAATAGAAACTACTGGAAAAAGAAAAATATAAGGCTGATTTCATGTGATAATTCTCAATTCAAGTTATTTTAGAGGATTCCATAACTTTATTTGAGGGAAAATGCTCTCTTTTCCTTGACGTATCCTATCTGTATGTGGAGTCAGGTCATCAGTGTGCATGATTCTGTCCAGAGGCGCTTTCTCTCACTTGGTAGATGGGAAAAAAAGAACAGGAATAAAAGGCAAAGATTCATTTCAAAATAGGTATAATGACTTGGAAGGCAGCATAGCAAACACATAATGCTGTTTCCTTACCCTATCTAGCAATCCTCTACAGGTTCCCTTTTCCTACCTAGTGCGTGTTCTTACTTTTACTTGTATATTTCCAGGTGATTGTAGTGACTCTGTGATTCTCTTATTCCCTCCTCCCCATCACTCTTTACTTAAAGTATGATATACATCATATATGCAAAAAAGTACATAAAATACAATGTCGTTTAAAAACTAATAGAAACAATATGGAAGTGCCAGCTAGGCTCTAATTTTAGTGGGAGGAAAAAAAAGTTACTAAGTATGTTGTTGTTGTTAAATGCTATCAAGTCAGTTCTGACCCATGGTGACCCTGATTTGGGTTTCTGAGGAGCAGCTGGTAAATTTGAACCACTGACCTTGTGGTTCAAACCGATCTTGTGGTCAAGTGCTTATCCTACAGAGCTACACCAAGCACCATGTACCTTGGTAAATGATTTTCTTTTTTTTTCTATTTCCCACTTTATAAATGCTTCAAAAATAATGCAACAAAGGACTTAAAATTCAAATATTTGAAATGAATCTGTGTGATCATAGTTGCTGCTCTTTCAGTATGTGTATATGAACAGCTGAGTCCTGGTGTGGCATTGTGGGTTAATGTGCTGTATTGTAAAGTCGGTTTGAACCATAGGGTCAGCAGTTCAAGCTCAACCGCTGCTCCTTGGAAACCCTATACAGGGTGGCTATGGGTCGAAATCAATTCAATGGCACTTCACAACAACAAATATGAACATTGGTGACAATAAAGAGAACATAGTTAATTCCATTTGTTGTGAAAAGGTGAGAGGAGATATGGATGGCTCTAGGTATGAAATTGGAACTGAATCTTAACAGATCAGTGGGTGATTGCCTTTGAACAATCCAGTGTTCTAGGTATCATAGATTGAATTGTGTCTCCCCCCTCCCACCACCCCCACCCCCCCAAGTATGTGTCAACTTGGTTTGGCCATTATTCTCAGTGGTTTGTAAGTTATGCAATGATATAATGTGGCAGTTGTGTTATGATCCACCAGGATGTGAACTGATGTGCTAAACCAATAAAAGGACTGAGGATGGAATCCTGTCTCAGCCATGGCCCTATTTTGGGGAAATTTCCATAAGAAGTGGCTTGCAATACCTTTTGCCTTTCAAGCAATAAAAGGAGATAGAAGGGAGTTACTACCACCAAGAAAGAACACCCAGTGGAGAATAAATCACTTCCTATGGATTGGGGGTCCCTATATTATGAAGCTCTGAGAGTCATAAAAATTGATGCCAAGACACATGGAGATGTTCTCAGTCCACAGATGCTCACAGGAGATAAGCATGTTTCTCTAGAGCTGATGGTTAGAGAACAAGCCTTTCCCTAGAATTGGCACTTTCAATTTGGCGTTCTAAATTATGTTAGAATAATTTTGTTTGTTAAAGCCAACCACTGTGGCACTTCAGTGTAACAACACTAGATAACTAAGACACTAGGCAAAAAAGCTTAAGGGACAAACCAGAGTCTTTGAAAATCTTGGCGTATTTTAAGATCACAAGTGGTATTTTGAGATCTAGGGAAGGAGGAGGGTCTCAGCATATTCAGTTTTCTCTGAAAACTCAACTAAAACATTTGAGTTGGGCAGACTGAATGTAGTCACCTGATAGAAGACTGTTTGGGTTGTTGTTGCTGGTAAGTGTTGTCTAATCGTTTTTGTCTCATAATGATCCTGTATTGGGTTTCTGAGGAGATACTGGTGGGTTTGAACCTCTGACCTTGTGGTTATCTTGTTGTTAGGTGCCCTTAAGTTGATTCCTACTTATAATCATAATAGAATGAAATATTGCACGGTAATGAGTCATCCTCACAATCCTTAAACTTGAGCCCATTGATACTGCCACTATGCCAAACTATAGCATTGGAGGCCTTCCTCTTCTTTGTTGACCCTCCATTTTTCCAAGCATGATGTCCTACTCCAAGGATTAATTCCTCCTGATAATAGGTCCAAAATAAGAGAGACAAAGTCTTGCCAACCTGGCTTCTAAGGAGCATTCTGGCTGTAATTCTTCCAACACATTTGTTTGCTTTTCAAGTGTGAGTCGGAACAAACTCCACAGCACACTACCACCACCATGGTACTTCTAATATTCTTCTACACCATAACTCAAATGCATGAAGTCTTCTTTATTCACTGGTCAACTGTGACATTGAAAATACCATGACTTGGGCCAGGTACATCTTAGTTCTCAAACTGACATCTTTGCTCTTGAACACTTCTTGTGAAATAGATTTGCCTAGTGCAATACATATTTGACTTTTTGACTGCTGCTTCCATGAGTATTGGTATAGGATTCAAACAAAATTAAGTCTTTGACAATTTGAATCTTTATTCCATTTATCATGATAGTATTTACTGGTCTAGTGGTGAGGATCTTTGTTTCCTTATGAGGTACAAACCATACTGAAGGCTGTGGTCTTTGATCTTCATCAGTAAGCATTTTAAGTCCTCTTTGCTTCCAACAAACAAGGTTGTGTCTTCTGTATGTCACAGGTTGTTAAGGATTCTTCTTCCAATTCTGATGCCATGTTCTTATTCATATAATCCAGTTTCTTGGATTATTCGCTTGACATGCAGTTTGCATAAGTATGATGAAAGAATACAGCCCTGGTACACAGCTTTCCAGATTTTTAAACCATTAAGTAAGTGCCCCTTTGTTCTGTTCAAACTATGTATAGGCTCATCATTAGTACAGTTAATTGTTCTGGAATACACATTCTTCTCAATGTTATCCATAATTTGTCACGATATACATAGCAGAAAGTATTGCATAGTCAATAAAGTACATGTAGACATCTTTCTGGTATTCTCTGCTTTCAATCAAGATTCATCTGACATTAGCTTGATATTCCTTGTTTCATCTCCTTTTCTGAATCCAATTTTAATTCTCTGTTGATGTATTGTTGCAATCATTTTTGGATTATCTTTAGCAAAAACTTTTTGTGTTTCATATTCATGATATCTCATGATTTCATGAATATCCATTGGAAATCCATTGGAAAATATTGTCCATGATTTCATGAATATCCATTGGAAAATATTGTCCAATGGTTTTTATTTTCTGTGGGTGGCCTTTCCTTACAATGGGCACACACACAGATCTCTTCCTATCAGTTGGCCTGGTAACTGTTTTTCAAATGTCTTAGCATAGATGAGTGAGTGTCTCCAAGGCTGCATCAGCTTGTTGAAAGATTTCAATTTGTGTTCCATAAATTCTCAAAGCCTTGTTTTTGAGTCAATACTTTCAGTGCACCTTGGACTTTTTCCTTCAGTATCACTGGCTCTTGATCATATGCTACCTTTTGAAATGCTTGAACACCGACCTTTCTTTTTGGTACAGTGATTCTGTGTATTCCTTCCACCCTCTTTTAATGCTTTCTGAATCATTCAATGTGTGGTTAGCTTTCTGCACTATTCACTATGTGATTAGATTGATGGTCTGCATCATTAAATATGTGGTTACCATATCAGGACTATTAGGGTAACCTAGAGAAAGAAGAAAGACCTAGATTAGGAAACATGGAAACACTGCACAAATTTGAGAAAAATTAAGTAAATGCAATTTTAAACCTGTTGAATAATTGGTTATAATGAAAGAAATGATGATGGTGATACTATTAGGTAAGATAGAGAATTAGTAGAATTGCTGTGTGACATAAATTTAGAAATTATGGAATTTATGATTGGCTACCATTCTCCTAGACCAGTTCTCAGACAGGTTTAATTTTCTGTCAGGAGGATTACAGGATGGGGTGTAGTTGGGAAATGAATTCTTTATAATTAATTGGAATTTTCTTTACCTATATTCTTTTTTTTTAAGCTTTTATTGTGCCTGACTGATAATTTACATGGGAGAATGTCAGTTTTGCACTCATCCTGTCATATTTCATATCATTGCAATGATTAAAATCCACTCCATGCATCACCATTCAATAGTATTTACTTCTATTTCCTCTCTCTCTTTTTTTTTTTTTTTGACATACACAAAACCCCTCAGGAATATATTATCATTTAAAAAACCCAAGGGCACATTCTTCTAACCTGCCTCCTGGCTGCAAACACACAGCCTTCCTCTTTCCATGAGTCTAGAGTCCTCAGCTGCTCTATCTCTCTATGTCATTATCTTTGCCTCCATCTCTGGTGTTACTGCTTCTCTGGATAGGGTCCCATATTCCTCTCATGCTCTTCTCCCTTGATGGTTCCAGCATCCTCTGTTCCTGAAATGTAAGATTAACTACTCCCTATTATGTTACAAAACTTCTATCTTTACAGTTGTGACTATCAAAATTAGTCATGATAACAATTGCTCACTATTGAATCATAAGAATCTCATCCCATTTCCTTTCACCAGATCCATCTAGACAAGATGAAAACTAGTCAGTGAGGATTCTACCTTTCCTGCACAGTCTGAAACTAAATGCCCTCTTGAAAATTTGTAAGCCAGTCACTTCATGCCTTTATAGCACCCCCATTTTAGGTAGCCAATGTTTCAGTTGCCTGTCCCTATCAACCCTGTATACAGAGAGGATAGGATTGATACTTGATGTGAAGACTCCTTCCCTCTCATCTCAGTTGGTATTTTGAGCTACTACATCCATAACTTTAGGTCAAGTTCATCAAATTGTAGCAATTTACACTTGTTTCCTTTATCAAAATTTATTTTGTTTTTATTTTTTCCTCTAGTCAAGTTCCGATCATCATGCCATTGAGGCTAGGTTGAATGAGTACTATCTACAAGTTTGGGCATTCTTGTGTGTTTCCCGTCACATTATATCAGCTGAACACTTCATTCTCAACTCTAGCCCTCTGTGGCTAGGTCCTTGTCCATAGCTACAGAGTGTTCAGGTCTCACCACACTTCAGACTAACCAGTCCTTCCTCTTCTCTCTCTTTCATCTCCAGGTTTATAGGAGTCTACGGAACGTGGTCAAACTTAGCCCATATCTTCATTGCTGCCTTTCCTTCTCTTCCACACACCAGTAGACCAACATGATCACCAACAAGCTTACATGCTCATGTGTTACTTTTTAGTTTCAGTCTTGGAAGGGAGTTTGTCCTGATGGAACTTGATTACTTGCATTGATGGCTCCCCAGTGAATAACTTGTTTGCTCTTGTACTAGCCAATCAGATTTCCATTTTTGTTTTCGATTTTTCCTGCTGGTCTTTCTTTCAAAAATTATCTTCTGTTCCTCTAACTGTTCCAGGCTGGTCTGCATGTCCTTTTAAGTGGGAAGGTCTCACCTCAGAAGATTCTGGATGGGACCCAAGATTCTACCTAAGGTCCTATAGACTACAAAGTCTCTGCTAGAACCCTATTTCACTGGGCAAGTTCTAGAACGCCTTTTAGGTATTACAATCAGTTATAGGATGAAGATAGGCTTACAAGCTTTATGTAATCCTGTTTTCTTGTATTCCTTTCTATCCCATGCCAATGTCTATTTTACAATAGTAGGCAAGGGAAACCAATATTCATAAGACAGTCAAGCATCTTAACATTATTTCCCTTCTTTTACCCATTCAGACTATGCCTTGATCCCTGCATCACAAAGCCCTATTGTTCTCAGGTTGAGCATACATCAGTACTTACCTCTGTCCCATTTAGCCCATGCAAACCTGCCTAAATGTTCTTTCTCCTACTTACATTGTACTTCCATTTCCATCCTCCTTCTTGTGTATTGCCCTCCTCAACACCCAAACTGTGCTGTGCCTATCCACTAACCTGTGCTTATCATCCTCTCACTCCTACCCATGGTAGCCAATGAAGAAAAAAAAAATGTTTCTTTCCTTTAATATGGGTATCTTTTCTTAAGTTACATATTTTTAATGTTTCCATGTTCTTCTTGGATTACTCTTTTTTTGGTATGTTGTGAAGTATTAATTTTCTTTGTGGTTAACTAGTAATCTATTAACTTTTCCACCATTTAAAACAGTCTATTTTATCCTGCAAACTATCTGACCTCCTCATCATCTGGATCTCTGTTCCTATATTTTTACCTTCTTTCACATTGTAATTGCTTTGACCATAGACTGACTTCCCAGATCCTCTGAATTCATTCTTGTAGTTATGTTCTGTTCTGGACTCTTCCATTTGTTGACTGAGTTCCAGGTGGTGTTTGCATGCATGTCAATCTCTGGTTGTTGTCTGTTCATGTTGGTTATCAGTCCAAAGAACTACTTTTAGGGAGTTTTGAAGCACTGGGTTAGCTTTGATAAAATCCCTTGGTGGTGATGTATTGTGGAGTCGGTTCTAACTCATAGTCGACCCTGTACAGTGTTTCTGAGGCTGTAAGTTTTTACAGGAGAAGAAAGCCTCCTCATCTTTTGCCCATGGAACAGCTGGTAGTTTCAAATGTTGACCTTAAGGTTCACAGCTGAATTTGTAACCACTATGTACCAGAGCTCCTTAGCTTCTGTTTATCCTGGAATGTTTAGATTACACTGTCATATTTGATTGACAGCTTTGCTGGGTTGATGATTTTTGTTTGGCAGTTTTGTTTTTTCTTTCAGGGTTTTATATATGTCTCCCCATTGCCTTCTTGCCTGTGTGGTTTCTGATCATTGATGTGTGTTTAATCTGATTTGCTTGTCTTTGTAAGTAACATTTCTCTTTTCCATAGCTGCTTTCAGGATTTTCTCCTTATCTTTGATTTTGGAAAGCTTGATTATATGTCTTGGTGATTTTCTTTGGGAGGGGTTATCCTTCCTGGGGTTAGTTGTGCTTCTTGAATGCTTATCTTTTCATTTTTCAGGATGTTAGGGAAATTTTCTTCCAGCAGATCTTTAACTATCTCCTCTGTGGTCTTGTGTGATTTTTCCTGTTCTGGAACTCTAATAATTCTCAAGTTATTCTTCTTCATGTTGTCCCACAGGAATCTTTGACTTACTTCAGATTTTTTAATCCTTTTTTTCTGCTCGCTTTTCTATCGTAGTAGTATTGAGAGATTTGTGTTCCAGCTTGCTGGTTCTAGCTTTGATCTCTTCAATTCTATTCCTTTGCCCATTTCTGCTATTTTATTATTAATCATTTGGATCTCTTTTTGCAGGTTTTAAACTGTTTTCAATGCTATTTCTATTTTATTTTATTGTTCTTGAAGTGTTTTCCTGACTTCTTCCTTATTTATCTCAACCCGTTTGTGGACCATTTGGATGTACCTCAATATCATTCTCCTGAATTCCTTCTCAGGCAGTTCCAAAGTCTGCATTCCTTTCAATGGGATGTTTAGGTCTACCTGCAGCTCATTTGTTTCAGTTACTCTATCTTGTTTCTGGACATGTACCCAAATCTTGGACTGTCTTTTGGGCATTTTCAATAATTAGATGTGTTTTCAGTACATAGATGAATATATGTTGATGTATTTTTAAACTTTTTGATTCCCTCCAGGTAGATGTGATCAGGAGATGGGCTTCTCTTTTCACTTTTCTTATTACTCAACTCAGAGTAACTATAGCAGGTATTGGCTGTCTATCTGGTGTATAACTGCTGGTGTTGGCTCTTGCCTGGATGGTGGGATTTTACAGGTTATGATTGTAGCTTGGCTATATGGCCACAATTGCTGTCTTGGATAATGTAGAGAAAGGAAGAACCCCACCCCAAGGTAAAAGGGAACAAAAATTAAAAAATAAAACCACAGCACCAAAAACAAAACAAAACAGACTGGATACTACAGACTATAATGGGTGAAAAAATATAGAAAAATATGAGTATGACTTTAACATCCTTCGCTATGCCAGCTGGAGCCGTTCTGGGAGACCGTTTGTTTTAAGCAGTTTCTGTTGACCTCTCCCGTTTCTTAAATTCTTTGTGCTGTGGTTTTTGCTGAGCAGATCCATGTGCATGCATAGTAGAACCCTCCGGGGCGTGGGGTAAGGTGAACCATCCACTCATTCTGGCACCCCTTATCATCATCAGAGTGGAGGTGTGCAAATAGTGAGAGACCAATGAACAGAGAAAAATGTTCACACCTTTATCTCCACTAATCAGTCAGACCTCTGCAGTGGGAGCATTCTTCTGATCTTATTTCTGCTTCATCACACCCAAGATGGCTGCTCCAGCACTCACTGTCAGTCACAGATGAGAAAACACCACTTTTCTTGCTTCTACTACAAATTTCAATAGTAGTAAGCCTTTGATTCTTCTAAATATTCCTCTATACGTAGTTCAGAGTTTTGGGATAGTCCCCTGAACCTGCTTCAACTGGTATTCTGTGTTATTGCTGTTGGAAGTCTACACCAAGCTTCTCTTTAATCCCCCAACAAGCCCCACTTCCACCTCTTTGCCTATATTCAACATATGTTTCATTATCTTTACAATTTTTCAATTTTATAGACTGACTATTTTCATAAATGTTGTAATAATGTGACCTTGCATTTTAGCTAATACAGATTTTTTGACCCCACATATAGTATTTTGGTGGTGTTCTACTGTAGAGGTGGAGGATCGGGTCAAAGATGTTGATGTTGATCTTTAGATAATTGAGTTTGAGGTGCTTATCAGGAATAGAGATGAAACTTTTACAGGTATATGAACATCTACTTTGGAAATCAGAGGTGGATGAGCTGGAAATAAAGATATGGGGTTCATTAGTATGTATTTGTACTTTAAATGATCATTGTATGTGGTTAGAGTTAAGATTACCTCATATAATATGTAGGAAGGAGCTCTGGTAGCATAGTGGTTATGAATCAAACTGCTAACCTCAAGGTCAGCAGTTCAAAACTACCAGCCATTCCTCAAGAGAAAGATGAGGCTTTCTGCTCCCATAAAGATTTACAGCCTCAGAAACCCTGTGCAGGGTCACTATGAGTCAGAACCAACGCCACATTCCACGGTACTTAACAATAAGAATATGTAGAATCTGAGGAAAAATGGACCAAGGACAGAAACTGACACAGTAGTGAACAGAAGAAGAGGGACCAACACAGCAAATAAGGAAAGTTCTCAGAAGCATTTCTGGGGATCAAATGAAATAAAAATATAAGTCTGGAAATTTATCCTGCATTTGATAAATAGGAAGCCTTGGTTAAAGTCACTTCAGTAAAGTGCTGAAGGCAGAATGTAGAGTTGAGAAATAAATAAAATTAACAAAATGAGTTCATAATCTTCTTACAAGAAGTAGTTTTTTCATGGAGGTAGGATCGGGAGGATTTGAAATGGAAGTGATTGAGTCAGTTTGTGGTAGCTAGAGAATAATATCAGGAGAGCAGAGAAAGAGAGAAGTTTCAGGATGGAAGAAGACCGAGAATAGAATATAAAACCAAATATCAAGGTGGTAGATAAAAATTAAATAAATTACACAAAAGGGCAGATTTGCTCTTGAAAAAAAGAAACATTTAATTCTCTAAGGTTACTGGAAACTAGATAAATCTACGATACTTGGATATCTAAGTTTGCCTAGGGATAAAATACTGAACCACAAGGCCGGTTTGAACCACAAGGTAGGAAGTTCAAACTCAACAATCACTCATTAGAAATCCTACACAGGTTCGCTATGAGTCTTGACTGAACTGATTTGATGGCACTTAACAACAAGTTTGTAAATAGAAAATTAGAAGGAATGGCCATGTGCAGTGTGCTGTGAATTACTTAGCACAGTCCTTCAAGTTATAGTATTTGTAACCCCTCATAAATGATGGGATAGGTTTTATTCACTGTCCTGTTTTCACATGCATATGAGGCAATTGAAAATACCATGGCTTGAGTCAGGTGCACCTCTGTGACATTTTTGCTCTTTAATACTTTATAGAGGTCTCTTTCAAGATATTTGATCAATGCAATACATCCATTGATTTCTTGACTGCTTCTTTCATGAGCATTGATTGTGGATCCAACTAAAATGGAATCCTTGACAGTCTGGTATGCTTGCTTGTGGTGATAACCTGGATCCACTTGATAAATGGAAGTCAGGGAAACACAACAATGAAGAAATGCATTGCGTTTGGACATTTTTCACTTGTACCTGTTAATCTAGCCTAGTCTATGCAGGCAAAAGATGAGAGAGAGAAGGGTTTGTCTGATCTGAAGTGTAGGGAAGTAGGTGGACTCTTGTGTCTATTACCCAGTGACCTAGATTGAATAGATAAGGATGAGTTGACTAGACTGACTGAGAAATAAAAGATCTTTGACACCATGAACTTTATAAATTGCTGCATTTTGATGGGTTGCTCTTGATTGGACTTTACTTATAGATGCAAATGCTCAAATTTCCAACTGTAACAGGAGATTCTTCATATCAAAGAGTATGTTTGTCTCCTCAGAGTACTATTTTGATGTTGTGCCATGGAGTCGGTTCTGACTTAAAGTGACCCGGTACAGGATTTCTGAGGCTGTAAATCTTTACAAGAGCAGAAAGCCTCATCTTTTTCTTAAGGAACAGCTGGTAGTTTCGAACTGCTGACCTTGAGGTTTGCAGCTCAATTTGTAACCACTTCGTTATTTTGATAGGAACAGGCAATTTAGAAATTGGCCATCTAAAATGGGGATGGGAGGGGAAGTGAAGGCATGAAGTGGCTGACTTACACACTGTCGTTGGTGTGTTCACAATTTTAATGACTTGGGGGAAGGTTAGTGTTTTAAGTCTGAAAGGGACAATGCTGATAGAAAAGCAAGGATATGGCCTATGGAACTGTGAATTAGTTAATGAGGCCCATCTAGCCATAGTCTTTGTAACTATTATCAAATGACTGGGTTGTTGTTGTGTGCTTTCAAGTCAGTTCTAACTCACTGTTGTTGTTGATGTTAAGTACCATGGAGTCGGTTTCGAATCATAGAGACCCTGCACAGGGTTTCTGAGGCTGTAAATCTTTACGAGAGCAGAAAGCCTCATCTTTCTCCCACAGAACAGCTGATAGATTCGAACTGTTGACGTTGAGGTTAGCAGCCTGATTCTTAACCACTATGCTACTATAAGCTTTCCAATTGAGTCTAATAGGTTTGGACCACCAACCTTGCAGTTACCAGTCCAGTGCTTATCCTATAGTGCTATGTTGTTGCTGTGTTGTTGTTAAGTGCCGCCAAGTCGGTTCCAACCCATAGGGACCTTGTACAGGGTTTCCGAGGCTGTAAATCTTTATGGGAGCAGAAAGCCTCATCTTTCTCCCTAGGAACAGCTGGTAGCTTTGAACTACTGACCTTAAGGTTCGCAGCCCAATTCATAACCACTACACTACCAGAGTTCCTATACCAGGGCTCAAATAACTGATTATGACTATGCAAATGTGAAGAGGATTGAGCAGCTATCTAATAATGTAAGCAAGGTAAATGGCACCTTTGTAGAAATGGAACATTTCAGCTCAGGTATCTAGAACCCTAGCATGGGGATTGGTTAGTTTTTCCATCCTGGTAGACTTAAAATGGAGTCCTGGTGTGGTGCTGTAGGGTAAGCACTCAACTGCAAGATCAGTTTGAGCCACCAGGTCAGTGGTTCAAACTTACCATCCACTCTTCAGAAACCCTATCAAGTGTTGCTATGGGTCAGAACTGACTCAATGGCATTTATAAACAACAACAACAGGCTCATATTAGTCATTTAAGAGACAGAAAGGGGAACCTCACTACTTTCAAGAAAGAAGAGCTGGGAATGGAGCACGTCCTTTGTACCAGAGATCACTGCTATGATCTTCCTGGATCAAGGAGAAAGAGTGCTGCACCATTAGTGAAAGTAAGAAGCAACGTCACAGAAGCAGTGGCAGCAGAAACAACAGAACTGGTGTGATAGTACTGAGTTTCCTAGTGCATGGAATGAGAGAGCTGAGTGTCTTTAGGCCAGAGGCTTGCTGGCAGAATGGGGTGACTCAAAGCATTTATTGACAGAGCTAAAAGAGCTTTGTAATAGTTGCTCAATCAGGTAAAAGGTCAAGGGGCCATGAACCCAAGTATGCCTGTGAGCACTGCTGATAAAAGATTGTTATGATTAAAGAACTTCATGCTGACAGTTTCTGATCCTAAATTGTAAACTGTTACTTCCCTAGTAATCCCCATAACTTTTGAAATGGTCTGTGAATTTTTTGTGTGACCATTACAATGAATTATTGAACCCAGAAGAGTTGAGAGTACCATGGTAGAGATGGTTGGTATCAGAAATAGTAAAAAATTCTCTGCCTCATAGAATCAGCTGTCTGAAGTTAAAGGAGGTCAGATACTACAGCCCCATGTCACTGTACACCCTAATTGATCATCTCTATACTCTCATTAAGTTGGGAAGGAAAGGTTGATGACAAGCCATCAAAAGTGTCTCTTGAATCTGAGATAAAAAATATTCAAGACTAGCTGATGTGTGTTTGTGAGAAAACTATAAAAATGTGACAAAGTATTACATGCTTTCTGAAACACTATCATAAAAAAATGCCTTGTCTTGTTACCAGAAAGAAGCAATGAGAGAAAACTTGGTGTGAAAGAACTGAATTGAGGGTCTATATAACTGACTTTCTTGCCAAATTTCCTGTTTTATGACCTCAAGACAATTTAACAGGTTTTTCATTTGAAAAGGAGAGGATTTGAACTGTTGTTGTTGTTAAGTGCTGTTGAGTCATTTCCTACTCATTGTGACCCCATATAGCATTTCTAAGGAGTGGCGGGTTGGTTTGAACCACCAACATGACATTTTGATTCAAACTGACTTTGAGACTGACTGCTTATCCTATGGCGCCACACCAGGGCTCCAAATATCCTTCCTAATATAAACCAAAATTTAACTGTCTTTATTTTGATAAACAAAGCTAAAAAGTATTGAGAGATGTTGGAGTCACACATTTTAGTTTTTATGACCATACCATACTACAGAGACTTAGTGGCAGAAAACCTAAACTGGAACTTCAAGATTGGGTAGAAAGCTTCATTTCAAAAATATTTATGGCATTCCTACTTTGACTCAAACACTGTGCTAAGTGTTGTGTAAATAAAAAGAAGTATTAAAGAGTTTGAAGTCCTCAAGGGAGCTTGCAACTAGGAAAGAATGGAATATATGTCTTTCAAATGTTGATACTATAAAACCAAAGACATGAAAAGGCAATAAACATTTCAGGACTGAGCATAACAACATAGATAGTCTTTGTTCCCAGGCTATTTGTTAATTGCCAGAAACATTTGCTGTTAATTGGCCGGGACATTTTCCAGTTCAGTTCATGTGATGTGCTACTAGTTCCCTCTTGTCTACTAAATCTGTTGCCACCATAGCCTGGAGAGATTCTAAAAGCACCATAGAAGATTACAGAAATGTTACCTCCCTGTAGAGGGAATTGGTTTGGGCATGAACCCATGAGCAATTTAATGTCATTCAGCTTATGTCTTGTGTTATCCTTGAACTAACTAAACTCTGCCATGAGAACCAGGGTTGGTGCTTGAGGGCTGGGATTGGGGGTTCAGAGATGATAGTATTCTATTAAATTTGGCAGTCACTCCTTTGAAAATCTACACACCAAATGAACTTTCAGCACTCCTTCCTACTATCACTATCAAGTTCTCTCTCCCTGTCTCTTCCTTCCTGCCTATGTTCCTTCTTTATTTACTCATTTTAATTGTTAAATGTAATCCAGTTGGTTCTGACTCATAGTGACTATGTACAGGTCTTCCAAGGAGCAGCTAGTGGGTTTGAACAATTGACATTGTGGTTACCAGTCCAGTGCTTATCCTACAGAGCCACACCAGGACCTAGTCTGCAGATATTTATCCCGAATTTATTGGACCCTGTGTTGATGATATGAATGCTAAGATAAAAAGTATGGTTTATTTTCTCTTAGAGTTTATAGTCATATGGAGAAAAGCTAAATAGTAAAAACACACTTTGATAGTTGTTTGGATGGTATCATGCAGTAAAGAGAAAGAGGAGTGATCCTTTTAGATAAGAGAGGGAAGTGATAATAACTAAGGACAATGTTCTGAATAGGATCTTGAAACATTGCTGTGTGCATGAGAATGTGGGTGTCATTTCTGGAGAGACACTACTACATGTGTAGAAACTCTGAGGCAAAAAGGGGAGAGCTTGATGGAGCTCTGAGCATTCCATCTATGCTCCAAACTATAGAAGAGAAGTTGAACCTCACCTCTATATTTGCCATTTATCTACCTGAGTTATATTCCTCTCACTCTCTTATCCTATCAAATCCTTCTCCTTTTCAAATAGCTTCATACCAGGGACAAAACTCTTACTTCCCTGACATAGTCCCAAGGACCCTCCTTATTGATTTAACCTGCTCAAGAGGGAAAGGATAGGGAATTTTTTTAATAAAAAAGGTGACTATATAGTGTCATTTATTTATATTAGGCTCCTGATGAGAACAGTGCAGAGTCACTGGGACAAGTGCCAGTGGTTTGCAAATGCCATAATATACGAAAGGCAGAGTATAAGGAGAAGATAGACAGGGATGAT